>NC_140189.1:24273328-24805828 GCF_965226575.1 Pagrus pagrus
TACATCGAGCTGAACAGAGAAAGAGGAGTCCTCCTTGTTAAAGACAGGATCGACAGAGAGGCGCTCTGCAGACAGACGACGCCGTGTGCTTTACATTTTCAGATTATTTTAGAGAATCCAATGGAGTTTTACACGGTTACTGTCCAGATCACTGACATTAATGATAACGCACCAACCTTTGAGGAGGGGGAAATCAGATTTAGAATAAGTGAGTCAGCTATAATCGGGGCAAAATTTGTCCTACAAAGGGCGGAGGATCTTGATGTTGGAATGAATGATCTCCAAAGGTATGAATTAAAACCAACAGATAATTTTGCTCTGAAGCTGCACAATAACGCTGATGGGAATAAAAACGTTGAGATGGTGCTACAGAAGCCTTTAGACAGAGAGAAACAAGAGCAGATATCTCTCGTGTTGACGGCTGTAGATGGAGGAGAGCCGCAGATGTCAGGAACAATGCTGATTGTCATCACAGTTTTAGACGCTAACGATAATGCTCCTGTTTTTACACAGCAAACATACAAAGCTACAGTTACTGAGAATTCACCTAAAGGAACTGTTGTAGCCACTGTTACAGCCTCAGATGCTGATCAAGGCTCGCACGGTAAAATAACTTATTCAATTACTAATACATTCGATGATGTCAGGAGAGTATTTAAGATCAACAAAGAAACTGGTGAAGTTACCTTGATTGGAAATATTGACTTTGAGGAGTCCCGAAATTTTCAAATAAATTTGCTTGCTAGTGACGATGGAGGACTCACTGATTCTTGTAAGTTAATTGTTGATGTGCAAGATGTAAATGACAACAAGCCGGAAATCAACATAATGTCAAAGTCAACTGTGATTTCAGAGGATGCCAAACTCAACACGGTTGTTACAATGATAAATATTGAGGACAAAGACACAGGAGAAAACGGAAAAGTGCAGTGTTTTATCAGTGAAAATGTACCCTTCATTTTAAAAACATCGGCCAATAATTTCTATAGTTTAGTGACAGACAGTGATCTGGACAGAGAGAGAGCCTCTGAGTATAACATTAGTGTAACCTGCTCTGATGAAGGAGTGCCCTCCCTCTCCAGCAGCGTCACTCTCACCTTGCAGATCTCTGATGTGAATGACAACGCGCCTGTCTTTGAGAGGAGCTCATATGAGGCCTACATTGTAGAAAACAACACACCAGGCCTCTCTATATTCACAGTGAAAGCCAGAGACGCTGACTGGAACCAGAATGCTCGTGTATCTTACATCCTGGAGGACTCCTCTGTTAACGGAGTGCCAGTCTCCTCATATGTGTCCGTCAGTGCTGATAGTGGAGTCATCCATGCAGTGCGCTCTTTTGACTACGAGCAGATCAAAGATTTCCAGTTCCGCGTCAAAGCGCAGGATGGAGGCTCTCCTCCACTCAGTAGTAATGTGAGTGTGAAAATGATGATCCAGGACCAGAACGACAACCCTCCTCAGGTTCTGTACCCAGTCCAGACCGGTGGCTCTCTGGTGGCTGAAATGGTGCCTCGTTCAGCAGATGTAGGCTATCTGGTGACTAAAGTGGTGGCTGTTGATGTGGACTCTGGACAGAATGCCTGGCTCTCCTATAAACTGCAGAAAGCCACAGACAGGGCGCTGTTTGAAGTGGGCTTACAGAATGGAGAAATCAGAACTATCCGCCAGGTGACTGATAAAGATGCTGTGAAACAGAGACTGACTGTTATAGTGGAGGACAACGGGCAGCCCTCTCGTTCAGCTACAGTCATTGTTAACGTGGCGGTGGCGGACAGCTTCCCTGAAGTGCTGTCGGAGTTCACTGACTTTCCTCACGACAAGGAGTACAATGACAACCTGACTTTTTACTTAGTGCTGGCTTTGGCTGTAGTGTCCTTCCTCTTCATCACGTGTTTAGTGGTTATTATATCAGTGAAAATCTACAGATGGAGACAGTCTCGCGTCCTGTATCACTCCAGTCTCCCTGTGATTCCATATTATCCACCACGTTACTCAGACACTTTGGGGACAGGGACTCTCCCACACGTGTACAACTACGAGGTGTGCAGGACGACTGACTCCAGAAAGAGTGACTGTAAGTTCGGCAGAGCTGGTAGTCAGAACGTGTTGATAATGGACCCCAGTTCTACAGCGACGATGCAGCGGATGCAAATTGAGAAGAGCATCCTGGATGAACCAGACTCTCCTCTAGAGGTTAGACTGCTTTAACATTGTTTCCACAGTATTAACAATGACATTTCCTCTTTCAAATTTAAAACACGTACTTTTCCAGTAGACAAAATGGGAACAACTAGGTGAGCGATCAACGACATGTAGTCTTAAACTGTCTTTATTCACTCTTTTGGCCTTAAAATGGATCCATTAGTGTGTCCATCTCTTTTCATATCTCTTTGCTGAAGTTCAGTTGTTTGGTATGGATTGAGTATTAATATCGTTGTTGCTTTCCTCTTTCTTAACTTGTTGTCGAGGCAGATACACAACTGTCTTTTTTTTTTTGCAATCTAACTTTGCATAATGTTTAAACGCTCAGCCGATTGTTTCACTACTCCCTTCCCATACCCATGAACCTGTTTTTCTTATATTTTGCCACTGATTTTGAACACACACTGGTGAATTTTCCGCATAATATGTAATGTGGTCGTCTTCTTGTCTTCGCATTAATATTTTCTGTGGGCATCAGTACAGAAAATATGTGTATGGTGATAGGAGTGAGGGGTGATGTCGGTCGTTCATCAGAATGTATCCATTTCAGAACGTCGGACAGCGACATTAAATGTGTCTGCTTGTCTTACCTTGCTTCAGTGTTCACAGTTTGTATGGTGAAATACGTTTGTACACAGTTCAGGTTTCTGGCTAAATCCTTTCAAACTCCTTTAATCTATATTGTGTTTTCATTCCCTCAATCAAATTGCTGCATTCTGTTATGTGTGACACAATATGCAAATGCAGCGTTGTATAGTTAAGGTTGCTTAAAATTGACTGCAACAACACCTTTCAAGATGAGACGAATAGGACTGAGAACATGTTGACATTGTCATCGTATTCAGAATCACTTTCATGCAACTTCAGAGTTATTTCATAGAAAGTCCTCTGCACAGGGATTATTGTGTTGGTTTTCTGCAGTTTTATGATGTGGACTCTTAGGGCCGCTGTTGACCAGAGTGTCGATGGCTGACTGTAGGTTTGTAGCAGCACCTCCCATGTAACGTCGACATAATAAAGAAAGAGCTCGACGAGAAAGAACGGACACTCCAGTCTTGTACTATATTTGAAAAGAAAACATCGACCTTTGAGACTTTCTTCCTCTTTTGTGGATTATGCGGGCGCTAAACTGAGGTTTGATTGTGGAATCGATATCATATTTTTTGGATATAAACACGCTGAATCACACGGAAATAACTGGAATAGAACAATGGCGAGGCAAGTACTGCTGTTTATCTGTGTCTTCTCCGTCGGCTCGGTGCTCGGGCAGGTCAGCTACACAATACCGGAGGAAATGGCCAAAGGATCTTTGGTCGGTAATATAGCACACGATTTAGGTTTACAAACGAAACGTCTTACATCTGGTAAGGCTCGAATTTATTCCCGAGACAGCGACCAGTACATCGAGCTGAACAGAGAAAGAGGAGCCCTCATCGTCAAAGAGAAAATCGACAGAGAGGCGCTCTGCAGACAGACGACGCCGTGTGCTTTACATTTTCAGATCATTTTGGAAAATCCTATGGAGTTTTACAGTGTTACAGTTCAGATCACTGACATTAATGATAATGCACCAACCTTTGAAAAAGGTGAAATGAAATTCAAAATTAGCGAGTCAGCGATCACTGGAGCAAAATTTATGCTGGAAAGGGCTGTGGACCGTGATGTTGGAATTAATGGTGTTCATAGATACGAATTAAAACCAACAGATAATTTTGCTCTGAAGCTGCACAATAATGCTGATGGGAATAAAAACGTTGAGATGGTGCTACAGAAGCCTTTAGACAGAGAGAAACAAGAGCAGATATCTCTCGTGTTGACGGCTGTAGATGGAGGAGAGCCGCAGATGTCAGGAACAATGCTGATTGTCATCACAGTTTTAGACGCTAATGATAATGCTCCTGTTTTTACACAGCAAACATACAAAGCTACAGTTACTGAGAATTCACCTAAAGGAACTGTTGTAGCCACTGTTACAGCCTCAGATGCTGATCAGGGCTCTAATGGTAAAATAACTTATTCAGTCACGAATGCATTAGATGATATAAGGGAAGTATTTGAGGTAAATGAGGGAAACGGTGATGTTACTTTAATTGGAAATATTGACTTTGAAATTTCGCGAAGCTATCAAATAAATTTACTCGCTAGTGATGAGGGAGGACTCACTGATTCTTGCAAATTATTTGTCGATGTGCAGGACATGAATGACAACAAGCCTGAAATAAACATAATGTCCAAATCAACTGTTATATCAGAGGATGCCAAACTCAATACAGTTGTGACAATGATAAATATTGAGGACAAGGACTCAGGAGAAAACGGTAACGTCAAATGCTTTATCAACGATAATATACCTTTCACTTTGAAAGCATCAACAAATAATTTCTATAGTTTAGTGACAGACAGTGATCTGGACAGAGAGAGAGCCTCTGAGTATAATATTAGTGTGACCTGCTCTGATGAAGGAGTGCCCTCCCTCTCCAGCAGCGTCACTCTCACCTTACAGATCTCTGATGTGAATGACAACGCGCCTGTCTTTGAGAGGAGCTCATATGAGGCCTACATTGTAGAAAACAACACACCAGGCCTCTCTATATTCACAGTGAAAGCCAGAGACGCTGACTGGAACCAGAATGCTCGTGTTTCTTACATCCTGGAGGACTCCTCTGTTAACGGAGTGCCAGTCTCCTCATATGTGTCCGTCAGTGCTGATAGTGGAGTCATCCATGCAGTGCGCTCTTTTGACTACGAGCAGATCAACGATTTCCAGTTCCGCGTCAAAGCGCAGGATGGAGGCTCTCCTCCACTCAGTAGTAATGTGAGTGTGAAAATGATGATCCAGGACCAGAACGACAACCCCCCTCAGGTTCTGTACCCGGTCCAGACTGGTGGCTCTCTGGTGGCTGAAATGGTGCCTCGTTCAGCAGATGTGGGCTATCTGGTGACTAAAGTGGTGGCTGTTGATGTGGACTCTGGACAGAATGCCTGGCTCTCCTATAAACTGCAGAAAGCCACAGACAGGGCGCTGTTTGAAGTGGGCTTACAGAATGGAGAAATCAGAACTATCCGCCAGGTGACTGATAAAGATGCTGTGAAACAGAGACTGACTGTTATAGTGGAGGACAACGGGCAGCCCTCTCGTTCAGCTACAGTCATTGTTAACGTGGCGGTGGCGGACAGCTTCCCTGAAGTGCTGTCGGAGTTCACTGACTTTCCTCACGACAAGGAGTACAATGACAACCTGACTTTCTACTTAGTGCTGGCTTTGGCTGTAGTGTCCTTCCTCTTCATCACGTGTTTAGTGGTTATTATATCAGTGAAAATCTACAGATGGAGACAGTCTCGCGTCCTGTATCACTCCAGTCTCCCTGTGATTCCATATTATCCTCCACGTTACTCAGACACTTTGGGGACAGGGACTCTCCCACACGTGTACAACTACGAGGTGTGCAGGACGACTGACTCCAGAAGGAGTGACTGTAAGTTCGGCAGAGCTGGTAGTCAGAACGTGTTGATAATGGACCCCAGTTCTACAGGGACGATGCAGCGGATGCAGAGTGAGAAGAGCATCCTGGATGAACCAGACTCTCCTCTAGAGGTTAGAAATGTTCCCCTTTTGGTTGTGACAAAGCTGCATGTTTAAATGTGTGTCTGCTCGCTGACATCTTAATTTCAGCACCTCGGACAGAGGCAGTAACCCCTCTACCACTTTTTCCTCTCTCTCAGTACTGTCACACAGCTCGAATAGTTTTCCTGGAGTTGTTTTGGTTTTCCTGACATTCATTTTTCATGCTCATACATGCCATTTTGATGATGATTGTATGGACAGTGCCCCACGTTTACGATTCATTTTAAAGTTGTTTCATTACTTCTGTAGCGCATAAAATGCAGATTCTTCAACTATGTCGAGCTGATTTTAGTTTTACCTTTCTTGCAATGTCACTCTTTGAACTCTATGGGCCGCTGTTGGTCAACGTGTTGCAGATGTAGACGGGATTTGGAGCAGACCCTCCCATGTCATGTCGTTATTTCAGAGAAAGAAAAAGGCAGAGAGCAGTGTTCACGGACAAATTGTCTCCTCGATGGATACACTCAGCTGATGTATTCTCCTTCAACATTTGCGGATTATATCGATATTCCTTTTTTATCTTCACATGGAAATATTTGTATTGTGAAACCGAGTCCGACACCCTTTTTTGTGGCGCAACGTAAACTGTGGATAGAACAATGAGACGGCAAGTGTTGTTTTTCATCTCGATATTCTCTCTCGGTTCAGTCCTCGGTCAAGTCAGCTACTCCATTCCGGAGGAAATGGCGAAGGGCTCTGTTGTGGGCAACATAGCACGAGACTTAGGTTTGGATGTGAAAAGATTGAAATCAGGTAAAGCCCGTATATTTACAGGCGACAGTGCAGAGTACATTGAGCTGAGTAGAGAAAGGGGACTGCTGCTCGTTAAGGAGAGGATCGACAGAGAGTCGCTCTGCAGACAGACGACGCCTTGTGCTCTGCATTTGCAGATTATTCTAGAAAACCCAATTGAGGTTTTCCGAATAACAGTGGAGATTACCGACATCAACGACAACAGCCCCAGTTTTAAAAATGAGGAGAAACGTTTTGAAATTAGCGAATCCGCTGTTACAGGATCTAAATTTGTGTTAGAAAGAGCGGTTGACGCCGACATAGGCGTTAATGGTCTGAAAAATTACAGCTTGAAACCTACAGATAATTTTGTACTGAAAATACAAAGTCATGCAGATGGAAATAAAAAGGTCGAAATGGTCTTACACAAGCCATTAGATCGAGAGAAAGAGGAACAAATATCACTGCTGTTAACAGCTGTAGATGGAGGGGAACCTCAGATGTCTGGTACAGTAAAGATCTATGTGACTGTGCTCGATGCAAACGACAATGCTCCTGTTTTCATGCAGTCAGTTTATAAGGCAGCCATAGCGGAAAATTCTCCGAAAGGAACAACACTGACAACAGTGAGTGCCTCTGATGCAGACAAAGGAACAAACGGGGACGTGTCTTATTCAGTGTCGACCACCATGGACAGTGTCTCTGACATATTTACAATCAATGAAAACGGTGAAGTGATTTTAGTTGGAACACTTGACTATGAAAAAGCCAAGTATTATCAAATTGATATTGAAGCTAATGACAGTGGTGGTCTTTCTGATTCCAGTAAGGTTATAGTCGATATTATTGACATTAATGATAACAAGCCTGTAATCAGTATACTCTCCAAATCTGATTCGATCCCAGAGGACTCTCCCCAAAATACAGTCATAGTTATGTTCAGTGTCCTTGACCCAGATTCAAATAACAATGGTCAAGTGACCTGCAGAATAAATGGCAACATACCCTTTACTATAACAACTTCTTCAAATGATTTATATAGTTTAGTGACAGACAGTGATCTGGACAGAGAGAGAGTCTCTGAGTTTAATATTAGTGTGACCTGCTCTGATGAAGGAGTGCCCTCCCTCTCCAGCAGCGTCACTCTCACCTTACAGATCTCTGATGTGAATGACAACGCGCCTGTCTTTGAGAGGAGCTCATATGAGGCCTACATTGTAGAAAACAACACACCAGGCCTCTCTATATTCACAGTGAGAGCCAGAGACGCTGACTGGAACCAGAATGCTCGTGTTTCTTACATCCTGGAGGACTCCTTTGTTAACGGAGTGCCATTCTCCTCATATGTGTCCGTCAGTGCTGATAGTGGAGTCATCCATGCAGTGCGCTCTTTTGACTACGAGCAGATCAAAGATTTCCAGTTCCGCGTCAAAGCGCAGGATGGAGGCTCTCCTCCACTCAGTAGTAATGTGAGCGTGAAAATAATGATCCAGGACCAGAACGACAACCCTCCTCAGGTTCTGTACCCGGTCCAGACTGGTGGCTCTCTGGTGGCTGAAATGGTGCCTCGTTCAGCAGATGTGGGCTACCTGGTGACTAAAGTGGTGGCTGTTGATGTGGACTCTGGACAGAATGCCTGGCTCTCCTATAAACTGCAGAAGGCCACAGACAGGGCGCTGTTTGAAGTGGGCTTACAGAATGGAGAAATCAGAACTATCCGCCAGGTGACTGATAAAGATGCTGTGAAACAGAGACTGACTGTTATAGTGGAGGACAACGGGCAGCCCTCTCGTTCAGCTACAGTCATTGTTAACGTGGCGGTGGCGGACAGCTTCCCTGAAGTGCTGTCGGAGTTCACTGACTTTCCTCACGACAAGGAGTACAATGACAACCTGACTTTTTACTTAGTGCTGGCTTTGGCTGTAGTGTCCTTCCTCTTCATCACGTGTTTAGTGGTTATTATATCAGTGAAAATCTACAGATGGAGACAGTCTCGCGTCCTGTATCACTCCAGTCTCCCTGTGATTCCATATTATCCTCCACGTTACTCAGACACTTTGGGGACAGGGACTCTCCCACACGTGTACAACTACGAGGTGTGCAGGACGACTGACTCCAGAAGGAGTGACTGTAAGTCCGGCAGAGCTGGTAGTCAGAACGTGTTGATAATGGACCCCAGTTCTACAGCGACGATGCAGCGGATGCAGATTGAGAAGAGCATCCTGGATGAACCAGACTCTCCTCTGGAGGTTAGTTTTGTGGAATGACATGAAGTGTGGCATTGCACCTTCTGACAGCATTTGTTTCTATTCATGACAGAAGTGTTGCTCGTTAAACTTGCAGATCTTAGAAAGTTCATAATGTGCTTATTCTTTCATCTTTAGCCAGTTTTGCATCCTTACAATCAGCCGCCCTTTATACTTGTAGAAGACACTTTAATATCCACTACTTCACATTTTAATTGTCTTATAAAATCTGGACATACCTAGTTGTCTGTAGTGTAAAATTCAGTAACATTTAAGCTTTGATCCTTTTAGTCCTAGACATATGAGCACTGCCCTTATCATGCTTTATATGTGTTACAATAGTAGGAATACTTTAGAATATACAAAAAGTAGAGCATTTCATGGTAAAAAACACACAGCCTTTGAATGTAATCCAGGAACTTACAGAACTCGTCAGTGTCAGCCTTTTTTGGTGACTTCGTACTTTTCTACATGTATGTTGTTTGCATTATCCGCCTCCTGTTGATCAACTATTAGTCCCAGCAAAGACACACCAACAGCAACAAATGAAGAGTGTTTGTCACTTTGAAATCAAATTTAAATCTGTGGAGCATGAATAGAGAATTGTCAGTAAATGTGTATTATGTTGTCAGAGTAACATTTCCATGCTGCATATATGACGATGAGTCGTCTTGTGCTCCATCTCTGTGGCAAAGAAAAAGAGCAGGTGATGATTTTAGTTGTTGAATTTATCAGCTTGGTGCTGGTCATTGCTGACATGTTTAATTACCAAGAAGGAGTTCCTGCTTGAAATAAGTTGTACCAGCTGCTCAAGGGTGGCCTGTTGGATTTTTTTCTCAGTGATCAGTAACCATCTTAACTTCAAAAAAGGCTTTTTATCACAGATAATTTCAGTAATTCACTAGAATTTAATAATACGTTTTTTATAGCTTCCTTTTAAGAGAAAATGTACCCCAATAAACAATGTGTTCTCTGTTCCTATTAAAAAGAGATAATTAAGCTCATATTAAATGAGTTAATTTGGGAGCTAATTTAAATTTTTCTGTTATTTACATGATTTAATTAGGCAGTTACATAATATTTAATTTCTGTGGAAGTAAGTTGTTGCCTGATTCATTTTATAATGACTGAAAGTCGTTTTTCTATCTTCATATTAAACCTCCTACTGCATGGTGAAGTTTTCTGCAGTGCAAGTGTTTGGACTCTCAGGGCCGCTGTTGGCTAATGTAGAACCTTCCCCCTCATCATTCGTTATATTTAACAGAGAAAGAGACTCACATAAAGCACACAACCGTCGATGCAGTGACCGGGACATATCCGCCCTGCGATTCATTTACTTCGGTTTCGAGACACATGAAGATAATCAATCTTAAACTGGATTACTTGGTGATACAGGGACCTGAATGCTTTGGAATATCTCTTTACATCTACAGTGTTTGTCGGAGATAAAATGTCGGACAGAACAATGAGACGGCAAGTACTGTTGTTCATCTCGATTTTTTCGCTCAGCTCAGTGTTCGGGCAGGTCACTTACTCCATTCCAGAGGAAATGTCAAAAGGCTCTCTAGTTGGTAACATAGCGCAGGATTTAGGGTTAAACGTAAAAAGACTGAAGTCCGGTAAAGCTCGCATATATACAGAGGACAATGCAGAGTACATCGTGCTGAATAAAGACAGAGGAGTCCTGCTTGTGAAGGAGAGAATCGACAGAGAGGCGCTCTGTGGACAGACAACACCTTGCGCTTTACATCTGCAGATTACACTGGAAGACCCGATTGAATTCTTCACTGTTACAGTCGAAATTAATGATATTAACGATAATGCACCCAGCTTCAAAAAGGATGAGATGAAATTCAGGATTAGTGAGTCTGCTGTCATTGGAGCAAAATTTGTGCTAGAAAGAGCTATGGATCTCGACGTCGGTGTGAACGGACTGCAGAGTTATTCGCTAAAACCTACAGATAATTTTCATCTTAAACTCCAGAATCAGCAAGATGGGAGTAAAAAAGTGGAGATGGTGTTGCAAAAACAACTAGACAGAGAGGCACAAGAACACCTCTCTTTAGCTCTAACAGCTATTGATGGTGGTGATCCTCAGCTGTCGGGAACAATGAGAATAGAAATATCAGTGCTAGACGCTAATGACAATGCCCCGGTGTTTACGCAGGAAGTATATAAGGTTACTGTAATGGAGACTGCGCAAAAGGGCACGATTTTATGTACCGTTAGTGCTGTAGATGCAGATCAAGGTTCAAATGGAAAAGTGTCATATTCAATAACAAACACGTTGGATGATGTCCCCGTTATTTTTCAAATCGACGAAGAAAATGGTGTCATAGCTTTATCTGGAAACCTGGATTATGAAAAGGCGCAGAACTATGAAATACACGTACAGGCAAGTGATGATGGAGGACTAACTGATTCATGTAAGATTATTGTAGAGGTGACAGATACAAACGACAATCACCCGTCTATTAATATTATGTCTAAAACTAATTCAATATCAGAAGATTCTAAGCCAGGAACTGTGGTAACTATATTTAATGTTCAAGATCCTGACTCTGGAGAAAATGGCAAAGTCGCATGTAATATCGGCGAAAACATGCCATTTCTGATGAAAACGACGTCGAAAAAATTCTTCAGTCTAGTGACTGACAGTGAATTGGACAGAGAGAGAGCCTCTGAGTATAATATTAGTGTGACCTGCTCTGATGAGGGAGTGCCCTCCCTCTCCAGCAGCGTCACTCTCACCTTACAGATCTCTGACGTGAATGACAACGCGCCTGTCTTTGAGAGGAGCTCATATGAGGCCTACATTGTAGAAAACAACACACCAGGCCTCTCTATATTCACAGTGAAAGCCAGAGACGCTGACTGGAACCAGAATGCTCGTGTTTCTTACATCCTGGAGGACTCCTCTGTTAACGGAGTGCCAGTCTCCTCATATGTGTCCGTCAGTGCTGATAGTGGAGTCATCCATGCAGTGCGCTCTTTTGACTACGAGCAGATCAAAGATTTCCAGTTCCGCGTCAAAGCGCAGGATGGAGGCTCTCCTCCACTCAATAGTAATGTGAGCGTGAAAATAATGATCCAGGACCAGAACGACAACCCCCCTCAGGTTCTGTACCCAGTCCAGACTGGTGGATCTCTGGTGGCTGAAATGGTGCCTCGTTCAGCAGATGTGGGCTACCTGGTGACTAAAGTGGTGGCTGTTGATGTGGACTCTGGACAGAATGCCTGGCTCTCCTATAAACTGCAGAAAGCCACAGACAGGGCGCTGTTTGAAGTGGGCTTACAGAATGGAGAAATCAGAACTATCCGCCAGGTGACTGATAAAGATGCTGTGAAACAGAGGCTGACTGTTATAGTGGAGGACAACGGGCAGCCCTCTCGTTCAGCTACCGTCATTGTTAACGTGGCGGTGGCGGACAGCTTCCCTGAAGTGCTGTCGGAGTTCACTGACTTTCCTCACGACAAGGAGTACAATGACAACCTGACTTTTTACTTAGTGCTGGCTTTGGCTGTAGTGTCCTTCCTGTTCATCACGTGTTTAGTGGTTATTATATCAGTGAAAATCTACAGATGGAGACAGTCTCGCGTCCTGTATCACTCCAGTCTCCCTGTGATTCCATATTATCCTCCACGTTACTCAGACACTTTGGGGACAGGGACTCTCCCACACGTGTACAACTACGAGGTGTGCAGGACGACTGACTCCAGAAAGAGTGACTGTAAGTTCGGCAGAGCTGGTAGTCAGAACGTGTTGATAATGGACCCCAGTTCTACAGGGACGATGCAGCGGATGCAGAGTGAGAAGAGCATCCTGGACGAACCAGACTCTCCTCTAGAGGTTAGAAAACACTAACATTTCATATGTTTTAATCTTATACAAATCAGAGCTATAGTACTGGTGAATTCATTTGATGAGGTAATTTATTTCGGCAGCAGTCCAAAGCAGACCAAATATAAATGATTGAGAGGTTTAGACAATGCTCGATCGGTCATATTCAGCACCATGGACAGCGACGCTTGACCGCTGCAACACCAGTAAACGTACCGATGTGATGTGTTTTCATTATTCGTCTCAGCTTCGTACCTTCTATACAGTTCACTTTTTAAAAAAACAATGCTTCTGTTGCTACATCATTCTATTATGTCTCCAAGAATATATGACACATTATTTTTTAAGTTCATATTTTGGGAAATATCAGTATGATATTTTAGTGGCCAGATTATGTCTGGATTTAACTCAGCCTGATAACTAGTGTGACTTTGTATTCAACTGGTTCTGTGATTTTATTTGATGTAATTTGTATTTTCAACTCAAAGCGTCGCTGTTGGCAAGCGTGTTGCGATGTATCTAGATGTAATATTTTTTTCTCTCTGTGTGTCCTGCCCCTTCGTGTCGGTACGTTTGACACAATCAGAGAAAGACAGAGCACACGGTCCGCGCTCATAAGTCTCCCTGCGACGAATGGAATAACTGGATTCATTATTTTCCTTCCTTCAGTTGGATTTCGGACGATATTTTTGATACCTACAGTCGCATTGGCTGCACTGGGAATGCTTTTGTGTTAATGGTGAAGGAAACGACTGCGGACAGAACAATGAGACGGCAAGTACTGTTGTTTCTCTCGGTCCTGTGTCTGAGCTACGCGCTCGGGCAGGTCAGCTATTCAATTCCTGAAGAAATGACCAAAGGATCTGTAGTTGGTAACATAGCGCATGATTTAGGTTTGGATCTTAAAAGGCTGAAATCAGGTAAAGCTCGTGTCTATACAGGAGCCAGTGTAGAATACATCGGGCTGAATAAAGACAGAGGAGTCCTCCTCATCCAGGAGAGGATAGACAGAGAGGCGCTGTGTGGAGAGACGACGCCTTGTGCTTTGCACTTTCAGTTAATTCTGGAGAATCCGATGGAATTGTTTCGTGTAACAGTGGAAATTACCGACATAAACGACAATACTCCCAGTTTTACAAATGCAGAAAAACGCTTTGAAATCAGTGAGTCCGCTGTGATAGGATCGAAATTCGTGTTAGAGAAAGCTTTTGATTCCGACATCGGGATGAATGGATTACAACAATACTCACTTTCTCCAACTGATAATTTTGTGTTAAAACTAGAAAATCAGGCGGACGGAAGTAAAAAGGTAGAAATGGTTCTCCAGAAGCCTTTAGATCGAGAAAAGCAGGAACACATCTCACTGCTGTTAACTGCTGTAGATGGAGGAGAGCCGCAGATGTCAGGGACAATGCAGATATTTGTTAATGTATTAGACGTGAATGACAACGCACCTACATTCGCTAAACCGCTATACAGAGCAAAAATACTGGAAAACTCTCCAAAAGGCACAAGTGTAACTACTGTGAGTGCATCTGATAAAGACATCGGCTCAAACAGAGAGGTGTCGTATCTGATATCTTCCAGCAAACGTCTTATAACAGCACTGTTTAAGATTGATTCAAAGACTGGTGAAATTACGCTGGTGGGTGAAATAGATTATGAGAAGGCAAAAATATATCAAATCGACATAGAAGCTGTAGACAGCGGAGGACTGTCTGATTCTACTAAGGTGATAATTGATGTTATTGATATAAATGACAATAATCCTCAAATTAACATTGTTTCTAAATCAGACTCCATATTAGAGGACTCACCTCCAAACACTGTTATAGCAATGTTAAGTGTGAATGACCCAGATTCAGAGAATAATGGAGAGGTAGAGTGTAATATAGACCGTAACATTCCCTTTAAAATACAAAGTACATTAAATGGATTTTATACTTTAGTCACAGAGGTCACTTTAGACAGAGAGATCGCGTCCCAATATAATATAACAGTGACCTGCTCTGATGAGGGAGTGCCCTCCCTCTCCAGCAGCGTCACTCTCACCTTACAGATCTCTGATGTGAATGACAACGCGCCTGTCTTTGAGAGGAGCTCATATGAGGCCTACATTGTAGAAAACAACACACCAGGCCTCTCTATATTCACAGTGAAAGCCAGAGACGCTGACTGGAACCAGAATGCTCGTGTTTCTTACATCCTGGAGGACTCCTCTGTTAACGGAGTGCCAGTCTCCTCATATGTGTCCGTCAGTGCTGATAGTGGAGTCATCCATGCAGTGCGCTCTTTTGACTACGAGCAGATCAAAGATTTCCAGTTCCGCGTCAAAGCGCAGGATGGAGGCTCTCCTCCACTCAGTAGTAATGTGAGTGTGAAAATAATGATCCAGGACCAGAACGACAACCCTCCTCAGGTTCTGTACCCAGTCCAGACTGGTGGCTCTCTGGTGGCTGAAATGGTGCCTCGTTCAGCAGATGTGGGCTACCTGGTGACTAAAGTGGTGGCTGTTGATGTGGACTCTGGACAGAATGCCTGGCTCTCCTATAAACTGCAGAAAGCCACAGACAGGGCGCTGTTTGAAGTGGGCTTACAGAATGGAGAAATCAGAACTATCCGCCAGGTGACTGATAAAGATGCTGTGAAACAGAGACTGACTGTTATAGTGGAGGACAACGGGCAGCCCTCTCGTTCAGCTACAGTCATTGTTAACGTGGCGGTGGCGGACAGCTTCCCTGAAGTGCTGTCGGAGTTCACTGACTTTCCTCACGACAAGGAGTACAATGACAACCTGACTTTTTACTTAGTGCTGGCTTTGGCTGTAGTGTCCTTCCTGTTCATCACGTGTTTAGTGGTTATTATATCAGTGAAAATCTACAGATGGAGACAGTCTCGCGTCCTGTATCACTCCAGTCTCCCTGTGATTCCATATTATCCTCCACGTTACTCAGACACTTTGGGGACAGGGACTCTCCCACACGTGTACAACTACGAGGTGTGCAGGACGACTGACTCCAGAAGGAGTGACTGTAAGTTCGGCAGAGCTGGTAGTCAGAACGTGCTGATAATGGACCCCAGTTCTACAGGGACGATGCAGCGGTTGCAGAGTGAGAAGAGCATCCTGGACGAACCAGACTCTCCTCTAGAGGTTAGAAAACACTAACATTTCATATGTTTTAATCTTATTCAAATCAAAGTCATGGTACTAGTGCATTCATTTCATAAGTCAGTTTATTTCAGCAGCAGCCTGAAAAAGACCATATATTAATGATTGAGAGGTTTAGGTAATGCTACAACCTTCCTATTCAGCACCATGGACAGCGACGCTTGACCGCTGCCAACACCAGTAAATCTACACGTGTTGAGGTTTTATTTCAGGTCTGTGCTTCAAAACTTTTGCTCATTCTACAATTCAAAGGCGCTGCTTTTGGATATCTAACATTCAAATATGTCATTGAACCACTTGAGCACAATGAAATCAAAGGATATAATTATAAATATCAATTTCATACATTTTTGGTCAAATTGTCTCTTTGGTCTTGGCTCAGCCTGATAACCAGTGTGAATTTGCACTCAACTGGTTCTCTGTGATTTTATTTGATGTAATTTGTATTTTCAACTCAAAGCGTCGCTGTTGGCAAGCGTGTTGCGATGTATCTAGATGTTATTTTTGTCTCTGTGTGTCCTGCCCCTTCGTGTCGGTACGTTTGACACAATCAGAGAAAGACGGAGCACACGGTCCGCGCTCATAAGTCTCCCTGCGACGAATGGAATAACTGGATTCATTATTTTGCTTCCTGCAGTTGGATTTCGGACGATATTTTTGATACCTACAGTCGCACTGGCTGCACTGGGAATGCTTTTGTGTTAATGGTGAAGGAAACGACTGCGGACAGAACAATGAGACGGCAAGTACTGTTGTTTCTCTCGGTCCTGTGTCTGAGCTACGCGCTCGGGCAGGTCAGCTATTCAATTCCTGAAGAAATGACCAAAGGATCTGTAGTCGGTAACATAGCGCATGATTTAGGTTTGGATCTTAAAAGGCTGAAATCAGGTAAAGCTCGTGTCTATACAGGAGCCAGTGTAGAATACATCGGGCTGAATAAAGACAGAGGAGTCCTCCTCATCCAGGAGAGGATAGACAGAGAGGCGCTGTGTGGAGAGACGACGCCTTGTGCTTTGCATTTCCAGTTAATTCTGGAGAATCCGATGGAATTGTTTCGTGTAACAGTGGAGATTACCGACATAAACGACAATACCCCCAGTTTTACAAATGCAGAAAAACGCTTTGAAATTAGCGAGTCCGCTGTGATTGGGTCAAAATTCATATTAGCGAATGCTCTAGATTCTGACATCGGGATGAATGGATTACAACAATACTCACTTTCTCCAACCGATAATTTTGTATTAAAACTAGAAAATCAGGCAGACGGAAGTAAAAAGGTAGAAATGGTTCTCCAGAAGCCTTTAGATCGAGAAAAGCAGGAGCACATCTCACTGCTGTTAACTGCTGTAGATGGAGGAGAGCCGCAGATGTCAGGGACAATGCAGATATTTGTTAATGTATTAGACGCGAATGACAACGCACCTACATTCGCTAAACCGCTATACAGAGCAAAAATACTGGAAAACTCTCCAAAAGGCACAAGTGTAACTACTGTGAGTGCATCTGATAAAGACATCGGCTCAAACAGAGAGGTGTCGTATCTGATATCTACCAGCAAACGTCTTATATCTGAACTGTTTAAGATTGACTCAAAGACTGGTGAAATTATGCTGGTCGGTGAAATAGATTATGAGAAGGCAAAAACATACCAAATGGCTATAGAAGCTGTAGATAGCGGAGGACTGTCTGATTCCACTAAAGTGATAGTTGATGTCATTGATATAAATGACAATAATCCTCAAATTAACATTGTTTCTAAATCAGACTCCATATTAGAGGACTCACCTCCAAACACTGTTATAGCGATGTTAAGTGTGAATGACCCAGATTCAGAGAATAATGGAGAGGTAGAGTGTAATATAGACCGTAACATTCCCTTTAAAATACAAAGTACATTAAATGGATTTTATACTTTAGTCACAGAGGTCACTTTAGACAGAGAGATCGCGTCACAATATAATATTAGTGTGACCTGCTCTGATGAAGGAGTGCCCTCCCTCTCCAGCAGCGTCACTCTCACCTTACAGATCTCTGATGTGAATGACAACGCGCCTGTCTTTGAGAGGAGCTCATATGAGGCCTACATTGTAGAAAACAACACACCAGGCCTCTCTATATTCACAGTGAAAGCCAGAGACGCTGACTGGAACCAGAATGCGCGTGTTTCTTACATCCTGGAGGACTCCTCTGTTAACGGAGTGCCAGTCTCCTCATACGTGTCCGTCAGTGCTGATAGTGGAGTCATCCATGCAGTGCGCTCTTTTGACTACGAGCAGATCAAAGATTTCCAGTTCCGCGTCAAAGCGCAGGATGGAGGCTCTCCTCCACTCAGTAGTAATGTGAGTGTGAAAATAATGATCCAGGACCAGAACGACAACCCCCCTCAGGTTCTGTACCCGGTCCAGACTGGTGGCTCTCTGGTGGCTGAAATGGTGCCTCGTTCAGCAGATGTGGGCTACCTGGTGACTAAAGTGGTGGCTGTTGATGTGGACTCTGGACAGAATGCCTGGCTCTCCTATAAACTGCAGAAAGCCACAGACAGGGCGCTGTTTGAAGTGGGCTTACAGAATGGAGAAATCAGAACTATCCGCCAGGTGACTGATAAAGATGCTGTGAAACAGAGACTGACTGTTATAGTGGAGGACAACGGGCAGCCCTCTCGTTCAGCTACAGTCATTGTTAACGTGGCGGTGGCGGACAGCTTCCCTGAAGTGCTGTCAGAGTTCACTGACTTTCCTCACGACAAGGAGTACAATGACAACCTGACTTTCTACTTAGTGCTGGCTTTGGCTGTAGTGTCCTTCCTGTTCATCACGTGTTTAGTGGTTATTATATCAGTGAAAATCTACAGATGGAGACAGTCTCGCGTCCTGTATCACTCCAGTCTCCCTGTGATTCCGTATTATCCTCCACGTTACTCAGACACTTTGGGGACAGGGACTCTCCCACACGTGTACAACTACGAGGTGTGCAGGACGACTGACTCCAGAAGGAGTGACTGTAAGTTCGGCAGAGCTGGTAGTCAGAACGTGCTGATAATGGACCCCAGTTCTACAGGGACGATGCAGCGGATGCAGAGTGAGAAGAGCATCCTGGATGAACCAGACTCTCCTCTAGAGGTCGGTCCTAATGTGGTAATTTCAGTGTAACCTGTTTGCATGTTCTCTGTGATCATAGATTCTTTACCAGGCGCTATATGTCACTTGTTTACTATCAGCACCATGGACAGAGGCGCTGTTGTCGCCCTGGACTTTGTTCCCAAGTCTTGTTTGACCCTTAGTACAGTTGCCGATGGCGAGTGTGTTTGAAAGACTACGTGTGTGTGTTTAAGTCTGTTGGGGGTGTATCAGGCCTCATATGTCATTTGTTTGCTATCAGCACCATGGACAGAGGCGCTGTTGTCGCCTTGGACCCTTAAATAGTTGACAATGACGAGTGTGATTGAAAGCCTGCATGTGTTTATGTTTGCAGAGAGTTTGGATCGGGACAGTATTTTTCTGAAGCCATTACTCGGATTAGGACTCACTATTTGTCTATTTGTCTGTCTATCTGTCTGTTTGTCTGTCTGTCATTACATGCCAACTTTAACGTAACACGTAAAATATTCCAATTATTTTAACTTTTTCGTGTTGGTAATTATTGTTCGAATTTCAGTCTTCGTCCATTTAACAAAATGGTGTCATGATTGTTTAATTTCTACCGTGTTATAATGGAAAATATGATGACCTTCTTCAGCCACAGTGAGGAGTAAGCAGCACCCAATTATCCTGTTGTGCGCACATGTTATCAACTATTTAATTGGCCTTTTCATCTGGTACACATATTAATTGTTTTCCCTCCTGTACAGTATGCTTATTTTTCTCCCGGTGTTTTCTGTAGTTCATTGCTTTGTACTCTTAGGGCCGCTGTTGGCCAGTGTGTTGATGTCTCTCGGTACATTTGAAGAGAAACCTCCCCCATCATGATGATATCAGAGAGAGAAAGAAAGGCACAGGGCTACAACGACGGCGTGCACTTAAACGACGACAGCGCACAAGCTCGTGTTTTATGCCGATTTGGACGATTATGGAGTGATACATTTCTGCAGTTTTTCTTTCATTGTAATGGACCATACATATCCGGATACAGTGGAACATAATTCTTCTTATTAAATTTCGTGAGGAAAATGTCGGACAGAACAATGAGACGGCAAGTACTGTTGTTTTCCTTGGTGCTTCATCTCACTTCGGTGCTCGGCCAGGTCAGCTACTCCATCCCTGAGGAAATGCCGAGTGGATCTTTAGTCGGTAATATAGCTCAGGATTTGGGTTTGGATATAAAACGACTGAAATCAGGTAAAGCTCGTGTTTATACGGGAGACAGTGCGGCATACATCGAGCTACATAAAGAACGAGGAGTCCTCCTCATCAAAGACAAAATAGACAGAGAAGCGATTTGCAGACAGACTACGCCTTGTGCTTTACATTTTCAGATCATTTTGGAGAACCCCATGGAGTTCTACAGTGTCACAGTTGAGATTACCGATGTAAATGACAATCCTCCCACGTTTGAAAAAAATGAAGTCAGTTTTAAAATCAGCGAGTCTGCTGTAATTGGAGCTAAGTTTGTCTTAGACGGTGCAATAGATCTGGACGTCGGAAAAAATGGTCTGCAAAAATACGATCTTAAACCCACCGATAATTTTGTACTGAAACGAGACAGTCAGGGTGATGGGACTGAAAAGGTTGAGATGGTTTTACAGAAGCCTCTAGACAGAGAAAATGAAGAATTGATATCTTTAGTTTTAACAGCATTTGATGGAGGAGACCCGCAAATGTCAGGAACAATTCGGATTTTAATCACGGTGTTAGATGCCAATGATAATGCGCCTGTTTTTACACAGTCCACCTACACAGCCACTGTGTTTGAAAATGCCCCAGAAGGGACGGTTGTCACCAGCGTTACTGCGTCAGATGCAGATTATGGAGTGAATGGCAGAATAAAATATTCAATTAAAAACAGTTTAGATCAAGCACATGCACTGTTTCAGATAAACGAAGACAGTGGGGAAATAACATTAATTGGAAACATTGATTATGAAAAAGCACGGATTTATCATATTAATATACGTGCAAGTGATGATGGTGGACTTACAGATTCATGTAAAGTCAGAGTTGAAGTGGTGGATGTGAACGACAACAAACCAACAATTAATATCATGTCGAAATCAAACATGATATCTGAACACTCTAAACTGAACACTGTTGTAGCAATGATGAACGTTCAAGACCCAGACTCAAATGAAAACGGTAAAGTTCACTGTTTTATAAACGATAACACCCCTTTGACTATAAAGTCGACATCAAATAATTTCTATAGTTTAGTAACAGACAGTGAATTAGACAGAGAGATCGCGTCACAATATAATATTAGTGTGACCTGCTCTGATGAAGGAGTGCCCTCCCTCTCCAGCAGCGTCACTCTCACCTTACAGATCTCTGATGTGAATGACAACGCGCCTGTCTTTGAGAGGAGCTCATATGAGGCCTACATTGTAGAAAACAACACACCAGGCCTCTCTATATTCACAGTGAGAGCCAGAGACGCCGACTGGAACCAGAATGCTCGTGTTTCTTACATCCTGGAGGACTCCTCTGTTAACGGAGTGCCAGTCTCCTCATACGTGTCCGTCAGTGCTGATAGTGGAGTCATCCATGCAGTGCGCTCTTTTGACTACGAGCAGATCAAAGATTTCCAGTTCCGCGTCAAAGCGCAGGATGGAGGCTCTCCTCCACTCAGTAGTAATGTGAGTGTGAAAATAATGATCCAGGACCAGAACGACAACCCTCCTCAGGTTCTGTACCCAGTCCAGACCGGTGGCTCTCTGGTGGCTGAAATGGTGCCTCGTTCAGCAGATGTGGGCTATCTGGTGACTAAAGTGGTGGCTGTTGATGTGGACTCTGGACAGAATGCCTGGCTCTCCTATAAACTGCAGAAAGCCACAGACAGGGCGCTGTTTGAAGTGGGCTTACAGAATGGAGAAATCAGAACTATCCGCCAGGTGACCGATAAAGATGCTGTGAAACAGAGACTGACTGTTATAGTGGAGGACAACGGGCAGCCCTCTCGTTCAGCTACAGTCATTGTTAACGTGGCGGTGGCGGACAGCTTCCCTGAAGTGCTGTCGGAGTTCACTGACTTTCCTCACGACAAGGAGTACAATGACAACCTGACTTTTTACTTAGTGCTGGCTTTGGCTGTAGTGTCCTTCCTGTTCATCACGTGTTTAGTGGTTATTATATCAGTGAAAATCTACAGATGGAGACAGTCTCGCGTCCTGTATCACTCCAGTCTCCCTGTGATTCCGTATTATCCTCCACGTTACTCAGACACTTTGGGGACAGGGACTCTCCCACACGTGTACAACTACGAGGTGTGCAGGACGACTGACTCCCGAAGGAGTGACTGTAAGTTCGGCAGAGCTGGTAGTCAGAACGTGTTGATAATGGACCCCAGTTCTACAGGGACGATGCAGCGGATACAGAGTGAGAAGAGCATCCTGGACGAACCAGACTCTCCTCTAGAGGTCGGTCCTGATGTGGTAATTTCAGTGTAATCTGTTTGCATGTTCCCTGTGATTCTTAACCAAGCACCATATATCACTTTTCTGCTATCAGCACCATGGACAGAGGCGCTGTTGTCGGCCTGGACTTAGTTTCCGTGTTTTGTTTGACCCTTAATGCAGTTGCCAGTGGTGAGTGTGTCTGAAAGACTACGTGTGTGCGTGTAAGTCTGCAGGGGGTGTGGGTGGGGCCAGTATTTTTCTGAAATGATTCCTTGTTGCAGGACTTGATTATTTGTACTTCAGTATTATTTTTTGTGAGTATCAATGTCTTAATATCTTAGGTTTCATCCCTCTACTGAAGATGATACATGAGCTTGCTGGCATTGATTGCTTCATTTTTTTGACATCATTGTCTGCTTGTTAAGTGACTCTTACCTTTTGACTCTACCTATTTGATTTGGTGGCATAGAGTTTGGTGGTTAAAAGAAGTGATTTGTGACAAACTCTTCATAGTTTCATTTTATCCTTATTGGACTTCCAGGATAATTTCATCCATTCACGAAACTATCAGATGATACTTCTACTAATTGTTATATCTTAATGCAAACACTACATTTTGATAGATCTGTAATTAGATAGTAATCTGATAGACTTTAACCAAAACCGTTCTGAGGCTAGCCAAATACTAGATTGCTACTAATACTGCTTCTATAGTAGTAGTAGTAGTGACAGTGATAATAATAATAATAATAATAATAATAATAATAATAATAATAATAACAACAACAATCATTTTTCTGTTTGTTTTTCCATCATCAACCACGTTTCTCATCCTCCTTTCCCCAACATTTGCTGTTCTGTGTATTGAACAGAAAGGGCCGCTATTGGCCAGAGTGTGGCAGTCTTCGACAGGGCTGGTAACTGTACCTCCCCCTCAGATTGTGACATGGTAGACAATAAAACAGGCACTAACCGCCAGTCCTCGTTGAAATGGAAAACTGCTCACGGACACGGAAAGCTGCTATTTTTTGTTGAACGTTTCCTTCATGCTCGGTCGTAATTTTGACTATATTCATGTGGATTACAGTTTTCTTTAAACGACACTGGAATACACCGACAAAACAATGAGACGGCAAGTACTGTTGTTCATCCTCGTCCTCCCTCTCGCTTCGGTGATCGGGCAGGTCAGCTACTCCATTCCCGAGGAAATGGAGAAAGGTTCATTAGTCTGTAATTTAGCTCAGGATTTAGGTTTAGATGTTAAAAGGCTCAAATCGGGTAAAGCTCGTATTCATTCGGGCGACAGTGCAGAATATATCGAGCTGAATAGAGAGAGGGGAGTCCTCCTCATCAAACAGAGAATAGACAGGGAAACGTTGTGTGGAGAAACGACGCCCTGTGCCTTACATTTACAGATGATTTTGGAAAACCCGATTGAATTGTTTCGAATAACAATTGAAATCACAGACATAAACGATAATGCTCCGAGCTTCGCATCGACTGAGAAACATTTTGAAATCAGCGAGTCTGCAGTCATTGGGTCTAAATTTGTACTGGAGAAAGCTATTGATGCTGACATTGGTACAAATGATCTCCAAAGCTATTCGCTTAAGCCAACAAACAATTTCGCATTAAAACTAGAGAATCAGGCAGACGGAAGTAAAAAGGTAGAAATGGTGCTACAGAAGCCTCTCGATCGAGAGCAGCAGGAAAAGATATCACTGCTATTAACCGCTATAGATGGCGGACAACCGCGTATGTCAGGTACAATGCAGATAACTGTAAACGTGTTAGATGTAAACGACAACGCACCGATTTTCACTAAGCCGTTATACAAGGCAACACTAACCGAGAATTCACCGAGGGGGACCAGTGTTATAACTGTCCGTGCGTCTGACAAAGATGGAGGCTCTAATGCAGAAATATCATACGCAATTTCAAATAGCAAGCGTCGATTGTCCGACCTATTTCAGATCGACAGAAAAACAGGAGAGGTTATCCTGATCGGTGAAATAGATTATGAAAAAGCAAAGCTCTTCCAGATTGATATCGAGGCTTCAGATAATGGAGGACTCTCTGACTCCAGTAAGATTCTCGTTGATATCACTGACGTCAATGACAACAGCCCTCAGATGAAAATACTCTCTAAATCAGACAGCATTTTAGAAGACTCTCCTGAGAGCACTGTCATTGCTGTGCTAAGCGTAAATGACCCTGATTCTGAGAGGAATGGAGCAGTGAAGTGTAATATTAATAATGACATTCCTTTTAAAATACAAAACACCATGAATGGATTTTATAGTTTAGTTACGGAGATAGCTTTGGACAGAGAAGTCGCCTCCCAGTATAACATTAGTGTGACTTGCTCTGATGAAGGAGTGCCCTCCCTCTCCAGCAGCGTCACTCTCACCTTACAGATCTCTGATGTGAATGACAACGCGCCTGTCTTTGAGAGGAGCTCATATGAGGCCTACATTGTAGAGAACAACACACCAGGCCTCTCTATATTCACAGTGAAAGCCAGAGACGCTGACTGGAACCAGAATGCTCGCGTTTCTTACATCCTGGAGGACTCCTCTGTTAACGGAGTGCCAGTCTCCTCATATGTGTCCGTCAGTGCTGATAGTGGAGTCATCCATGCAGTGCGCTCTTTTGACTACGAGCAGATCAAAGATTTCCAGTTCCGCGTCAAAGCGCAGGATGGAGGCTCTCCTCCACTCAGTAGTAATGTGAGTGTGAAAATAATGATCCAGGACCAGAACGACAACCCCCCTCAGGTTCTGTACCCAGTCCAGACTGGTGGCTCTCTGGTGGCTGAAATGGTGCCTCGTTCAGCAGATGTGGGCTATCTGGTGACTAAAGTGGTGGCTGTTGATGTGGACTCTGGACAGAATGCCTGGCTCTCCTATAAACTGCAGAAAGCCACAGACAGGGCGCTGTTTGAAGTGGGCTTACAGAATGGAGAAATCAGAACTATCCGCCAGGTGACTGATAAAGATGCTGTGAAACAGAGACTGACTGTTATAGTGGAGGACAACGGGCAGCCCTCTCGTTCAGCTACAGTCATTGTTAACGTGGCGGTGGCGGACAGCTTCCCTGAAGTGCTGTCGGAGTTCACTGACTTTCCTCACGACAAAGAGTACAATGACAACCTGACCTTTTACTTAGTGCTGGCTTTGGCTGTAGTGTCCTTCCTCTTCATCACGTGTTTAGTGGTTATTATATCAGTGAAAATCTACAGATGGAGACAGTCTCGCGTCCTGTATCACTCCAGTCTCCCTGTGATTCCATATTATCCTCCACGTTACTCAGACACTTTGGGGACAGGGACTCTCCCACACGTGTACAACTACGAGGTGTGCAGGACGACTGACTCCAGAAGGAGTGACTGTAAGTTCGGCAGAGCTGGTAGTCAGAACGTGTTGATAATGGACCCCAGTTCTACAGGGACGATGCAGCGGATGCAGAGTGAGAAGAGCATCCTGGACGAACCAGACTCTCCTCTAGAGGTTAGACTGTTATAATTCTAATAATGAAACATATTTTTATATAGCCTATTCATTTTCTTTTCAGTGTTGTCAATTAGTACCAACACTATGTCAGTACCTTGGACAGCGATCGAACGACCTATCTTGAATTTTCTCCCTTTATATTCCTTTACCTGAACATTTTCTCTTTCGTTCACACTGAAGTTGATTGCCATTTTATCTGGCCAATATTCGTAGTAATTTCCTCGTATATGATATTGTGCTGTTTGGCATATTTTTTCAATCCAATCATAACAGTACTGTGTTCTTGATGGTGATGTATTTCGAGGTAAGGGGTAACTGTATTGCTTTTTTTCTTAACTTGTGCAGTTTCGTGTTGTGAACTCAGTGGGCCGCTGTTGACCAGCGTCTTGGCGTTTAAATGTATCTTTATACACGAGGACATCCCCTGTGCTTTCACAAGGGAGACGGACTCCGAAGCATAACGTACAGGCGACAGCGGATGAAACACCATGCACGGAATATCATATCTGGATAATTTCGTCGTCTGTTGTTGATTAAGAAGACTCTTCTGCATTTTTGATTCGCATCGGTGACGCAGATTGCAAAAGGCAGGAGTGCACGTTTGTTTTGCTCGACGGATGTGTCTGACAGAACAATGAGACGGCAAGTACTGTTGTTTTTCTCGGTCCTCTGCCTCAGTTCAGTGCTCGGCCAGGTCAGCTACTCGATTCCCGAGGAAATGGCCAAAGGCTCCTTGGTCGGTAACATAGCTCAGGATTTAGGTTTAGATCTGAAACGACTGCAAGCGGGCAGAGCTCGTATCCACACAGGAGACAGTGCAGAATACATTCAGCTTAACAAGGAAAAAGGGCTCCTCGTTATCAAAGAGAGAATAGACCGCGAAGCTCTCTGTGGCCAGACAACGCCTTGTGCTTTGCATTTTCAGATTGCCTTAGAAAACCCAATAGAAATATTCCCGATTACTGTCGAAATCACAGATATTAATGACAATGCTCCCGTTTTCGACAAGGAAGAGAGGAGATTTGAAATAAGCGAGTCTGCAGTCATCGGCTCTAAGTTCATGCTAGAGAAAGCAATCGACCCTGACATAGGGCTGAATGGTCTTCAAAGCTATATACTGAAACCTAATGATAATTTCATACTAAAATTGCATAGTCAGTCTGATGGCGGTAAAAAGGTCGAAATGATTTTACAGAAGCCTCTGGATAGAGAGAAACAGGAGTTTGCATCATTACTGTTTACGGCTGTAGATGGAGGAGAGCCGCAGAGGTCTGGGACTATGCAGATTCATATAACTGTATTAGACGTTAATGATAATGCTCCTGTTTTTACGCAAAACATTTACAAAGCAAGTGTCAAAGAAAACTCCCCCACGGGAACACTCATAACAAAAGTGAGTGCCTCAGATGCAGACAAAGGCTCGAATGGAGAGGTTAGCTACGTAATTGGAAATAGCATGAGGAGCATTTCAAAATTATTCCATGTTACTGAAGACGGTCATCTCATATTAAATGGGCCTATTGATTATGAAAAAGCTAAGAAATACGAGATTGATATAGAGGCGGTTGACAAAGGCGGTTTATCTGATTCAAGTAAAGTAATCATTGATGTAGGTGACATTAATGACAATAGTCCTGTTATTAATATGATTTCATCATCAAGCTCAATCGGAGAAGATTCTCGTCTTAACACAGTGGTAGCTGTAATGAGTGTAAATGATCCTGATTCTGAGGAAAACGGGAAGGTCCGATGTGCAATTAATAAAGATATACCATTTACAATTACACCTTCATCGAGCACTTTCTATAGCATCGTGACAGACAGTGATCTGGACAGAGAGAGAGCATCTGAGTATAATATTAGTGTGACCTGCTCTGATGAAGGAGTGCCCTCCCTCTCCAGCAGCGTCACTCTCACCTTACAGATCTCTGATGTGAATGACAACGCGCCTGTCTTTGAGAGGAGCTCATATGAGGCCTACATTGTAGAAAACAACACACCAGGCCTCTCTATATTCACAGTGAAAGCCAGAGACGCTGACTGGAACCAAAATGCTCGTGTTTCTTACATCCTGGAGGACTCCTCTGTTAACGGAGTGCCAGTCTCCTCATATGTGTCCGTCAGTGCTGATAGTGGAGTCATCCATGCAGTGCGCTCTTTTGACTACGAGCAGATCAAAGATTTCCAGTTCCGCGTCAAAGCGCAGGATGGAGGCTCTCCTCCACTCAGTAGTAATGTGAGTGTGAAAATAATGATCCAGGACCAGAACGACAACCCTCCTCAGGTTCTGTACCCAGTCCAGACCGGTGGCTCTCTGGTGGCTGAAATGGTGCCTCGTTCAGCAGATGTGGGCTATCTGGTGACTAAAGTGGTGGCTGTTGATGTGGACTCTGGACAGAATGCCTGGCTCTCCTATAAACTGCAGAAAGCCACAGACAGGGCGCTGTTTGAAGTGGGCTTACAGAATGGAGAAATCAGAACTATCCGCCAGGTGACTGATAAAGATGCTGTGAAACAGAGACTGACTGTTATAGTGGAGGACAACGGGCAGCCCTCTCGTTCAGCTACAGTCATTGTTAACGTGGCGGTGGCGGACAGCTTCCCTGAAGTGCTGTCGGAGTTCACTGACTTTCCTCACGACAAGGAGTACAATGACAACCTGACTTTTTACTTAGTGCTGGCTTTGGCTGTAGTGTCCTTCCTGTTCATCACGTGTTTAGTGGTTATTATATCAGTGAAAATCTACAGATGGAGACAGTCTCGCGTCCTGTATCACTCCAGTCTCCCTGTGATTCCATATTATCCTCCACGTTACTCAGACACTTTGGGGACAGGGACTCTTCCACACGTGTACAACTACGAGGTGTGCAGGACGACTGACTCCAGAAGGAGTGACTGTAAGTTCGGCAGAGCTGGTAGTCAGAACGTGTTGATAATGGACCCCAGTTCTACAGCGACGATGCAGCGGATGCAGAGTGAGAAGAGCATCCTGGACGAACCAGACTCTCCTCTAGAGGTTAGAAAGGTGTTGCATTACACACGCCCTCCTTTATGACTTGTCAATACCAACCGCTTTAATCAAATGCGCTAGCATTTGGTCTCTTCTTTTCAGCACCTTGGAGAGCAACAAGCAGTATTTATACATTCGTGTCATTCAATGTGTCAGATAAGAAAATGATCACTTCTCATTCATTCATTTGAATGTTGTTGATCTTTTGAAATATTTTCCAGCACATTTGTATTATCTTATAATTATGATATGTGTATATTGTTTTAACTTGGACTGAGCACTGTTACAATTTACTTCCAACCTTTATAAGTTATATACTCAGCTTTGTCCACCTCTCACACCACTTCACTGCAGTGATCCTCTCTCAACTCAATGGGCCGCTGTTGCCTAGTCTGTTGCAGTTGTAGTATCTTTACAGCAGCACCGCCTCTTCATTTCGGTGTATTAGAGAGGAAAGGCAGGCGCGGACCGCATTGTCTTCGGTAGAAGGACCGATATACACGACGAGACACAGTTTTAATACTTTTGCGTCAAAATCGAGGACTATTTTGGATTCGTATTCTGTTTGAATGACTGCCCATCTTTCCGTCGGATTTTAAGAGGTTATTGTTTCTTCTTGTCGGAATAATTTCAAACAATGAGACGGCAAGTGCTGTTGTTTATGTCGATCCTCTCTCTCAGTTCAGGACAGGTCAGCTACTCCATTCCGGAGGAAATGGCGAAAGGCTCTTTAGTTGGTAATATAGCTCAAGATTTAGGATTAGATGTGAAACGACTGAGGTTGGGTAACGCTCGTGTTTATTCTGGTGATAGCAGTGATTACATCGAGCTGAACAGCGAAAGAGGAGTCCTCCTCATCAAGGAGAGAATAGACAGAGAGGCGCTGTGCGGTGAAACGACACCTTGTGCAGTTCATTTTCAGATTGTATTAGAGAACCCGATGGAATTTTACAGTGTGACCGTTGAAATCACAGATATTAACGATAACGCACCAACCTTTGAGAAAAACGAAATCAAATTCATAATTAGTGAGTCTGCAGTCGTTGGGGCAAAATTCGATTTGGAGAGAGCTGCGGATTTAGATGTAGGTACTAACACTCTCCAAAGCTACGTACTCAAGCCCAGTGATAATTTTTTACTGAAACTGCACAACCAGGCTGATGGTACAAAGAATGTTGAAATGGTTTTACAAAAACCTCTGGACAGAGAGAAAAATGAGTTCATTTCTTTGGCGTTAACGGCTTTAGATGGTGGAGAGCCGCAGATGTCAGGAACAATGCAGATTCTCATCACAGTGTTAGACGCTAATGACAATGCTCCTGTCTTTACACAGCCGATATACAAAGGCACTGTAGCTGAAAATGCTGCGAAAGGCACAATAGTGACGACTGTCAGTGCCTCAGATGCTGATCATGGTCTAAACGGTAAAATAACTTATGCAATCACAAATACTTTGGATGACGTCAGACATATGTTCGAAGTAAACGAGGACAATGGCGAGGTCAGGTTGATGGGGCGGTTAGATTATGAAAAGAAAAGAAATTTTCAGATCAATGTACGTGCAAGGGATAATGGTGGACTAACAGATTCTTGTAAGGTGATTGTGGATGTCGTCGATATAAATGACAATGAACCAACGATAAAAATCATGTCTAAATCAGCTGTTATATCAGAGAGTGCGAACCCCAACACAGTCGTTACAATGATTAACATCCAAGACCCAGACTCAGGTGAAAATGGTAAAGTTCAGTGTTTCATAAATGAGAATATTCCTTTCCTATTGAAATCAACATCAAATAATTTCTATAGTTTAGTGACAGACAGTGATCTGGACAGAGAGAGAGCCTCTGAGTATAATATTAGTGTGACCTGCTCTGATGAAGGAGTGCCCTCCCTCTCCAGCAGCGTCACTCTCACCTTACAGATCTCTGATGTGAATGACAACGCTCCTGTCTTTGAGAGGAGCTCATATGAGGCCTACATTGTAGAAAACAACACACCAGGCCTCTCTATATTCACAGTGAAAGCCAGAGACGCTGACTGGAACCAGAATGCTCGTGTTTCTTACATCCTGGAGGACTCCTCTGTTAACGGAGTGCCAGTCTCCTCATATGTGTCCGTCAGTGCTGATAGTGGAGTCATCCATGCAGTGCGCTCTTTTGACTACGAGCAGATCAAAGATTTCCAGTTCCGCGTCAAAGCGCAGGATGGAGGCTCTCCTCCACTCAGTAGTAATGTGAGCGTGAAAATAATGATCCAGGACCAGAACGACAACCCTCCTCAGGTTCTGTATCCAGTCCAGACTGGTGGCTCTCTGGTGGCTGAAATGGTGCCTCGTTCAGCAGATGTGGGCTATCTGGTGACTAAAGTGGTGGCTGTTGATGTGGACTCTGGACAGAATGCCTGGCTCTCCTATAAACTGCAGAAAGCCACAGACAGGGCGCTGTTTGAAGTGGGCTTACAGAATGGAGAAATCAGAACTATCCGCCAGGTGACTGATAAAGATGCTGTGAAACAGAGACTGACTGTTATAGTGGAGGACAACGGGCAGCCCTCTCGTTCAGCTACAGTCATTGTTAACGTGGCGGTGGCGGACAGCTTCCCTGAAGTGCTGTCGGAGTTCACTGACTTTCCTCACGACAAGGAGTACAATGACAACCTGACTTTTTACTTAGTGCTGGCTTTGGCTGTAGTGTCCTTCCTGTTCATCACGTGTTTAGTGGTTATTATATCAGTGAAAATCTACAGATGGAGACAGTCTCGCGTCCTGTATCACTCCAGTCTCCCTGTGATTCCATATTATCCTCCACGTTACTCAGACACTTTGGGGACAGGGACTCTTCCACACGTGTACAACTACGAGGTGTGCAGGACGACTGACTCCAGAAGGAGTGACTGTAAGTTCGGCAGAGCTGGTAGTCAGAACGTGTTGATAATGGACCCCAGTTCTACAGCGACGATGCAGCGGATGCAGAGTGAGAAGAGCATCCTGGACGAACCAGACTCTCCTCTAGAGGTTAGAAAGGTGTTACATTACACACGCCCTCCTTTATAACTTGTCAATACCAAACGCTTTAATCAAATGCGCTAGCATTTGGTCTCTTCTTTTCAGCACCTTGGAGAGCAACAAGCAGTATTTATACATTCGTGTTATTCAATGTGTCAGATAAGAAAATGATCACTTTTCGTCCATTTATTTAATGATGTTGATCTTTTGAAATATTTTCCAGCACATTTGTATTATCTTATAATTATAATATGTGTATATTTTTTGACTTGGACTGGGTACTGTTACAATTTACTTCCAACCTTTATGAGTTATTTTCACAGCTTTTTCCACCTCTCACACCACTTCACTGCAGTTTTTCTCTCTGAACTCAATGGGCCGCTGTTGCCTAGTCTGTTGCAGTTGTAGTATCTTTACAGCAGCACCGCCTCTTCATTTCGGTGTATTAGAGAGGAAAGGCAGGCGCGGACCGCATTGTCTTCGGTCGAAGGACCGATATACACGACGAGACACAGTTTTAATACTTTTGCGTCAAAATCGAGGACTATTTTGGATTCATATTCGGTTTGAATGACTGCCCATCTTTCCGTCGGATTTTAAGTGGTTATTGTTTCTTCTTGTCGGAATAATTTCAAACAATGAGACGGCAAGTACTGTTGTTTATGTCGATCCTCTCTCTCAGTTCAGTCTTCGGACAGGTCAGCTACTCCATTCCGGAGGAAATGGCGAAAGGCTCTTTAGTTGGTAATATAGCTCAGGATTTAGGATTGGATGTGAAACGACTGAGGTTGGGTAACGCTCGTGTTTATTCTGGTGATAGCAGAGAATACATCGAGCTGAACAGCGAAAGAGGAGTCCTCCTCATCAAGGAGAGAATAGACAGAGAGGCGCTGTGCGGTGAAACGACACCTTGTGCAGTTCATTTTCAGATTGTGTTAGAGAACCCGATGGAATTTTACAGCGTAACAGTTGAAATCACGGATATTAACGATAACGCACCATCTTTCGAAAAGACCGACATGAAATTCAGAATTAGTGAGTCTGCAGTTGTTGGAGCAAAATTTGTACTAGAGAGAGCTGTGGATTTAGATGTAGGTACAAATAGTCTCCAAAGCTACGTACTCAAGCCCAGTGATAATTTCTTACTGAAACTGCACAACCAGGCTGATGGTACAAAGAATGTTGAAATGGTTTTACAAAAACCTCTGGACAGAGAGAAACATGAGTTTATTTCTTTGGCGTTAACGGCTTTAGATGGCGGAGAGCCGCAGATGTCAGGAACAATGCAGATTCTCATCACAGTGTTAGACGCTAATGACAATGCTCCTGTCTTTACACAGCCGATATACAAAGGCACTGTAGCTGAAAATGCTGCGAAAGGCACAATAGTGACGACTGTCAGTGCCTCAGATGCTGATCATGGTCTAAACGGTAAAATAACTTATGCAATCACAAATACTTTTGATGACGTCAGACAGATGTTTGAAGTAAACGAGGAAAATGGCGAGGTCAGGTTGATGGGGCGGTTAGATTATGAAAAGAAAAGACATTTTCAGATCAATGTACGTGCAATGGATAATGGTGGACTGACGGATTCTTGTAAGGTGATTGTGGATGTCGTCGACATAAATGACAATGAACCAACGATAAAAATCATGTCTAAATCAACTGTTATATCAGAGAGTGCGAACCCCAACACAGTCGTTACAATGATTAACATCCAAGACCCAGACTCAGGTGAAAATGGTAAAGTTCAGTGTTTCATAAATGAGAATATTCCTTTCCTATTGAAATCAACATCAAATAATTTCTATAGTTTAGTGACAGACAGTGATCTGGACAGAGAGAGAGCCTCTGAGTATAATATTAGTGTGACCTGCTCTGATGAAGGAGTGCCCTCCCTCTCCAGCAGCGTCACTCTCACCTTACAGATCTCTGATGTGAATGACAACGCGCCTGTCTTTGAGAGGAGCTCATATGAGGCCTACATTGTAGAAAACAACACACCAGGCCTCTCTATATTCACAGTGAAAGCCAGAGACGCTGACTGGAACCAGAATGCTCGTGTTTCTTACATCCTGGAGGACTCCTCTGTTAACGGAGTGCCAGTCTCCTCATATGTGTCCGTCAGTGCTGATAGTGGAGTCATCCATGCAGTGCGCTCTTTTGACTACGAGCAGATCAAAGATTTCCAGTTCCGCGTCAAAGCGCAGGATGGAGGCTCTCCTCCACTCAGTAGTAATGTGAGTGTGAAAATAATGATCCAGGACCAGAACGACAACCCCCCTCAGGTTCTGTACCCAGTCCAGACTGGTGGCTCTCTGGTGGCTGAAATGGTGCCTCGTTCAGCAGATGTGGGCTATCTGGTGACTAAAGTGGTGGCTGTTGATGTGGACTCTGGACAGAATGCCTGGCTCTCCTATAAACTGCAGAAAGCCACAGACAGGGCGCTGTTTGAAGTGGGCTTACAGAATGGAGAAATCAGAACTATCCGCCAGGTGACTGATAAAGATGCTGTGAAACAGAGACTGACTGTTATAGTGGAGGACAACGGGCAGCCCTCTCGTTCAGCTACAGTCATTGTTAACGTGGCGGTGGCGGACAGCTTCCCTGAAGTGCTGTCGGAGTTCACTGACTTTCCTCACGACAAGGAGTACAATGACAACCTGACTTTTTACTTAGTGCTGGCTTTGGCTGTAGTGTCCTTCCTGTTCATCACGTGTTTAGTGGTTATTATATCAGTGAAAATCTACAGATGGAGACAGTCTCGCGTCCTGTATCACTCCAGTCTCCCTGTGATTCCATATTATCCTCCACGTTACTCAGACACTTTGGGGACAGGGACTCTCCCACACGTGTACAACTACGAGGTGTGCAGGACGACTGACTCCAGAAGGAGTGACTGTAAGTTCGGCAGAGCTGGTAGTCAGAACGTGTTGATAATGGACCCCAGTTCTACAGGGACGATGCAGCGGATGCAGAGTGAGAAGAGCATCCTGGATGAACCAGACTCTCCTCTAGAGGTTAGAATGTGCTAGTTATCTGTTCCTACGTTGAAGTCACGTTTTAAATCGCGCTCCTCTCCTTTCAGCACCCTGGAGAGCGCCGTGATTACATATTCAAACCTGTGTATATTTTTCAGTTGCACTTCTCGTGTCTTTTTAAACTTGCTATGTTATTGTCACACAGTTTATTTTTTCTCACACTTGTGCATCATGTCCTCCATTTTGGCACCATTTTATCGATCACGTATTTTGCGTATGAAACAATAATGTCCAGGTATGAGAGAAAGGTTTTCTTTGCTGTTGACCTAGCCATATCCATTTGTTTTTGCACTTTCACATGCAATGCTTCTTTATGAACTCAGAGTGCCGCTGTTGGCCAGCCTGTTTTAGATTTACCGCAGACTCATTGCACCTCCCATCATCTCTTTATTTTAGAGAGAGAAAGAGGCAGAAGCGGAGCTCACTGTCTGGGATTTACCGGAGTTACAGAGCAGGGAAGCTTTCTTCACGTTGGGAATATGCTTTAAAAACTGGCGTTTATTGAAAAATCCCGACGGCAAAAATCCTAAAGCCAATCTTGATTTACACTGGGATATCGTCGGACAGAACAATGAGAGGGCAAGTGCTGTTGTTTTTCTCGGTCCTCTCTCTCAGCTCGGTGCTCGGACAGGTCAGCTACTCCATTCCCGAGGAAATGCCAAAAGGTTCTTTGGTAGGCAACATGGCAAGGGATTTTGGTTTAGATGTGAAAAGACTGAAATCGGGTAAGGCTCGCATTTTTACTCGAGACAGTGACGGATACATTGAGCTGAATAACGACAGAGGAGTCCTCCTCATCAAAGAAAGGATAGACAGAGAGGCGCTCTGTGGACAGACGACACCTTGCGCTTTGCATTTTAAGATAATATTAGAGAATCCGATGGAATTTTACAGTGTGACTATTGAGATCACAGATGTTAATGACAACCCTCCATCCTTTGAAAAGACCGACGTTAAATTTAAGATAAGTGAATCCGCTGTCGGTGGAGCTAAATTCATATTAGACCGGGCAGTTGATCGTGATGTAGGCTCAAATGGATTGCAAACATATAAACTTGAACCGACAGACAATTTTGTTGTTAAATTACACGATCAAGCAGATGGGACGAAAAACGTCGAGATGGTCTTAGAAAAGCCTCTCGACAGAGAAAAAAATGAACACCTTTCTTTACTCCTGACGGCTGTAGATGGAGGAGAGCCACAGATGACAGGAACAATGCAGATTCTAATCACTGTTTTAGACGCTAATGACAATGCTCCTGTCTTTACACAACCTATTTATAAAGCCTCTATACAAGAAAATGCAGCAGTAGGAACAGTTGTAGCAACAGTTACTGCAACAGATGCAGATCATGGATCTAATGGTCGGATAACTTATTCAATTTCAAGTATGTTAGATAATGCTCGAGGGTTGTTTGAAGTAAATGAAGAAAGTGGTGAAATTCGGCTAAAAGGAAATGTTGACTATGAAAAGGCTCGAACATTTCAGATAAACATTCGTGCAAGTGATGATGGAGGACTAGTTGACTCCTGTAAAGTGATTATCGACGTCATTGACATGAATGACAATAAACCCGATATCCATATACTGTCAAAATCAAACGTGATATCAGAAGATGCCAAACCTGGTACTGTTGTTACAATGATAAATATTGAGGACGCTGACTCAGGTGAAAACGGCAAAGTACAGTGCAGTATAAATGAGAATATTCCTTTTGAGATGAAGTCTACAACGAATGATTTCTATAGTTTAATAACAGACAGTGGCTTAGACAGAGAGATCGCGTCCCAATATAATGTAACAGTGACCTGCTCTGATGAGGGAGTGCCCTCCCTCTCCAGCAGCGTCACTCTCACCTTACAGATCTCTGATGTGAATGACAACGCTCCTGTCTTTGAGAGGAGCTCATATGAGGCCTACATTGTAGAAAACAACACACCAGGCCTCTCTATATTCACAGTGAAAGCCAGAGACGCTGACTGGAACCAGAATGCGCGTGTTTCTTACATCCTGGAGGACTCCTCTCTTAACGGAGTGCCAGTCTCCTCATATGTGTCCGTCAGTGCTGATAGTGGAGTCATCCATGCAGTGCGCTCTTTTGACTACGAGCAGATCAAAGATTTCCAGTTCCGCGTCAAAGCGCAGGATGGAGGCTCTCCTCCACTCAGTAGTAATGTGAGTGTGAAAATAAGGATCCAGGACCAGAACGACAACCCCCCTCAGGTTCTTTACCCAGTCCAGACTGGTGGCTCTCTGGTGGCTGAAATGGTGCCTCGTTCAGCAGATGTGGGCTATCTGGTGACTAAAGTGGTGGCTGTTGATGTGGACTCTGGACAGAATGCCTGGCTCTCCTATAAACTGCAGAAAGCCACAGACAGGGCGCTGTTTGAAGTGGGCTTACAGAATGGAGAAATCAGAACTATCCGCCAGGTGACTGATAAAGATGCTGTGAAACAGAGACTGACTGTTATAGTGGAGGACAACGGGCAGCCCTCTCGTTCAGCTACAGTCATTGTTAACGTGGCGGTGGCGGACAGCTTCCCTGAAGTGCTGTCGGAGTTCACTGACTTTCCTCACGACAAGGAGTACAATGACAACCTGACTTTTTACTTAGTGCTGGCTTTGGCTGTAGTGTCCTTCCTCTTCATCACGTGTTTAGTGGTTATTATATCAGTGAAAATCTACAGATGGAGACAGTCTCGCGTCCTGTATCACTCCAGTCTCCCTGTGATTCCATATTATCCTCCACGTTACTCAGACACTTTGGGGACAGGGACTCTCCCACACGTGTACAACTACGAGGTGTGCAGGACGACTGACTCCAGAAGGAGTGACTGTAAGTTCGGCAGAGCTGGTAGTCAGAACGTGCTGATAATGGACCCCAGTTCTACAGGGACGATGCAGCGGATGCAGAGTGAGAAGAGCATCCTGGATGAACCAGACTCTCCTCTAGAGGTTAGAATTCGCTAGGTATCTGTTTGACGCTTTAAATCACTTCCCTCTCATTTTCAGCACCCTGGAGAGTGACGTGAATACATATTCGAAACCATGTTATCTATCTATCTATCTATCTATCTATCTATCTATCTATCTATCTAGTCTAATGTAGTCTAATATAGTCTCTAAAGTAATCACTGCGTATTTATATAGCCATTTCTGCTATTTCATTTCTCGTCCCTAAGTGCCGCTGTTGGTTAGTGTGAGGAAAATCCAGCTCTTTCCTGGCTGAAGTCCTCCCTCGTCTGTCTGATGCGTTGTTAGAGCTCTATTTTAATCGGAACTGCAAGCCTGACCATTCCAGCCGCCCAGCACTCCGCAATGAACTCATGATCACATATTTTGTCGGATTTTGATACGATGGTTTTGTTTTTCCGTTGGGATTTTGAAATCATCATGACGGGTGTTCTTTGTTGTTCGGTCGAAAAAAAATCCACATCATGGTTGCCGCTCCTTATCTGCATCTGCGTCGCAGAAATGGCTCTCGGACAGGTCCGTTATTCTATACCCGAGGAGATGGCGACAGGCTCGGTTGTCGGGAATATCGTTCAGGACCTTGGCTTGGATGTAAAGCGGCTGAGATCTGGGCGTGCTCGGATATTTACCGAGGACGGCAGTGAGTACATTGGTCTGAATGCAGAGAAGGGAACTCTGGTCGTGGCTAAAAGAATAGACAGAGAAGAATTGTGCAAGCAAGTGTCTCCCTGCTCTCTTCATTTCCAAATCATCCTAGAAAATCCAATGGAGTTGCATCGAATTGATGTAGAGATTACAGATATTAATGATAATGCTCCGTTTTTTTCAAAGAAGGAATACAATTTCCAGGTTAGTGAATCTGCCTCACCAGGGGCTCGCTATTTGCTTGAGAGTGCCAGAGATCCCGATGTATCACACAACACCATTCAAACATACAAACTGAACCCGACAGATCATTTCAAATTAAATGTTGTTTCTCGACCTGACGGAACAAAATATATTGAGATGGTCCTTCACACGTCGCTTGACAGAGAAAAACAAGAAGAGCATAAGTTAACACTGACAGCATTTGACGGTGGTAATCCTCAGAAATCGGGCTCTGTCAAAATAAATGTCGTTGTGTTGGATGCAAATGACAATGCACCAGTATTCAGCCAGGCTGTGTATAGAGTAACTGTATCTGAAAACGCGTCGAGGGGCACTGTGATTTTAACAGTCAGTGCCACTGATAATGATAAAGGAGCAAACGAAGAGATAATGTATTCGTTTTCCCAGCACACCGACAGTGCATCATCCCTGTTTAATATGGATCCTCATACCGGGGAAATGACCGTAATTGGTTTGTTAGATTACGAAAAAGCTAAACATTATGAAATAGATATTGAAGCTACAGACAAAGGAGGGTTAGCAGATGCATGCAAGGTGCTAATTGAAGTGACCGACCTAAATGATAACGCCCCTGTCATAAGCATAATTTCCCTCTCCAATCCCATACCAGAGGATTCGGCTCCAGGTACTGTTATAGCAATGCTCAACATCAAAGACTTGGACTCAGGCAAAAATGGCCAAGTTAAGTGTCTTATTAGTCCAGATTTACCTTTCAAAATCAAGTCTTCATCCACTAATTTTTATAGCCTAATGTCTGACGATGTTTTGGACCGTGAAACAGTGCCAGAATATAACATAACAATAACAGCAATGGACGAGGGCTCCCCTCCTTATTCTACAAATAAGACTATTAATTTAAGAATATCAGATGTAAACGACCACGCCCCAATGTTCCCACAACCATTTATGACTGCTTTCATCACTGAAAATAATTCTCCTGGCATGTCACTCGTCTCTGTTAAAGCCAGTGATAAAGACTCTGGGAACAATGCACGCATTTCCTATTTCCTTGAAGATACTCAACTGAATGGGATGTCAGCCTCAGCTTACTTTTCAGTGCATGCAGAGAGTGGAGAGATACTTGCTGTGCGTTCCTTCGACTATGAGCAGACAAAAGAGTTCCATGTTCGTGTCAAAGCGCAGGATGGAGGCTCTCCTCCACTCAGTAGTAATGTCAGTGTGAAGATAATGATCCAAGACCAGAACGACAACCCTCCTCAGGTTCTGTACCCAGTCCAGACTGGTGGCTCTCTGGTGGCTGAAATGGTGCCTCGTTCAGCAGATGTGGGCTACCTGGTGACTAAAGTGGTGGCTGTTGATGTGGACTCTGGACAGAATGCCTGGCTCTCCTATAAACTGCAGAAAGCCACAGACAGGGCGCTGTTTGAAGTGGGCTTACAGAATGGAGAAATCAGAACCATCCGCCAGGTGACTGATAAAGATGCTGTGAAACAGAGACTGACTGTTATAGTGGAGGACAACGGGCAGCCCTCTCGTTCAGCTACAGTCATTGTTAACGTGGCGGTGGCGGACAGCTTCCCTGAGGTGCTGTCGGAGTTCACTGACTTTCCTCACGACAAGGAGTACAATGACAACCTGACTTTTTACTTAGTGCTGGCTTTGGCTGTAGTGTCCTTCCTCTTCATCACGTGTTTAGTGGTTATTATATCAGTGAAAATCTACAGATGGAGACATGAGCGCCTGTTTTACAAATCCAGTGGGAATCTTCCTGTTATTCCATACTACCCACCCCTTTACGCAGACGTAGGAGGTACCGGTACGTTGAAGCCGGCATTCAGTTATGAGGTGTACGGAACTACTGACTCCAGGAAGAGTGATATAAACTGCTCCCGTCCCTTCAGTCAGAGCACTCTGAGTGTTGACCATAGTGCCACCAGGACAGTGCCAAGACATAAGACAGAGTCAGAGAATATACTCATAGAGGTGAGATCAGCCTCTTCCTTGCTTCTTTAAAACCCTTGGTCCCATATTTTTGTTTGGTGTTTCTGTTTTGCCATTGCTCACTCAGTATTCAGATAGCTCTTGTATATATACCTATTACAAATACTCCCACGTCAACCCATTTTGAGACTATTCTTATCATCATGTGTGTCTATCATGTGTTAGGGATAATGGGAAAATGTTGCATTTAATACTGAATGGAACATCTGTTTTACTTTCAGTGGTTCAGCAACTATGAACAATAGACTTCATATTGTGCCCACCTTCATGTCACTTACCTTTCTAGTGGCCCAATTTTACCCAACAAAAGGATATAGATTTTAAGATACTCAGTAAAACAGGGACTATTGCTAAATATTATGTATGTGTGGTTTTCTCTTTTTGTGTGTTTTGCTCAGTATTCAGAATGCATCCATTAATGTTGTAATGCATAAACGTAATGCACATACTGACACACTGTAGTTGGTTCTCTTGCATGCTTTGTACAGAGGCTCTACCTGTAGGTTTTTAATATATTTTGTGTATGGTATGCTGTGTCAGATACTTCTTGTTCTTGCCTTATTGCACCACATCTTGCTTGATATATTGGCAGATTTTTTGCTGCTCATTTTTAAGAATATTTATATGGATTCATTTGTCATATAGTGCTGGCAGCTCTGTGCATCATCTTGCATTGACAAATTATATTTTGTGCAGACAAAACAAGTAGAATTATGTTTGACTACTGATGCTAAGATCCCGTTCCAATTTGGCAGACTGACTTAACGTACAGAGGCAATACAGAAGCTACAATTAAAGAAAAACATTCTGGATTTCATCCCTGCTACAGCATTGCTACAGATTGCTTCCATATAGAGACACACAACCACGCAGTGCACTACATTTTCAGTGACCTACTTCACTTCATAACACGGTCAAGGCAAAGGCATAGGGCTACACACAGAGAGAAAGGGATCAGGGAGGGATGCAGGCAAACTATAACAAAGGCAGGTCATGCAAATCAATATAAAATACAAAGACTGACATTATCAAATGTATTTAGGTTAGGTTTAAATTGTGTTAGAGGATGAGAGGCAACAGTCACAACTGGTGCTGGGGAGATTGGGAGCGAGGGAGAAGAGCAGTGTGATGGAGAGGATGAGAGATGCAGCGGGGGAGGGGAAGAGGCACGTGGTAAACCGGCACAGTATCCACCATCCCTGTGCAGCATTCGTGTTAGTGCAATGCTCGGCAGCCATTTTGATGTGCAGACCTCTTTGTGTGCTGAAATACAGGGCTCAGGGAAGCTGTATGTGTGAAACAGTTGTGTCAGGTAAAGGACACGGACAGGATGAGATACCTTTGATAAAATATAGAGGAATGGACAAGAGAGAGAGACAGAGAGACTGAGAGAGATCTACATTAGTTATATAACAAATGGCAAGGGGATGTGAGAAATGAGGACAGAGGCTGAATGTGTCTGAACAAGAAAAGTGTAATGACAAAACTGACCTAGAATTTATTCAAAATCTAGCTGTCCACAAAGTCTATGAAACCATGGTTTTAATCAGCATAATATAGCTGCTAGCAAGAGTTACACAGTAACAGACTAGATTCTCCACCTCCTGTATAAATCTCCCTTCATTATATACATGTGATGAGGAAAATAAAGGTGTGTGTGTTTAATATCTGTTGTCTTTTAGTAAAAATAGTGGCTTTAGATAAAAAGGTGCTTAAAGATGAATTTAAAGACCCAGCTTGATGCATGAGTGATGACTAAATGCTTGTATGATGTGGTCTGTTTATAGTTATGCTTGCTGAGGTTTGTTAAACATCAGAGGAAGTATTAGATCATAATGTGCCTTGTCTGTTCACTCTGGGTGGTGTATGGGTTTAAGCAGTAAAATCTGCTTGATGCTCAGGGTGTGCGCATGTGAAAATAGAAACTACTAAAGGCAGAAACCTGGGTTAATGGTGTTAACCCCCATATCCGCTGGAAGCAGTTTGTCATCATTATCAGCCCACATCTGTGACTGCTTTACCTGTTTCAACTGCGTTTAAACCACAATGTCTCATTTTCTCAGGTTTGTTAGTGGCGCAGGTTTTTACTGAGTACCATAAATTCTTTTGGGCAGTGTCTCCATAGGGGTCAAAGCTCACAGAAACGTCTTTGCAGGCAGCTAAATGGTTCAGCCTGTTTCATGCCCTCTACCTCTTTGGTGTGTTGTTGTTTTATCTTCTCTTGTTTGAAAAACCTACCTTGAAGCTTGTCATCCTTCATTTTTGATCCTACACAAAGCCCCAATCATCAGTTTGCTCAACTTGTTGCTAGCCACAAAACTATAATCACGTGCAGAAGCTCCTGGTTCCCACAGGCCACAGCTCTTGTTTAGGTGTCCCGCCTTCTTAGCTAAGCTGTCTGGTGAGCAGCTGTGTGTCCATGTGTATGCCGTTGGGGCTCATCCACACACTGTGCACTGTGTGTGTTTGGGGATGTGGTTAATGTTTGTACTGTAACCCCTCATTGTGTTTTTTTTTACAAGATATCCCAGATATCTGAGACCTTTGGTTGTGACTTAATTCCCACAAAGCAAGCATGCTACACTTTAATACACTGAACATGATATCAACAGAAGAAAAACAGTAGTATATACGTAGCCCCAGTGTATAAGACTCTCTCCACGGATGACTGCTGCTGCTGCCTGTCCCCCTGGGACTGTTGTTTTGTTGCTTTATACAAAAGGGTGCATTTGAACTTGTACAGGATGGGGCAGAGCAGTGAAAGAGGATTTTTAAACTTGAGCTTTAATGTCCTCTCAACACAAACCTATTCTGTCTCTAATCCTGACTTTGTCTTTCATTGTGGAAAGAGTACATTTCCCCTTACATTGAAATAAGGCTGTGCAGCCATTATTAGTAAAGAGCACAATTTGCATGTAACAGTAATTGATATGTTTCTTGGTCAAACATGTAGAGATGGCAAATGTGTTGATTACTGTAGTGCAGATCCTAATTTTACTGAATTCCTCAGGTGCATTAGATTGATGACAAGATGATAATTGATTTGTACACAGTGTTTATTTCCAAGAAAACTAAAGAGAATACAAGCAAACACATACATAGTATAATTAACTGTACCTTTCTTTGCACAAAGTCAGGTAAACCAGACATAAGTTGATGTTGTCTTTTGGTTTGTGTGTCAGTGTCTCGGAGATGGAAGTGCGGAGTTTATGCATTGGCTGATTCTCTGGGAAGGATTACACCAGGGATTACCTCGAACAGTTTAATATGGGGCAATGCCAAACTCATGTCAAGCACACAAAGACCCAGAAACCTAGCCATATAAGCTTTAGTAAAATATTTTCTCAAAGTTCAAATTCCTTACATTTTGATGTCAGTGTAGGATGATTTTATGTGTGTGTTTGTTTCTCCTACTCAAACATACACAGTTTCTAATCAAGCCATATCTAGCTCCCATCTCCAATACTTCTAATGTGATTTGGAAGGATAGAGCCTTGCATTCTTTAAGAGTGAAGCTTTAGTGCATTTAAACTATGATATTGTAGTTACATAATATTATTAGCATGGATTATATTCATTTTATTATTTTGCATCATAACTGAAAAATGTTTTGCTACTTGAATTGCTCTTTACTCAATCACAGTAGTCAACATTGTGACAAATTGTAGCTAAAACTGGGTGGCCTCTGTTCAGCAGTCATTCTTGGTTTCCAACAGTCTTCCTTTTTCCTCTTGATCTCATTTTCTGCATCCCTCCCCTCCCCCTCTCCAGCTGCACCACTCTGCTGCAGAGAAAGAAAGAGACATAGAGAAAGGGAGAGGAGATTGCTCTGTGTAGGACATTTTGTTTGGTCTATAAAAAGGCATCATATGCCAGAGTGTCATTTTATCCCTATGTAGGTCATGACAAGAAGAAATATCTCTTATGTGTCATTTTCAGCCATTTATCAAGAGATTCTGTATCACCCAGAAGTCCTTGAACATGTGCTTTGTGTGATCACCATATCATCAGTGTGCAAATGTGTGTCTGTCTGAGCATCGTTTCTCTTCCTGTCTTCTGTCTTCTCATCTATCCTCCCTGTTGTTTTTGTAGCTCTTTTTTTTTACCTCCATTGCCAATTCACATGATGCAGGGTGGGATGCGAGCAACCGAGATGGGATGTGTTACCATAGCAACAAGCTGACTCACGGGCAGGACTGTACCACTTTTCATTGAGTCACAGGGGGATCAGCAGCGGATACAGCCTCTTAGCTGTGATGGCTCTGGGTATTTGTTGATACTGGGAGGGCAGGAGACACCCCTGTTTTAGGCAATTAGGTGCAGCATCCTCAGACCTGGGGTGGCTGATGATGGAGAAAAGGGAGGGGGAGATTGTGATCATGGCTGCTTTTGATTTCTGCTTTAATCGATGATGCCCTGTTTGTCTCGCCTTCCCTTGTTTCAGCAAACCCATGTCCATAATTAGTATATTGACTAATACAGAGGCTCAAATTAACCAAATTATTATTAAATTCTTTGTTTCTGTTATATGAAAGGAACAAAGGCCTTTTTTGTCCTGTTTTCTTTTTTTCATTTTCCTGGTTGATCTATTTATTTTGCATGTATGTGGCTTTTGGACCAACACTGTGATCTTGTGCTACTACCTAATATTTATTCATGTACACAAACAAAAGGTATATTTCCTACAGTGTACAATTTAAACTAAACGCAGTTGCTGCTTTGTCTAAGAAGCTTAAATTTGCTCTCTCAAAAACACTCTGCAGACATCAGCTGTGACAAACACAGGGTAACACAGCAGAGAATCTCATTAATAAGGCATGGATTTGTGTGAGGGCATCGCCTCGAGGCCCCCTGCTGTTGTGATGAGGGTAGTGGCTTTGTGCAGCAGTGCAGTGCAGTATTTGGGTTATGATTCATACATTGGTGGTGTTAACAGGGTTTTCCAAGTCTTAAGTACCCTCAGTAATAATTGTGTTAGTGTTTTGGTTCAGGCTGAAATGGTTCTGCCATACAAATATATTTACATGCTTCTGTTTGAATGAGGAGGTGATTGTTAATCTATTTCCTATTGAAAAACATAATGTAACATACCAGATACTATTTAGTGAATGCTGTTGAAAAATATTCACAAAACTCTGACTTGATACATTTTTGGCATATCAGCCACACTCCATCCACTGAGATACTGCCACTATCTAACTCAACAATGTTATTTATTTTGTTTCATCACACAACCCCAATTCCAAATAAGTTGGGATGCTGTGTAAAATGTCAATAAAAACAGAATGCAATCATTTGCCAACCAGCTGTCTTTACAGACAGTGATGTTCCCGAGCCCATGTAGTGATATCCCTTATATCATGTGTTTCACAAAGTGGTGAACCTCGCCCTGTCCTTGCCTGTGAAAGAGACTGAGCTTCCTCTTTTCATACCTAATCATGATGCTGTCACCTGTTGCCAATTTAACCTGTTTACCTGTGGAATGATCCAAACAGTCATTTTTGGCCCATTCCACAACTTTCCCAGTCTTTTGTTGCTCTTGTCCCAACTTGTTTGAAACATGGGTGGCATCAAAATCAGTATAAGCATATATTTACAAAAATCAATGCAGTTGATGAGTTAAAACATTAAATATAGTGTCTTTGTACTGTTTCAATTGAGCATATATCCAAAAGGATTCGCAAAATTATCACATTCTGTTTTGTTTATGTTTTACACATCGTCCCAACTTTTTTCTAGATTGTAATTATCAGCTCTCTTACAATGACAGTGATGCTATAACACAGTTTCCCTGAAACTCTTTTCTCTTTCTCCATCTTTCTCTCTTACTCACTAACACACACACAAACACGCTCATATGGCAATGTGTTCCCCATTTGTTGGGTTTGTTACTTCAGGCTCTGTGACCTGGATTGACACCCAGCTTGGTTCATTCAAGAGAATTTTCTTGGAGTTTATTTTTTATGTTACATGCTGATGTGCGCTCAATCTTATTATTATTATTACCATACTTACTAGATGCTGATCAAACAACACATAATTGTTTCCACATTTGTTAACTTAAACAAGTTATGTGCACTCACAGCGGATTGTTTTTGTCTACTCGTGAGAGTCCATTTATTATTAATAAACGGAAATTCCATACTCATTGAATCACCACACAAATTCACAACCCCATTTGTGGTGGGGCCACATGGTAAGTATTTAGGTTTCTGTACTTCCCAAAGCCAGACTCTGTATGCTGACCACCCGTCTAACTAACTTCCTTTCTCTCTTGTTTTTCTCTTTCATGTGTCCCCTTTGTTGCCTGGTGCTGTTCCTGTTTCCTCCCTGACTCCTGTTATATCCTGACTCACCAAATAAGGTAAGAAATTGTTTACATCTATATCACAGCACACATTACTGATGCACTGATGACTGAACAGCACACTCTAGATCACCATGCTGGAACAGAAATCAAACACAGACATAGCGGTGACATGTTTTACAGTGTGTAAACATTACGCATTGGCACTTAGTCAAGCATTTAATCAGATTTTCCTCAAGCAACACATCTGTTCACATACCTCACAACACATCTGTCAGCACTGATGATTGCTTCGATCAAGTGTTGATGGACGGACATTTTGTTGACAACATGTATGAGTGTGAGTGGTTTGATGTGTTTTATCTGACTGGGCACTGAATTACACTCATTATCACATGAACATAATTTATAATCTACACTGTAACTGAATTTTAAAAAATATATAAAATATAAGTTAAACTTTTAGACAGTAATCTTAAATATTTTAAATCAGTGTTCTTGCTCCTTTGTACATACACTCTTTATCAGTGCACCAAAGTACATTTGAGCAAAACAATGGAATAAGTTGAACAGCTCTACTTACTAACAGGCTTATATGGTTTAAAGAAAGTATTAGCAGCGAACACCAGCTGTTAAAGTAACTCCAATGATTATACTGTCCTTACTTTTCTTGGATCCACTTTATCTAAAGCAACACAATACAGTAATTAAAAAGATGTTACAATGCAGTGATTAAAGAAAGTACAAGACAAATAACAGTGCAGAAAATGTGTAAACTATGTGACACAAACATGGCATATCAAGGTGACATTATAAGCCTACCTACAGCATTTTAACATATCATAAGAAAAAGTGTTGAATGAATTTATGTTATTTTTTTATATGGTAAGGTGTGTTCATACACTCAATTGCCAGTATATTGGGTACACCTAGATTAGAACTAATGCAGCATAATACATCAGTCCTGCAATAAATCCGAGCTTTATGAATGTTATAATGATCTGTTTTTGTTAAAACTGTTTTGGAGAGGTGTTGATTCAACTGTGTGATCATTTTAAGAGAATTGTTTCTGTTGTTTAGCCTACACTCATAGATATGATGGACAAATTAATAGAAACACCTGTGAGTTTAACACAATGCATTTCACCAGCATTACAAAATGCAGCCTCAAAAATTAACTTACAGTTGCATCAACACCTTTCCAAAACAGTTCCAACAAAAGCTAACCAAAATATTACTACCACTACTATAATACTTCCACAGAATGTATTGAGGACTGTTGTATTGGACTGTGTGTACTTAAAGGATGAATACACTCAAAAATGATAATTCAGTCATTATCTACTCCCATTGCAGTAGAAAGTCGGATGAAGTTATTTAGTCTACAAAACATCTCTGGAGCTTCACAGCAAAACAGCATTGCAGCATTCCCCAAAACAACTGGAGTAGATGATGACTTTTTTTAAAACTTGAACAAACAACTCAAAATAAACATAAAATGGTTCCATACAGCTGGTCCTGCGCAATCCAAGTCTCAGGAAGCCCTGAGATCCCAATTTGAATTGAAAAGGGATTATTTACTCCCTTGATGCACAGTCCAGCTTGTGCACCCACTTCAGACAGGGTGCAAAGAAAAAGAGTGTTAATAACTTCTTTCCAAATCAGTTTGGGATCTTGGGGCTTCCAGAGACTTCCAGGGACAATCTTTATGGAGCCATTTTGTTGTGTTGTCAGTTATTTCTTTTTAAGTTTTATTTTTAGGAGAATGCTGCATGACTGTTTTGCCGTCAAGCTCCAGAAATGTTTAGTGGACTATGAACCACCAGTTTTCTATCTGTATGGTGGTAAATAGACAATGACTGACTTTTCATTTTTTAGGTGAACTTTATCTTTTAAATAGGTGTGCCTAATCAACTGGCAGATGTAAATGTAACTGAACTAGACAAATACTAGAAAAGACTTTATATAATGCAGACCAACACCATACACTACAGCTGTAAACAAACCCTGCAACTAATTTAACACACTAACATCTAACATAGTAGTCTTAACATAACCTAAACATACTGTATGTTGGGTCGTATTTATAGACGATCTTTTATATTAAATTGCTTTATAGCGTACATTTGTCTTTCTTATCATTCAGTCTCAGTTCATCTGATACATGTTAGGGTATTAACTAAAAGTATGCATTAACTGCAGTCATTTTCATATTGATCAGTGACTGAATGAATATGAATAATATGCAAACTAACAAAACAAGTTTGGATCCACTGGGGAGCTTGGTCCAATTTTGTGGTCCTTTTGTGTATGCTTGTTGATATGTGTTTACCCTGTGCTCCTGTGTGTAGTGGGATAAGTTCCAGCCTGCACAGCACAAGATGGTATAAATAATAAATTAATGAATAAATGGATGGAGGTGAAATATCAGTAAGGTGTGTTAAAAAAGTGAAACCACGTTAGTCTATGCAGCCTCAGTACTTTGTACTGTAGGTCAACACCAGAGAGTGAACACATGCTTGATGAAGCTTAACATGACATTTAAATACATGTGTGTAACCAAGTGTTTCATCAGAATTAAACTTTGTGTGTTTCTTTATGGAAATAACATCCCTGGACTATAAGCAAAATGGCATCAAAAAATATTATACTGACTTCATAATTTAACCCAAAATGATCTCAATATCTAGCATCTGAATGTTGCTCTTTTTCTTCCTCTTCTCATTGATAAAAAACAGAAGTATCAAGTTAGCATACTGATATAGTTTGTATTTATCCAAACTTGATTTTTTAAAGTCTGACAGTACATCCTTGAGCATATTTTAGTTTTGTAATATTTCATGTAATGTGTTTACTGCAGTAAAATGTACTCCTGTACTTATTCCTGTGTTCACAATAAGTAGTAAGAAAATAGTAAGAAGGTTGAAATTGTGTTGTCCTGGCTGCTTGCTGTCCTCAGTGAGAGCCTGTGTAATGGGGCTGGCTGCCTCTCCAGCCTGCAGCCTGCAGCAGCAGCAGTTGGCCGCCTGTGTGGCGCTGTCCACACGTGTGGTGCTGAAATCAGCTCAGCGCTCTCCCCCTCCCTCTCCCTGTCTCCACACTGCCTCTCCACATCTCCCTCTGTCGCCCGCCTCCATTTAGAACAGATGACTATTGCATACTTATGACTTTACTGAGATTATTTTTTATTTGATCATATTAAATTATATATGTAAGATTTTTTTTCAGTCATCCACAGCACCGAATTTCGCGTGTTTAGCTTTATTTTTTATTGAATATGTCATCATGTGATTCCTGTTGCAAGCGGAGGGTTAATGCATAATAATTGGTATTATTGTTTATAATGAGATATTATCCGTAATTGTTATTTGTCTGTCTGTCTGTCTGTCTATGGGAGAGACAGAGAGAGACAGAGAGAGAGAGAGAAGCAAAACGGGAGTAAACGCCTTCCCACACCATCTGCGCTCCCCCTCCCTTTTCATTTGCTCTACAGACCTCCATACGGGTATTTTACGTTGGCTGCTGACATAATTATTTCTCTGAGGCTCGTTGAGAGCTATGAAGACGTCATGACGTAGGCAGGCTGCATTGGCTTTCTCTGGCCACAGGAAGGCAACGAAGAGCCTTGGCAGCCACAAAGGCATGTGCATGCATGCAGGTATTTAGAGGCAGGGGGATAGATGGATTAACACAAAGCATTATATGAGTGACCCTACAATGATCAGCTATTCAATTATTTATAAGACACTATTCTGGCATCTATTTGTCTACAGCTTTGATCAATAATGAATGCATTGTATAGTATTCATATTTATGTTGATTGTCGTCAGATAAACAATTACAAAACATTGAAGGCTGTGTGTAGAGACTTTGTATTTAGTAGTATAATGATATTTAATGTGATGGAGCCACAATAACCAGAATGACTTCTCTAGGCATCATATTTTTACGTCACTGCTCTGTAGACGTTTACTGATGCCACGATTGGTGGAAATGGGTACACTCTCTCCACCAATGAAAATCAGAGCTGTACAAAGAGATCTACTCTCTCTCAGCGAGTAGCTTCAGCGCCTTACCCATTACAATGATCTGCACAGGAGGAGAGGGATGCATATGCAGACACAAAGCATGAACGTCTCTGTTATGTGTGAGGACGCGTCTACGTTGGATTATAGACCATCTATATTCACTCAGTTGAGAAGTTGGGATTGGAACGAAGCGATATGGGATTTATGGGACGAGGAATAATGTGGAACAAATTGCCTGTATGGCAGGTGTTTTTGTGGTGGCATCATTTCTTTCTCTTGTGGAGTACAATAGACGGACAGACTCGCTACAGCATTCCGGAGGAACTGAAACAGGGATCTGTGGTAGGAAATCTAGCCAAAGACTTGGGTTTGGTTGTGTCTGAACTGTATCGACGTAAATTGCGGATAACCTCCGATGCCGGTAAGCAGTATTTTAACATAGACTTGGGGAAGGGAGAACTGGTGGTGATTGATAGGATAGATAGGGAGGAACTGTGTGGACAAAGACCGTCATGTCTGTTGCCTTTGGAACTAGTAATAGATAACCCCCTGCAGCTGCATAGAGTCGAAATTGAAATACAAGATACAAACGATAATTCTCCTAGTTTTCTTAATAAAGAGAAAGTGTTGAAAATTGCAGAGCTGGTAAATCCAGGCGCGCGTTTTCCTTTAGAAAGTGCACAAGATCCCGATGTAGGCACCAATTCTGTGCGCTCTTACCTCATTAGCAAAAATGACAATTTCAAATTGACTGTTAAAACCCTCAAGGACGGAAGAAAGATCCCTGAACTGGTGCTTGAAAAGACACTTGACAGAGAAAAGCTGCCTGTACACAATCTAATCCTCACTGCTGTAGATGGTGGAGATCCGGTGCGTTCAGGGACCTCTGATATAAAAGTCATAGTACTTGACAACAATGACAATGCTCCGCAGTTTGAGAGACAGGTATATGAAGCTAATGTGAGTGAAAAGGCAACACCTGGAACAGAGATATTGCATGTTAAAGCTACAGACGCAGACGAAGGACTAAATGGAGAGATTGAATATTATTTTGCAGAGCAAACTACAGATCTGATTTTATCATTATTTAACATTGAACCATCTACTGGAACTATTGTTGTCAAGGGACATTTAGACCATGAAACGAACCCCTTACATAGATTTGACATAACTGCTAAAGACAAAGGAAATCCTGAGATGGATGGACATTGTAGTGTCGAAATTAAAGTAGTTGACATTAACGACAATGTTCCTGAAATAATTGTGACGTCTTTAACAACACCTGTTCCTGAAGATTCAGCAATCGGAACAGTTATTGCACTAATAAGTGCAAAAGACCCAGATTCGGGCGACAATGGCAAGATTACGTTGAGCGTGACTTCTAAATCCCCCTTCAAGTTAAATCCATCGGTCTCTAACCATTATTCCTTAGTGACGAATGGGCCACTTGACCGTGAAAAAAATGCCCAGTATAGTGTCAAGATACGTGCTACTGATTCTGGAAAGCCCCCATTATCGAGTGAGAAAGTAATACTTGTTGAATTGTTAGATGTAAATGACAACCCACCAGTTTTCTCCCAGCCTTCTTATGTAATTTATGTAAAGGAGAACTATCCTCCTGGGAACATTTTGTGCTCAGTGTCAGCAGCTGATGCTGATTCGGGCGACAACGCGAAGATTTCCTACTCCATCTTGGACTCTAAAGTGCAGGACGTGTCTGTCTCCTCTTATGTTTACATCAACTCAGATAACGGCAGCATCTACAGCATGCACTCGTTTGACTATGAGAAGCTGAAGGTGTTTCAGATTCAGGTTCAGGCAAAGGACCAGGGCTCTCCGTCTCTCAGCAGCAACGCCACTGTCCATGTTTTTATCCTGGACCAGAACGACAATGCCCCCGCTGTTATTTACCCCTCCTCCGCTGCCCTGGGCTCCCTCTCTCATCAGAGGATGCCCCGCTCCGCTAAAGCGGGTCACCTGGTTACCAAGGTGACGGCCGTGGACGCTGACTCGGGCCATAACGCCTGGATCTCCTACAAACTGGCGGAGGCCACAGACGCCTCTCTGTTCACTGTCAATCTGTACACAGGGGAGGTGAGGACTAAACGCGCTGTGTCCGAGCAGGACGACTCCTCTCAGAGGCTGCTTATAGAGGTCAAGGACGACGGGGAACCGGTCCAGTCTGCCACCGTCACGGTGTCCATCCTCCTGGAGGACGGCCTCCACGAGCCCATCTTAGACCTCCGACAGAAAGCGGCCGAGCCCAGCAAGAAAACTGGCAGAATCACACTTTATTTGATTCTGTCTCTGGCCTCGGTGTCCGTGCTGTCTGTGCTGACTTTTCTCATCTTAGCGGTTAAATGCATCAGGAACAGCAGAAGCAGCGGGAGTTGCTGCATGAGACGGGGCGACTGTGATGATTACAAGAACCCCAACAGAAACCTGCAGATTCAGCTCAACACTGACGGACCTATAAAGTACGTGGAGGTCCTGGGAGGAGACATGTTGTCTCAGAGTCAGTCCTTCAGGTCCTGTATGTCTCCGATGTCAGAGTACAGTGATTTCACTTTGATCAAACCCAGCAGCACCACTGACTTTAAGGAGGTGATCAGTGTCCTGGATGCGTCTTTACCGGACAGCACCTGGACCTTTGAGAGCCAGCAGGTGAGCAGAAAACAATAGTAGACCTATTTTGCAATTTTGTGTTGCTGTTTACAATTTTTTTTTAAATTCAATAATCTACTAATCTAATCTAATCTAATCTAATCTGTCTACAAAATGTGACAGTAGTCATTCACAGTCATTTACATAATGTATCTAATGTTTGGTTAAAATCTTGTAAGAAAAAAAATAATAGCTGGCAAGAATGTGTTCAGAAAGTGTTAAAATAATTGTGTTCTAGACATCTGTCAGTATGGTCTCACATGCGCACATTCCCATAGTCATAGCTGAATAGTTCAGCACCACGCAGGTGGACAGCGATTCTTTGTTGAATACAGGGAGGCGTGTAGGCTGTAATCAAAGTATGTGTGTGAGCGCGTTTGGCTTTTTCTTTCTTTTCTTTTTTTTTTCTTTTCTTTTCTTTCTTTTTTTAAAAAAAAAAAAAAACGTATTCCTTTCTTTCTGGTTTAAAAACTTATGTTATAGTGGCATGCTACCTTCTCTTAAGTCTAAAACAGCCTTTGATTGAAGTACAGGGGAACAAAGAGAATAGATCCTGTGACTTTAAGAGTGTAGATCATCCTCCCTCTCATTTGATGGTAGAGGTGGATGCTTTGCACCAATAGGATTTAGAACTGTACAAAGCAATCTTGTCCCTGCCCCCATCCAGCCCCTGCGCTGTAACACAGAATGCAATGAGCTCGAGGAGAGACAGCAATGAGCTCGTATTTTACAATATGGAAATGTTATATTTAAGCTCAAAGCCATGCTCAGTAATTACGGAACATTTCCTGTCGGGATATCATCTGCGATGATGGATTTCAGCATCGTTCTATACAATATGTCGATTGGAATTATTGTGTTATAGCGGACCGAGGATGACAAAGACAATAGGATACCGAGACTGGAGATGGCAGGCGCTTTGGTGGAATCATTTCTTTCTCTTGTGGAGTACAATAAACGGACAGACTCGTTACAGCATCCCGGAGGAACTGAAACAAGGGTCTGTGGTAGGAAATCTAGCCAAAGATCTGGGTTTAGGACTATCAGAGATTTTTGACCGTAAGCTGCGTGTCGCCTCTGAGGCTGGTGAGCAGTATTTCAGTGTGGATGCGGGGAAGGGCGAGCTGGTGGTGAATGACAGGATAGACAGAGAGGCTTTATGTGGACAAAGCGCCAGCTGTGTTCTACCTCTGCAGGTTGTAATTGAAGACCCATTACAACTTTTTCGTGTTGAGGTAGAAATACAAGACATTAATGATAACGCTCCTAGATTTCCATCAAATGATATCACATTGGAGGTTGCGGAGTCTACGGGTGTAGGGGTTCGTTTTCCATTAGAGAGCGCTTTAGATCCAGATGTTGGCAGTAATTCATTAAAATCGTACACTATCAGTAAAGATGAATGTTTTAATATTAGAGTTAAAGAAGTTGCCGGTGGACGGAAAGTCCCTGAATTGATTTTGGCAAAAACCTTAGATAGAGAGAAAAAGGCTGTTCATAAGCTTTTGTTGACAGCTCTAGATGGAGGCAACCCTGTGAGATCAGGGACCGCTCAGCTATCTATAAGAGTCCTCGACATCAACGATAACGTCCCAGCTTTTGAGAAACCGTTGTATAAAGTATCTGTTAGTGAAAATGCTGCAGAAGGTGCATTGATAGTACAAACAAAGGCGACAGATATGGACGATGGTCCAAACGGAGAGGTAGAATATTCATTTGGAGCTCACACACCAGACACTGTCCTCTCTGTTTTTAGCATTGATCATATAACGGGGGCAATATCTCTTAAAGGAAAACTAGATTTCGAAGTGAATTCAAATTATGAATTAGATATAAGTGCTAAAGATAAAGGCAGTCCGAGAATGGAGGGGCATTGTACTGTGCATGTTGACGTTTTAGATGTTAACGACAATGCCCCAGAAATAATACTCACCTCTCAGCCGAAGCCAGTGCGCGAAGACTCGCCTAGTGGCACCGTAGTAGCTTTAATCAGTGCCCGAGACCTTGATTCGGATCTTAACGGTAAAGTCACATTACAGCTCCCAAAGAAATCCCCATTTTCCCTGAAACCATCGTTTTCTAATAATTACGCACTGGTCACCAGTGGAGCTTTAGACCGAGAAAATATCTCAGAATATAGTATTGAGATAACAGCCACTGATTCAGGCTCTCCTCCTCTGTCCAGTAAGAAAATTATACCTGTCAGCGTCACTGACGTGAATGACAACCCTCCTATATTCTCTCAGCCCTCCTATAATGTGTATTTAAAGGAGAATGGGGTAGCGGGGTCTATACTGTACTCAGTATCAGCATCTGACCTGGATTCTGGTGAAAACGCTAAAATCTCTTACTCTATACTGGACTCTAAAGTGCAGGACGTGTCCGTCTCCTCTTATGTTTACATTAACTCAGATAACGGCAGCATCTACAGCATGCACTCGTTTGACTATGAGAAGCTGAAGGTGTTTCAGATTCAGGTTCAGGCAAAGGACCAGGGCTCTCCGTCTCTCGGCAGCAACGCCACTGTCCATGTTTTTATCCTGGACCAGAACGACAATGCCCCCGCAGTTATTTACCCCTCCTCCGCTGCCCTGGGCTCCCTCTCTCATCAGAGGATGCCCCGCTCCGCTAAAGCGGGTCACCTGGTTACCAAGGTGACGGCCGTGGACGCTGACTCGGGCCATAACGCCTGGATCTCCTACAAACTGGCGGAGGCCACAGACGCCTCTCTGTTCACTGTCAATCTGTACACAGGGGAGGTGAGGACTAAACGCGCTGTGTCCGAGCAGGACGACTCCTCTCAGAGGCTGCTTATAGAGGTCAAGGACGACGGGGAACCGGTCCAATCCGCCACTGTCACGGTGTCCATCCTGCTGGAGGACGGCCTCCACGAGCCCATCTTAGACCTCCGACAGAAAGCGGCCGAGCCCAGCAAGAAAACTGGCAGAATCACCCTTTATTTGATTCTGTCTCTGGCCTCGGTGTCCGTGCTGTCTGTGCTGACTTTTCTCATCTTAGCGGTTAAATGCATCAGGAACAGCAGAAGCAGCGGGAGTTGCTGCATGAGACGGGGCGACTGTGATGATTACAAGAACCCCAACAGAAACCTGCAGATTCAGCTCAACACTGACGGACCTATAAAGTACGTGGAGGTCCTGGGAGGAGACATGTTGTCTCAGAGTCAGTCCTTCAGGTCCTGTATGTCTCCGATGTCAGAGTACAGTGATTTCACTTTGATCAAACCCAGCAGCACCACTGACTTTAAGGAGGTGATCAGTGTCCTGGATGCGTCTTTACCCGACAGCACCTGGACCTTTGAGAGCCAGCAGGTGAGCAGAGTGTAAAATGATCTTGCATTTGTATATTCTCTGACAGGATTCATATGTCTTTTTGTCTCGATGGATTTGATTCGTTATGAAGCATTCAGACTTTAAAGCAATATCATAATCAGGTTTATATTATTTTTAAGTGACATACAATAGAGCGCTACGGCCTCTGCAGCCATGTACTGGGTCATTGTCATATTTTTACTGCACACGTGTCCGTAAGGAATCGCTTGGATAAATAAAAACAAACTGACAGAATGTTAACATAGCTCTTTGTCAAGTGTTTTAGCCTGAATGTAGGGTTTTGACATATTTAAGCATCACAATTGTCACATGCTCCTGCAGCACTGAGGTTTTCCATCTTACATAGACCGCTGTGAGCTACTATGTAAGAGAGTCTATTGAGACTGAATGGTTGTCTGTTTCAAATAGCGATATACTTTTGAGGCTATATCAGTGATGGATGGCATTGCAAGTTATTTAATTAAGACCTTCGCATGTACTGGAAGTCTGATGTTCCATTTAGTTTCATTCATTTGAGTGTGAATTCCATTTTTAGACACCTTGCAAGTTTGAAATGAATGTGGTTATGGAAACTGCAGCGTGAATGACTTTGCAATGATTTTTAAAATCATTAACAATCACTGTACTATAATACACTTATTCAATTTCATGTAATTTATCATTAAGAGGTTCCCCGTTGTGCTGTTTCATACATTTCTGAATTGCAGTGCAGGGTCTGAACACACTGCTCTCTCGATGTCATTGGATGTAGGGGAGAGGCTGTCCTCCAATAGCATTAGGGGTTGTACAAAGAGATCTACTCCCTCCCCCCACCCTCATCACTGTAGTCAGTACATTGCTTTGAGCCCGAGGTGAGAGGAGGATGCGCTTAAACACTTAGATTAAATAATATATATTTTATTTGCGCCTCATGATGCATCAGTATGGATATTTTTGGAGTAAAGGAACTTCATCTTTGGTGGATTTTCACATCGACCTCTTTATTTTGAACAATATTTCGATGGGGAATCACGTCGTATTGTAACGGACCGGGGATGACAAAGAGAATGGGATACCGAGACTGGAGATGGCAGGCGCTTTGGTGGCATCACTTCTTTCTCTTGTGGAGTACAATAAACGGACAGACGCGATACAGCATCCCAGAGGAGCTGGAGCTGGGCTCTACGGTTGGAAATCTAGCCAAAGATTTGGGTTTGGGACTATCAGACATTTTTGACCGTAAGCTGCGTGTCGCCTCTGAGGCTGGTAAGCAGTATTTCAGTGTGGATGCGGGGAAGGGCGAGCTGGTGGTGAATGACAGAATAGACAGAGAGGCTTTATGTGGACAAAGCGCCAGCTGTGTGTTACCTCTGCAGGTTGTAATAGAGAACCCGCTACAGTTACACCGAATAGAAGTGGAAATAAGAGACGTAAATGACAATGCTCCTAGTTTTCTCAAAAGCGACCATGTAATCGAAATTGCTGAACACACCGTTGTAGGTGTGCGTTTCCCCTTAGAGAGTGCAGAGGATCCCGATGTTGGGAGTAACGGATTAAAGACGTACACACTAAGCAAAGATGAATGCTTCACTTTAAAAGTTAAAGAAATCGAAAATGGACGAAAAATACCCGAATTGGTATTAAATAAATCTTTAGACCGAGAGAAAAAAGCCATTCACAATTTATTTCTTACTGCTATGGACGGAGGAAATCCAGTCAAGTCTGGCACTTCTAAAATAACCGTAAATGTGCTTGATGTTAATGACAATGCACCAATATTTGAAAATACGTTTTATAAAGTTGCTGTACAAGAAAACAGTGCAAACGGCTTCTTTGTAATCACAACAAAGGCAACCGACATAGATGAGGGTCCAAATGGAGAAATAGAGTACTCGCTTGGTATACACACACCGCCATCAGTGCTGTCATTATTTCATATAGATCCTGTGACGGGAGATATTTCTTTGAAAAAGCAGCTGGACCACGAAACTCAAGCCTCGTATCGAATAGACATTAGTGCAAAAGACAAAGGCTTGCCTAAAATGGAGGGTCACTGCAGTGTGCAGGTGGATGTCTTAGACGTAAATGATAACGCTCCAGAAATTGTGCTGACTTCAAAACCCACTTCTGTGCCCGAAGACTCTCGCAGTGGGACAGTAGTGGCTTTACTCAGCGTCCGTGACCTTGATTCTGGTGATAACGGTAAAGTGAATTTACAACTTCCCAAACGTTCTCCCTTTACTCTTAAACCATCTTTTTCTAATAATTACGCACTGATTACTAGTGGAGCTTTAGACCGAGAAAATATCTCAGAATATAATATTGAGATAACAGCCACTGATTCAGGCTCTCCTCCTCTGTCCAGTAAGAAAATTATACCTGTCAGCATCACTGATGTAAATGACAACCCTCCTATATTCGCTCAGCCCTCCTATAATGTGTATTTAAAGGAGAATGGGGTAGCAGGGTCTATACTGTACTCAGTATCAGCATCTGACCTGGATTTTGGTGAAAACGCTAAAATCTCTTACTCTATACTGGACTCTAAAGTGCAGGACGTGTCTGTCTCCTCTTATGTTTACATTAACTCAGATAACGGCAGCATCTACAGCATGCACTCGTTTGACTATGAGAAGCTGAAGGTGTTTCAGATTCAGGTTCAGGCAAAGGACCAGGGCTCTCCGTCTCTCAGCAGCAACGCCACTGTCCATGTTTTTATCCTGGACCAGAACGACAATGCCCCCGCTGTTATTTACCCCTCCTCCGCTGCCCTGGGCTCCCTATCTCATCAGAGGATGCCCCGCTCCGCTAAAGCGGGTCACCTGGTTACCAAGGTGACGGCCGTGGACGCTGACTCGGGCCATAACGCCTGGATCTCCTACAAACTGGCGGAGGCCACAGACGCCTCTCTGTTCACCGTCAATCTGTACACAGGGGAGGTGAGGACTAAACGCGCTGTGTCCGAGCAGGACGACTCCTCTCAGAGGCTGCTTATAGAGGTCAAGGACGACGGGGAACCGGTCCAGTCCGCCACCGTCACGGTGTCCATCCTGCTGGAGGACGGCCTCCACGAGCCCATCTTAGACCTCCGACAAAAAGCGGCCGAGCCCAGCAAGAAAACTGGCAGAATCACCCTTTATTTGATTCTGTCTCTGGCCTCGGTGTCCGTGCTGTCTGTGCTGACTTTTCTCGTCTTAGCGGTTAAATGCATCAGGAACAGCAGAAGCAGCGGGAGTTGCTGCATGAGACGGGGCGACTGTGATGATTACAAGAACCCCAACAGAAACCTGCAGATTCAGCTCAACACTGACGGACCTATAAAGTACGTGGAGGTCCTGGGAGGAGACATGTTGTCTCAGAGTCAGTCCTTCAGGTCCTGTATGTCTCCGATGTCAGAGTACAGTGATTTCACTTTGATCAAACCCAGCAGCACCACTGACTTTAAGGAGGTGATCAGTGTCCTGGATGCGTCTTTACCCGATAGCACCTGGACCTTTGAGAGCCAGCAGGTGAGCAGATGACATGTTTATTTTGATCCCCCGTCATAGTTTCTTAAAAGTTTTTGTTTAATTAATATGTGGTGATGTCTGGTTGTCATCTGACAATCGTGTTTTTCATGGTAAAAACAGAAAGGTGACCTGCTCAATCTTGTTTTTATCAAACGCATATGCTGAAAAATATACAAAGACCACTGTTGTATAGTTTGTGTCAAGGTGATGCTGTTTTAAAACGCGTATTACATGACTGATATATTTAGCAACACCTCTCCATATCAACAACTCGCAATTGCCTAAAAAGATTTGACCTAACAACTCAAAAAATATGAGCTGCATCTAAAGCATACAGCTCATATTTTTCCATAATAGTGGCACAATTTATTTTTATCTCATATTTTATTTACTTATGATTGAACGTAGTGATTTCTGACTTCAGGGACGGCTTTTACCCTTTCTTACATGCTATGTTAGAGCTGATAAAGTTTTGACTTGGCATACTTTTGTCATTTTGCTGCGTGTTCTGTTCTGTGAATTTTCATTTTCTTCGATCGTACAAATTGCATATTGCCTCAGCAGTACACTTATAAAACCAGAGAAATGAGAGAGATTTTGCATCCATCACACACAGCAGTGCATGTAGGCCGATTCTCATGAGCGCAGCTGTGTCTTTAAAAGATCATCTCATCCCCCTTCCTATTGGATGCTAGTGATGGATGCTGTGCACCAATAGCGTACAGAATTGTACAAAGAGATCTACCCCTTCCCCCTTGCAGCCTCAGCACTGTAAACGTTAACAATGCAAAGAGCTGCAGGACGGTGTGATGCGCTCATCTCTCAAAGCTGAAAAAGAAATCGTTAATATAGGCTCCAGACATGAGCAAACATGATCTATACAAATTTATGGGAATAGCTAACGCTCCTCGGAAGTGGATATTACCTTCGTTTTTCTCGATGGGGAACAATATTTTCTAACGGACCCGGGATGACAAAGAGAATGGGATATCGAGACTGGAGATGGCAGGCGCTTTGGTGGCATCATTTCTTTCTCTTGTGGAGTACAATAGACGGACAGACTCGTTACAGCATCCCGGAGGAACTGAAACAGGGCTCTGTGGTAGGAAATCTAGCCAAAGATCTGGGTTTAGGACTATCAGACATTTTTGACCGTAAGCTGCGTGTCGCCTCTGAGGCTGGTAAGCAGTATTTCAGTGTGGATGCGGGGAAGGGCGAGCTGGTGGTGAATGACAGGATAGACAGAGAGGCTTTATGTGGACAAAGCGTCAGCTGTGTGTTGCCTCTGCAGGTTGTTCTTGAAAAACCTCTAAATTTACACCGAATTGAGGTGGAAATAAAAGATATAAATGACAATTCGCCTATTTTTCATACAAAAGAACTGTCATTAAAAATTTCTGAATCGGCAGCGGTGGGAACTCGTTTTCCCCTGGAGAGTGCAGAAGATTCTGACGTTGGCAGTAATTCGGTTAAATCCTATATTTTGACTAAAAACGACTGTTTTACATTGAAAATGAAGGAAGTGGAGGACGGCAAAACGGTCCCGGAGTTAGTGTTAGAGAAGCCCCTTGACCGAGAGAAGAAAGCTGTTCATCAACTACTGCTCACTGCATTAGACGGAGGAAACCCAGTCATGTCTGGTACCTCAGAGATCACAGTCACAGTGCTTGATGCAAATGACAACTTTCCAGTTTTCGATAAGAATGTATATAAAGTTTCGTTAGGAGAAAATACTGCAAAAGATGCTTTTGTTATCAAAATTACAGCAACTGATGCTGATGAGGGCCCAAACGCAGAAGTTAAATTCTCCTTTGGCTCGCGGACACCAGATTCTGTCTCATCAGTATTTGAAATAAATTCACTGACAGGGGAAATACGTTTGAAAGGAGACTTAGATTATGAAAGAGCCACGTCTTACAAAATTGAAATAACTGCGAAAGACAATGGGTTTCCTGAAATGGAGAGCCAGTGTCGTTTGCAGATCGATGTTATAGATGTTAATGATAACACTCCAGAAATTGTTCTCACTTCTGAACCGCAGTCGGTGCGCGAAGACGCTCCAAGTGGCACAGTGGTGGCTTTGCTCAATGCACGTGACGCTGACTCCGGTAGCAATAGCAAAGTGACATTACAATTACCCAAAGGTTCTCCTTTCACTCTTAAACCATCGTTTTCTAATAATTACGCACTGGTTACCAGTGGTGCTTTGGACCGAGAGAGATTTTCCGAGTACAATATTGAGATAACAGCCACTGATTCAGGCTCTCCTCCTCTGTCCAGTAAGAAAATGATACCTGTCAGCATCACTGATGTGAATGACAACCCTCCTATATTCTCTCAGCCCTCCTATAATGTGTATTTAAAGGAGAATGGGGTAGCGGGGTCTATACTGTACTCAGTATCAGCATCTGACCTGGATTTTGGTGAAAACGCTAAAATCTCTTACTCTATACTGGACTCTAAAGTGCAGGACGTGTCTGTCTCCTCTTATGTTTACATTAACTCAGATAACGGCAGCATCTACAGCATGCACTCGTTTGACTATGAGAAGCTGAAGGTGTTTCAGATTCAGGTTCAGGCAAAGGACCAGGGCTCTCCGTCTCTCAGCAGCAACGCCACTGTCCATGTTTTCATCCTGGACCAGAACGACAATGCCCCCGCTGTTATTTACCCCTCCTCCGCTGCCCTGGGCTCCCTCTCTCATCAGAGGATGCCCCGCTCCGCTAAAGCGGGTCACCTGGTTACCAAGGTGACGGCCGTGGACGCTGACTCGGGCCATAACGCCTGGATCTCCTACAAACTGGCGGAGGCCACAGACGCCTCTCTGTTCACTGTCAATCTGTACACAGGGGAGGTGAGGACTAAACGCGCTGTGTCCGAGCCGGACGACTCCTCTCAGAGGCTGCTTATAGAGGTCAAGGACGACGGGGAACCGGTCCAGTCCGCCACCGTCACGGTGTCCATCCTGATGGAGGACGGCCTCCACGAGCCCATCTTAGACCTCCGACAGAAAGCGGCCGAGCCCAGCAAGAAAACTGGCAGAATCACCCTTTATTTGATTCTGTCTCTGGCCTCGGTGTCCGTGCTGTCTGTGCTGACTTTTCTCATCTTAGCGGTTAAATGCATCAGGAACAGCAGAAGCGGGAGTTGCTGCATGAGACGGGGCGACTGTGATGATTACAAGAACCCCAACAGAAACCTGCAGATTCAGCTCAACACTGACGGACCTATAAAGTACGTGGAGGTCCTGGGAGGAGACATGTTGTCTCAGAGTCAGTCCTTCAGGTCCTGTATGTCTCCGGTGTCAGAGTACAGTGATTTCACTTTGATCAAACCCAGCAGCACCACTGACTTTAAGGAGGTGATCAGTGTCCTGGATGCGTCTTTACCCGACAGCACCTGGACCTTTGAGAGCCAGCAGGTGAGCAGAAAACAATAGTACACTTACACTATACTTTTGCATCCTTCTTTACTTTTTTTGTCAATTGTAAATCCTCTTTCACGGTGCCTTTAAAACGTATGGCACATGTAATAATTAAAAGCATTTTTTTTTCTTTTGAGTTCTGGTGATTTTCTCTGTTTTCTGTCCTGATCGTAGTTTACACTTTTAATAGCACATCCTATCATTTCGTTCGATCGTTATTGTCAATTAAACAATGCGAACAAGATCCTGAGAAGGTCATCACCAGGTTTTCACTTCAACCCAGTCATATTCTCACGTTCATTGTGTTTGCAAAATTGATTCTGACTTTCCACCTTGCGTAATATTTGTTTCTGCTAGAAGGGCCTGCATTGTTACAAAGGTTAGGATTTGTATTTAGCTCTTTTTGTACGGTGAATTTTAGCATTTTGGACTGCTTCTTTTATAGATGTATGAATGGCCCTTTGTTTCAGCACCACACATGTGGACAGCGACAGCCTGGACAAGTTTGCCTATTAAAGGGTTAAACTGCTTTCGACTTTTGCTGATTCAAATCACAAACATTGTTGAATCAAAAGTTGAAATAACCAGAAGACAGGCTGTGTTTTGTATTTGTATTTTTATAATAAGATTTCATTTCATTTGTGTTATTGGCGAAGTGTAACAGCTGGTCTCGTATCGTTTCTTTTTCCACACTCTCAATACATGAAGCCAGACTGTTCCGAGGGTGGCTGTGTCTTTAAAAGCGCTGCTCACCCTCCTTCTTACTGGTTGGTAGAGACAGATATGGTGCACCAATGAAACGTTGAACTGTACAAAGAGATCTACTCCCTCCCCCACGCAGCCGAAAGCTCCGTACACATTGTCATTGTATGGAGCTGGATGAGAGGGAGTGATGCTCTTACCGGAATTAAAAAGAAGAAAAACATGTATTTAGTTTTCGGTATGAAGCGATTTTGGATCTTTGTTTTGCATTAATGCTTGATGGCAATGGATGGGAACTATCTATTTTTTGTTTACCTCATTGGGAAATAATTCTAACGAATCAGGGATGACAAAGACAATAGGATACCGAGACTGGAGATGGCAGGCGCTTTGGTGGCATCATTTCTTTCTCTTGTGGAGTACAATAAACGGACAGACTCGTTACAGCATCCCGGAGGAGCTAAAACAGGGCTCTGTGGTAGGAAATCTAGCCAAAGATCTGGGTTTGGGACTATCAGAGATTTTTGACCGTAAGCTGCGTGTCGCCTCTGAGGCTGGCGAGCAGTATTTCAGTGTGGATGCGGGGAAGGGCGAGCTGGTGGTGAATGACAGAATAGACAGAGAGGCTTTATGCGGACAAAGCGCCAGCTGTGTGTTGCCTCTGCAAGTGGTCATTGATAAACCATTACAATTGTACCGAGTTGAGGTGGAAATACAAGACATCAATGATAATTTTCCAAGGTTCCCTTCGCAGGATATTATATTACAAATAGCAGAGTCGACAGCGGCAGGGGCACGTTTTCCTTTGGAGACCGCACAAGATCTTGATGTGGGAGTAAATTCAGTGAGGTCCTATACATTGAGTAAAGATGACTTTTTTAGTTTAAAGATAAAAGATGTTTCCGGTGGGAGGAAAGTCCCAGAGCTAGTCTTGTCTAAGCCTCTGGACAGGGAGAAAAATGTTAGACATCAGCTTCAACTCACAGCTATAGACGGCGGAAACCCAGTGAAATCTGGTACCTCCCAAATAACCGTGAATGTGCTTGATATCAATGATAATTTTCCAGTATTTGAGAAAAATGTTTACAAAGTCTCAATAAGTGAAAATAGTGTACAAGGTGCATCTATCCTAAAACTTGTAGCAAAAGATACTGATGAAGGTCCTAATGGAGAGGTAGAGTATTCATTCGGAGCGCACACACCAGACAGTGTCTTATCTGTGTTTGATATTGATTCATTAACCGGAGAAATACGTCTTATAGGAAAATTAGATTTCGAAACAAATGCAAATTATGAAATAGACATTTGTGCAAGAGACAAGGGAACTCCAAGAATGGAGGGACACTGCACCGTCCATGTTGAAGTGTTAGATGTTAACGATAATGCGCCAAATATATTTCTGACCTCCCAGCCAAACTCTGTGCCTGAGGACGCACCAAGTGGCACTGTAGTAGCTTTAATCAGTGCACGAGACCTTGACTCCGGTGACAATGGTAAAGTAATATTACAGCTCCCCAAAGGGTCTCCATTTACTCTTAAACCATCTTTTTCTAATAATTACGCACTGGTTACTCGTGGAGCTTTAGATCGAGAAAATGTCTCCGAATACAATATTGAGATAACAGCCACTGATTCAGGCTCTCCTCCTCTGTCCAGTAAGAAAATTATATCTGTCAGCATCACTGATGTGAATGACAACCCTCCTATATTCTCTCAGCCCTCCTATAATGTGTATTTAAAGGAGAATGGGGTAGCAGGGTCTATACTGTACTCAGTATCAGCATCTGACCTGGATTCTGGTGAAAACGCTAAAATCTCTTACTCTATACTGGACTCTAAAGTGCAGGACGTGTCTGTCTCCTCTTATGTTTACATTAACTCAGATAACGGCAGCATCTACAGCATGCACTCGTTTGACTATGAGAAGCTGAAGGTGTTTCAGATTCAGGTTCAGGCAAAGGACCAGGGCTCTCCGTCTCTCAGCAGCAACGCCACTGTCCATGTTTTTATCCTGGACCAGAACGACAATGCCCCCGCTGTTATTTACCCCTCCTCCGCTGCCCTGGGCTCCCTCTCTCATCAGAGGATGCCCCGCTCCGCTAAAGCGGGTCACCTGGTTACCAAGGTGACGGCCGTGGACGCTGACTCGGGCCATAACGCCTGGATCTCCTACAAACTGGCGGAGGCCACAGACGCCTCTCTGTTCACTGTCAATCTGTACACAGGGGAGGTGAGGACTAAACGCGCTGTGTCCGAGCAGGACGACTCCTCTCAGAGGCTGCTTATAGAGGTCAAGGACGACGGGGAACCGGTCCAGTCCGCCACCGTCACGGTGTCCATCCTCCTGGAGGACGGCCTCCATGAGCCCATCTTAGACCTCCGACAGAAAGCGGCCGAGCCCAGCAAGAAAACTGGCAGAATCACCCTTTATTTGATTCTGTCTCTGGCCTCGGTGTCCGTGCTGTCTGTGCTGACTTTTCTCATCTTAGCGGTTAAATGCATCAGGAACAGCAGAAGCAGCGGGAGTTGCTGCATGAGACGGGGCGACTGTGATGATTACAAGAACCCCAACAGAAACCTGCAGATTCAGCTCAACACTGATGGACCTATAAAGTACGTGGAGGTCCTGGGAGGAGACATGTTGTCTCAGAGTCAGTCCTTCAGGTCCTGTATGTCTCCGATGTCAGAGTACAGTGATTTCACTTTGATCAAACCCAGCAGCACCACTGACTTTAAGGAGGTGATCAGTGTCCTGGATGCGTCTTTACCCGACAGCACCTGGACCTTTGAGAGCCAGCAGGTGAGCAGAAAACAATAGATCCGCTTTAAACATTTTCAAAAATTGCCGTAGTAAAAAAAAAATCGTTTTTAACATATAAAACTGGTGACTAATGTGTGCTGCTGAGAGGAATTTGAATGAGTGTTGTTTTGATTTTTCTATTGTCAGCTCCAAGTTTATGGATTGACTTTTAGCATGTGTAAAATTTGTGATGCTTCTTCTATCTTTTAGTAATGATCAGTATCCTCATGTAAACTTTATGCAATAAGCATTTAAAAGCCTTTGGTGCCTTATGTTCAGAGAGTGCTGTTTGATATGTTACGAAAGTTGGTTGGGTTTTTATTATCAATTTCTGTGTCTTATGAGACTGAACATAATATAATTAATTTTTCTTTTTAAGTATATTTAGTCATCTTGTCGAAATATATGTGCTGTTTCAGACAATGTTTTTCCAAAGGAGGAAAAAAAAATCTTTTAATGACCAGGTTTTACCAGGAAATTTGCACATAAATAGTAGGACTTTTAATTAGACTCCCAGATTAAACAGTATTTATTAAACAGAAGTAAACTGTACATTTGAAAATGAATGTCACCAACCTTTTAATAATCGAATCATCAGTTATCAGTATTATTTTAAGAATATGCATAGTCAGGATTCGTCATGGCAGCAGTCCAGAAAATAAGAATATAATTCATTTTTTCTCATGTGCTTTATTTCATTTCAATTTTATACAAAGAGATTTCTCAAAGAAGTCAGCTTCACCTCTGTGCCATGTTTGTACTGCAACGGAGGGGGTGCAGTTGCCTCACCAGCACTGTTACCTCTCTGTGATTGGATAGCAGAGATGAATGCTGTGAACCAATAGCATACAGAACTGTACAAAGAGATCTACTCCATCCCCCCATTCAGTCTCACCACGGTAACACTCACAGTGAACGGAGCAGGAGAGGAGATGCGCTTATTCGAAGGCGTCCGGAATTTAGGCATTTGTTTTTGCCAATTATTCGGGGATTTGATTATATTGGAGTGTCGATCCTGGCGGTGGAATTAATGTTGAGCTGGTTATGCTATGTGAACAATACCTCGATGGGAAATAGCGTATTCTAACGGACCAAGGATGACAAAGACAATAGGATACCGAGACTGGAGATGGCAGGCGCTCTGGTGGCATCATTTCTTTCTCTTGTGGAGTACAATAAGCGGACAGACTCGTTACAGCATCCCAGAGGAACTGAAACAGGGCTCTGTGGTAGGAAATCTAGCCAAAGATCTGGGGTTGGGACTATCAGACATTTTTGACCGCAAACTGCGCGTTGACTCTGAGGCTGGTAAGCAGTATTTCAGTGTGGATGCGGGGAAGGGCGAGCTGGTGGTGAATGACAGAATAGACAGAGAGGCTTTATGCGGACAAAGCGTCAGCTGTGTGTTGCCTCTGCAGGTTGTAACAGAGAATCCGCTACAACTACACCGGATAGAAGTGGAAATAAGAGACATAAATGACAATTCTCCGAATTTTGTAACAGAGGAGCGATCTTTAAAAATAGCAGAATTAACTGCCACAGGCATGCGCTTCCCTTTAGATACTGCACAGGATCAGGACGTTGGTAGCAATTCGGTAAAATCTTATACTTTAAGTAAAAACGAGTGTTTTAGTTTGAAAATGAAAGAGCTGTCTGGTGACCGACAAGTTCCAGAATTGGTATTGGAGAAATCACTTGACAGAGAGAAACAAAGTGTCCACCAGTTATTACTGACAGCACTAGACGGAGGCAATCCAGTCAAAACTGGAACCACAAAAATCTTAGTTACTGTACTTGACAACAACGACAATGTCCCTGTGTTCAAAAAGCCGTTGTATAATGTAACTGTACATGAAAATAGTGTCGCTGGTTCTGTGCTTTTAAAAGTTGAAGCGACAGACGCAGACGAGGGTGTTAATGGAGAGATTGAATACTCATTTGCTGAGCACACGCCGCAGTCATTGTTATCCATTTTTAATTTACATTCAGGCACAGGTGAGATATCCTTAGTGGGGCCGTTAGATTATGAGAGCAGTGCAATACATGAAATACGTATTACTGCAAAAGACAAAGGAGTCCCTGAGATGGAGGGTCACTGTCGTGTGCAAGTAGTAGTAATAGATATTAATGATAATGCCCCAGAAATAGTTCTCACTTCAAACCCAAACCCAGTACGCGAGGATGCACCGAGAGGCACAGTTGTGGCCTTAATCAGAGCACGAGACCTTGACTCTGGGGATAACGGTAAGGTGGCGTTAAACCTTGCAAAAGGCTCTTCCTTCAGTTTAAAACCTTCATTTTCAAATAATTACGCACTGGTTACTAGTGGTGCTTTAGATAGAGAGAGCTTCTCAGAATATCATGTTGAGATAACAGCCACTGATTCAGGCTCTCCTCCTCTGTCCAGTAAGAAAATTATACCTGTCAGCGTCACTGATGTGAATGACAACCCTCCTATATTCTCTCAGCCCTCCTATAATGTCTATTTAAAGGAGAATGGGGTAGCAGGGTCTATACTGTACTCAGTATCAGCATCTGACCTGGATTTTGGTGAAAACGCTAAAATCTCTTACTCTATACTGGACTCTAAAGTGCAGGACGTGTCTGTCTCCTCTTATGTTTACATTAACTCAGATAACGGCAGCATCTACAGCATGCACTCGTTTGACTATGAGAAGCTGAAGGTGTTTCAGATTCAGGTTCAGGCAAAGGACCAGGGCTCTCCGTCTCTCAGCAGCAACGCCACTGTCCATGTTTTTATCCTGGACCAGAACGACAATGCCCCCGCTGTTATTTACCCCTCCTCCGCTGCCCTGGGCTCCCTCTCTCATCAGAGGATGCCCCGCTCCGCTAAAGCGGGTCACCTGGTTACCAAGGTGACGGCCGTGGACGCTGACTCGGGCCATAACGCCTGGATCTCCTACAAACTGGCGGAGGCCACAGACGCCTCTCTGTTCACTGTCAATCTGTACACAGGGGAGGTGAGGACTAAACGCGCTGTGTCCGAGCAGGACGACTCCTCTCAGAGGCTGCTTATAGAGGTCAAGGACGACGGGGAACCGGTCCAGTCCGCCACCGTCACGGTGTCCATCCTGATGGAGGACGGCCTCCACGAGCCCATCTTAGACCTCCGACAGAAAGCGACCGAGCCCAGCAAGAAAACTGGGAGAATCACCCTTTATTTGATTCTGTCTCTGGCCTCGGTGTCCGTGCTGTCTGTGCTGACTTTTCTCATCTTAGCGGTTAAATGCATCAGGAACAGCAGAAGCGGGAGTTGCTGCATGAGACGGGGCGACTGTGATGATTACAAGAACCCCAACAGAAACCTGCAGATTCAGCTCAACACTGACGGACCTATAAAGTACGTGGAGGTCCTGGGAGGAGACATGTTGTCTCAGAGTCAGTCCTTCAGGTCCTGCATGTCTCCGATGTCAGAGTACAGTGATTTCACTTTGATCAAACCCAGCAGCACCACTGACTTTAAGGAGGTGATCAGTGTCCTGGATGCGTCTTTACCCGACAGCACCTGGACCTTTGAGAGCCAGCAGGTAAGCAGTGAGAAGAACAAAGAGGTTTATATATCCCCAAATTAAGACTTGCAATTTGTCTAGTTAACTTCAACATATTTTGTGCCATAGCAGCTGTTATCAGTTGACCTGAAGAGTGTGTTGGATATTGAATAGTCTTTCGAGCTGACTGTTTCAGCACCACAGGGTTGGACAGCGACTCTGACCTATAGGGCGTACTGTGGGTACGAGAATAGATTGTTGTTGATGACCTTAACTCAAGGGATGAAAATGAAAATACATGAACATATGACCAATACCTTTAATGACTAATTTTAGGTGTTACATTTACTGGACATTATATTTAAATAAAGCTCAAAATGATGATATTTACGCATCATCAATCAAAACCGAGGGAAATATTTTTTGTTTCAGTGAAATATAATGTTAACAGTAAATATAACTTATCAATACACGGACTTGTATTTTAAAACATTTATGTACTTCACATAAGTCGTGGGAATGTTTATCAGCTTCTCCTGGTGGTTCACTTGCTCTGTGATGACAGTGCAAAAGGGTTAGTGTGTCTTTAACGATGCTGCTCAGTTTTCCTCTCATTGGATGAGCGAGATGGAGGCTGTGCACCAATAGCAGTGAGAACTGTACAAAGAGATCTACTCCCTCCCCCATCCCATGCAGCTTCAGCACCAAACCACAATGATCGGGGTGGGAGGAGAGTAGGTAAATGGCTCATATACTCGGAGTATAAGGTTATATTTAAATTTAATTTTTGACATAGAAGATGCATCTTTTTAACGGATTATGTCCACGCTCTCGGAGTAAGGATTTTGACTTCATGGTCTTTGTTCTTGTGGACTGGAAATGATGTATTTTACTGAGTCGGTGATGACAAAGACAATGGGATACCGAGACTGGAGATGGCAGGCGCTTTGGTGGCATCATTTCTTTCTCTTGTGGAGTACAATAAACGGACAGACTCGTTACAGCATCCCAGAGGAACTGAAACAAGGGTCTGTGGTAGGAAATCTAGCCAAAGATCTGGGTTTAGGACTATCAGAGATTTTTGACCGTAAGCTGCGTGTCGCCTCTGAGGCTGGAAAGCAGTATTTCAGTGTGGATGCGGGGAAGGGCGAGCTGGTGGTGAATGACAGAATAGACAGAGAGGCTTTATGTGAACAAAGCGTCAGCTGTGTTCTACCTCTGCAAGTGGTCATTGAGGACCCGTTACAGTTACACCGAATTGAGGTTGAAATAAGAGACATTAATGACAATTCTCCAAATTTTCTTTCAAATGAATTATCTTTGAAAATAGCCGAATCGGCTGCAGTTGGCACCCGCTTTCCTTTGGAGAGCGCAACGGACCCCGACGTTGGGAGCAATTCACTCAAATCATATACTCTTAGTAAAAACGATTGTTGTTCCCTTAAAATAAAAGAAATAGAGGGCGGAAAGACTGTTCCTGAACTTGTTTTAGAAAAGCCTCTAGATCGAGAGAGAAAAGCTGTTCACAAAATATTACTAACAGCTTTAGATGGTGGGAACCCGGTCAGATCTGGAACCTCACAAATAACCATAACTGTGCTTGACAACAATGATAATTTTCCGGTGTTTGAAAAAAACGTATACAAAGTATCCCTGGGTGAAAAAAGCATGAAGGGAGCTGTTATTATAAAACCCAAAGCAACAGATGCAGATGAAGGTTTAAATGGTGAAATTGAATTCTCTTTTGGTTCTCGGACACCAGATTCTGTATTGTCTATCTTTGATATTAACCCTTTAACAGGTGAAATCACACTGAAAGGGGAGTTAGACTATGAAACCACCAAGTCATATGACATCGATGTAACTGCTAAAGATAAAGGCAGCCCTGAAATGGAGGGTCACTGTCGCGTGCAGGTTGATATTACAGATTTCAATGATAATGCTCCAGAAATCGTGTTCACTTCCCAGCCAAAGCCAGTACGTGAAGACGCACCAAGTGGTACTGTAGTAGCTTTGATCAGTGCACGAGACGCTGACTCCGGTGATAACAGTAAAGTGACGTTACATCTCACTAAAGGCTCTCCCTTTAGTCTAAAACCATCGTTTTCTAATAATTACGCACTGGTTACAAGTGGTGTTTTAGACAGAGAGACCTTCTCAGAATATAATATTGAGATAACAGCCACTGATTCAGGCTCTCCTCCTCTGTCCAGTAAGAAAATGATACCTGTCAGCATCACTGACGTGAATGACAACCCTCCTATATTCTCTCAGCCCTCCTATAATGTGTATTTAAAGGAGAATGGGGTAGCAGGGTCTATACTGTACTCAGTATCAGCATCTGACCTGGATTTTGGTGAAAACGCTAAAATCTCTTACTCTATACTGGACTCTAAAGTGCAGGACGTGTCTGTCTCCTCTTATGTTTACATTAACTCAGATAACGGCAGCATCTACAGCATGCACTCGTTTGACTATGAGAAGCTGAAGGTGTTTCAGATTCAGGTTCAGGCAAAGGACCAGGGCTCTCCGTCTCTCAGCAGCAACGCCACTGTCCATGTTTTTATCCTGGACCAGAACGACAATGCCCCCGCTGTTATTTACCCCTCCTCCGCTGCCCTGGGCTCCCTCTCTCATCAGAGGATGCCCCGCTCCGCTAAAGCGGGTCACCTGGTTACCAAGGTGACGGCCGTGGACGCTGACTCGGGCCATAACGCCTGGATCTCCTACAAACTGGCGGAGGCCACAGACGCCTCTCTGTTCACTGTCAATCTGTACACAGGGGAGGTGAGGACTAAACGCGCTGTGTCCGAGCAGGACGACTCCTCTCAGAGGTTGCTTATAGAGGTCAAGGACGACGGGGAACCGGTCCAGTCCGCCACCGTCACGGTGTCCATCCTGCTGGAGGACGGCCTCCACGAGCCCATCTTAGACCTCCGACAGAAAGCAGCCGAGCCCAGCAAGAAAACTGGCAGAATCACCCTTTATTTGATTCTGTCTCTGGCCTCGGTGTCCGTGCTGTCTGTGCTGACTTTTCTCATCTTAGCGGTTAAATGCATCAGGAACAGCAGAAGCAGCGGGAGTTGCTGCATGAGACGGGGCGACTGTGATGATTACAAGAACCCCAACAGAAACCTGCAGATTCAGCTCAACACCGACGGACCTATAAAGTACGTGGAGGTCCTGGGAGGAGACATGTTGTCTCAGAGTCAGTCCTTCAGGTCCTGTATGTCTCCGATGTCAGAGTACAGTGATTTCACTTTGATCAAACCCAGCAGCACCACTGACTTTAAGGAGGTGATCAGTGTCCTGGATGCGTCTTTACCGGACAGTACCTGGACCTTCGAGAGCCAGCAGGTGAGCAGCAAACAGCACAGCGGTGTGTGATGTGGTTTTAAGGATGAAAAGATTTCCCCTAATTAAGTTTTTCTCTATATATATTCATTAGCGATGCTCGATTTTTTTTCTCTCTTTTTCTTCGCTTGGTTATAGGTGACCATTGGGAGTGTGTGTACTGATTCTCTTTAATGGAAACCAAATCGCACAAACTCGTTATAAATTGAAGTTTTTTATTGCTAACCTGGGGTCAGGACTAGGGTGGTTGTAATTCCTTTTCTTAGGATACATGACAGAGCACATTTTTGTTATAATACCTTTTATTCACTTTAGCTATCGATTCAAATAAAATATATACACATAGCCTACACATACATCTTGGGTGTGCTATAATAAGATAATGTGATACTGCTTACATCACTATTTTTCTGCCCAACCCCTTTCATTGTCCAATTTATACTTTTTTTTTTATTGTTCACAACAATGGTGCTTTATTTATGCTGTTGCTCATAAAACAAAATATTTTTTCTCTTTAATTTGGCCTACATTGCCTGAATCTTCAAACTGTGTCCAACGTGGCATTTCTGTCGCTACCATACACTTTGAAACATTTTGTAGATTGTCTTTACTTTATTACGAAGCCCAATTTAAACCTTCCTCTGACATATACCGGTACTTAGAGAAGGGAGAAAACCAGTTTGGAAACCATGCCCCCCTGCGGATACAAATAGCATTGCTATAAATAACAGCTGCTTGATTTTGACTATGAGGAGTTCTCAATGAGAGCACGTGACTGAATCTTTCAATGAATGTTATTCAGGAAGATAACATCTATCCTTCATAGTTATTCTTTCTTGGATCTTGTAAAATTTCATCTTTCACAGTCATAACTTATTCCTCCTTCTGTTAGTCTAATCCCATTGTCCTCTGAAACCTTTAAAATGAGAATGAGTTGATACTTGCCTGTCAGTGGAAGTGGAGCCACTGAAGAGTTTTCAGCCTGTGTGTGTGTGAGCTGTGTGACAGAGCTGGTCCACGCCTGTCTTCCAATGAGAGGGTAGGCCTCTGTGGCCTCTCCCCGCCCACGAGGGGAGTGAGGCGGAGGAGACAGAGCAGAGAGTTTCACTGGAGGCAGAAAGTACTTTGATTTTCGTCCTCGTTTTCTCTTAAAAGACGGCCGTCATGATCACTTCAAAACTTCCCATCGATCTGTTTTTAAAGCGGAAATGTTTACTATCAAGCCTGGCAGCCTCGTTTTAACGGTACTATGGATACGTTACGGTGAAAGAAGAAGTTAAAAAGTTTCCCATTCTCCGATCCTCGGAGCGCAGCACAATGGACTCCAGACAGAGGAAGCGCTCCGGAGGAGGGAGGCTGTGGAGGCTCTACTTTTATCTCGCTTGCCTCTCCTCTGCGTCCGCTCAGCTCAGCTATTCTGTATCGGAGGAACTAAGCCCGGGCTCTGTCGTTGGAAATATCGCTAGAGATTTGAGTCTCACTGCTGAGGGGATTGCTCAGAGGAGGTTACGGGTGGTCTCCGAATCCACAACGCAGTATTTTGAGGTAAAGCAGGCGACCGGAGATTTGGTTATTAAACAAACAATTGACAGGGAGCAAATGTGCGAACTAAGTTCAACATGTTCACTAAACCTTCAAATACTAATGGAGAATCCTTTAATCATTCATCGCGTCGTGGTGGACATTCTGGATGTGAATGACAACTCACCGCAGTTTTCAACCAGCAACTTTTCTTTGGAGATATCAGAGGCGGCCGCACCGGGCACCAAGTTCCGCTTGGAGAGCGCACACGATCCAGACGTGGGGACCAACTCGTTACGCACGTACCATCTCGCAACAAATGACTTTTTTATTTTGAAAGTGGAAACTAAAAGTGACGGCAGTAAGTTTCCAGAGCTAGTAGTGGATAAGGCTTTGGACAGGGAGACGCAGGCCTCGTTTCGCCTGTTGCTCACTGCTGTAGATGGGGGTCAGCCAGAGAAGTCTGGCTCAACACTTCTGCTCATTAAAATTCTGGATGTAAATGACAATGCGCCCGTCTTTGACGAGCCGGTTAAGAGAGTTAGGCTATTAGAAAATGTTACACGGGGCACTTTAGTAACGAAACTGAACGCGACTGACGCGGATTCGGGGACCAACGGGGACATATCTTTCCTGTTTAGTAAATACACACCGGAAAACGTTCGCAGCCTTTTCAGTGTGGATCCTAAAAACGGGGAGATCCGTGTGAAGGGTGTTGTGGATTATGAGAAAGCTGCTGCATACCACATCACAGTGCAGGCCAGAGATGGAGGCTCTCCCGCTATGGAGGGCTCCTGTAACGTCATAGTGGACGTCATTGATGTGAATGACCACGCGCCAGAGGTGACACTGACATCAGTGCACAGTCCTGTTAGAGAGGACTCCGCACCAGAGACTGTGATAGCGTACATAAGTGCACGGGACCTGGACTCTGGTATGAATGGGAAGGTTACAGTAACTGTCCAACCAGGTTTGCCATTCAAACTAAATTCACCTTATGAAAAGCACTACAGCCTCATTACTGCTGGAAACCTGGACCGTGAGACTGTGGCAGAGTACACAGTGGTCATCACGGCCACTGATGCTGGTTCCCCTCCCCTTTCATCACAAATCACCTTTGTGGTGGAGCTTTCTGATGTAAATGACAATGCCCCCATCTTCTCCCAGCCTTCATACTCTGTGGACATCCCAGAGAACAATGCTCCCAGTGCCCCCATTGCTGTCGTTTCAGCCACTGATCCAGATGTAGGTGACAATGCTCGCATCTCCTACTCCGTCCTTCCCAGTATGGTCCAGGGCTCGCCCATCTCTTCTTATGTCTACATTAACCCAGAGAGCGGCCACATCTACAGCATGCGCTCTCTGGATCATGAGCAGCTTAACGCTTTCCGTATTGAGGTGCAGGCCCGGGATGCAGGGGTGCCCCAACGGACAGCCAATGTCACTGTACATGTTTTTGTGGTGGATGTAAATGACAATGCACCAGTGATTGTACACCCCTCCTACCCAAAAGACAAAAGATTACAGCTCACTGTGCCCCCATCTGCTGGCCCAGGGCACCTCATAAATAAACTTGTAGGGGTGGATGCAGACAGTGGGCACAATGCGTGGCTGTTTTACTCCATTGCCCCTGGACCAAATGCTGGCATGTTTCGTATTGGGGCACACAGCGGTGAGCTCCGCACAGCCCGCAAGTGGGCTGAGGAGGAAGAGGGCTCGACTTATGACATCATGATCATAATTCAGGACAACGGTGACCCGCCGAAGTCCAGTTCTGTGAACATTACAGTAACTGTGGATGAGAAGGGCACGGCCAGCGATGTTCCAGCAAGCCCTCGCCACCCACCATTCTACCACCGCACTGGGATGTCAGACATCACCCTGTACCTGATCATCTCTCTAGCTTGTGTATCAGCTGTGTCCTTCATCACCTTTGTTGTTGTCATTGTGCGCTGCCTACGGCACCGTGACCCAGGGCTAGGAGGCTCTGACTGCTGCTGCTACGGTCGCCACAGGCCCAGCCGCTACCATCAGAGGCCCAGCAAGGACCTGCACCTGCAGATCAATACTGATGGACCCATACGCTATATGGAGGTTGTGGGAGGCTCCCAGGAGCCGCACACACGCACCTACAGGCCCTGCTACTCCACCATATCCAGCCGGAGTGACTTTGTATTTATGAAGACGCCCATGCTGAGTCACAACAACACACTCAACACGACACTCAGCAGGAAGTACCTTATGAACTCAGCCTGTGAGGTGAGGGATTAAATGGGAGAACAAGCATGGCATTAGTGAGATATGCCATTGCAGGATAGGACCAGTACATGTGTTTAAGTATTTATAGACGGGTTTGAGAAATGCATTAAGTGACTCAAGAAATGTTTATTACATGCACTCGTGATATTTTGATGGTATATCGATACAATGATTGGGTTAATCAAAGTTTTGATCAAATGTTTTGGTACTCATGACAGTAGAGTGCTAACCTAGATATTCTCAGTCACGTAGCTCTGCAGTATTTTATCTGAGATTCTGCTTGCTCCAGCACAAAGATCCCTCTCTCTACATGGCACAAAAGCTCTTAGAGCTTTGTTGTCCTACTAGACAGGTTTGGGTTTAATATTTAATCTGGCCTCAGGCTAGGAAATGTGGTTACTATCTCTGACTTCCAGTAACTAAACTGGCAGAGAGGATCTGTTCTTAATGGATAAGAGAGATACAGATAAAGTCAGGCAGAGAGAACATAGTTGGAGATGGTTGAAGAAAAGGCAAAGAGAGGGGAAAGGGGGGAACATAAGTGCTTCTAACAGATGGAGAGGAGGAGACAAACAGATGAAAATAGGTCCTGCAGTGTTGGCTCAGTGAAATGGCTGGGAGACAGAGGGGAACAGGATGACAGAGGGAGAGATGGGGTTGAAGGAGAGGAAAAGGGCCAAGCAAAGAAAATGGTGAGAGGGGTGGGGAGGAAAGAGTCAAAGAATAAAGCAGTAGCTGAAAAACAGGAATTCATGGGGTCAGTGGCCTGACCCCTGACTTCCTGTTGTCCTCTGAACCTTCAGTGATTGGTTCCAGTACTCAGCATCACATGAGCCAGGCTGTTCTCACTGTGTCAGTTCTCTACAGACTTTTCTTATTTCCATTCTTACATCCTTCGTCAGAAATGGCACTTTGTTTTCCATGTGTTCAGAGTGGGCTGTGAAGGAAGGCTAGCAAATGGAATAATTGCATGAATGAGACACAGACAACCCATTTCAGGTTTTAATGCAGTGGAGGCACTGTTAGGGATAGAAAATGGCTGTCACTAGGATGAATCATTTTAGGGAGTTCAATGAAAACAAGTAACATAACAACATAGGTTTAAGGTTTTATCACTTTTCAAGTCCATTCATCCTCAGGGTTCATTCCCAGTCATGTTTAATGTAGAGTTGAGGATTGAAGGTGATTGGTGAAAACTATTTCATCTCCACACAACAGGATGTTTATCCTAGTGTGTGTTTAATATCCATAAGAATCTCCTGTTTCTCATGAGTCTGTATTATATATCCACTCTCTCTGTGCTGAATTAGGTTGGCCCTGAGGTCAGCAGGGTACCATCTGTCTCCCTGCTCTAGTGACACGTGTGCAATGAGGACAACAGAGAAAAAGAGATAGAGGGATGGATAAAGGGAAAAGGAAGGTTAGCTTTTACGCACGTGTGCCGCAGCGACAGACTGCACAGACTATAATGGCTTTAGAGCAGGAGCTATCACTGTGGGTGTTTATATGCCTGCGTGTGTACAGGGGAGCCCTCCAGTAGTGTGTAATTTTAGGAGGACCCTGGGGCCTTAGTGCCCGATTGTCTGTCACTTCCCAGTTCCCCTAGTTTGGATCCTCTATTCATTTGCAGTGTGCTGTTTTGGCACGCTTTATTTAAGCAGGTGCCAACACAGAAACTTTTCGAAGAAAAGTTTTTTCTCCTGAAACATTGGCAACTAAATTATAAAGTTTATTTGCGTGCAACATGTAAATCTTTGCATTGAAACAGAAATATTCCCATGATGAAAGGGGCTTTCCAGTTCAGTGGACAAAGTTAATATCATGTAATCTTGATGTCATGAGTTTGACTCACTTACTGATTTGCCTGTTATCACTTGCACTTCTATTTCCAGTTATTCAGTTATTCCCCTCTCTATACTTGTAGAATCCTAGATTTAAAGCAGGATGTGAAAAATACCATGACCATGTGTTAGTTTGCACTCTTTGAGTCCGTGCGACTTCATAAGGGTTGGCGCGTGCACTGAGTTTGGCCGGGTGTTTTGTAAATATGCTTTTTTTATGGTTGATAAGGCTAAACATGCGACAAACTGGCTCATGCAGTTCATTCAGGAAAACTGTCCTCGGGGCTTTTGTCAGTTGAGTCATGATGTTTGTTTAAGGGAGAGGAATATTAAAATCAACACCACACATTGTGCTCTGTCTCAGTGCTCAGGACTTCGCTATAATGCTAGTAGTGATTCAACAGTGTAAGGGACACAGCATTTTAGTGGTTACGCATACTATTTTGAAATATATTTTCAGGTTTCTATTGGTCTAATTATTGCTGAGAATTGAGAATAGAGTGAATGTATGCCTGTGTGCTGAAGGTTTTATGGCGTGGCGTGTATGTGTGTGTACGTTGAAGGTTATCAGAGCAACAGAACAGACACGACTTCCTCTTTTCAGACAGAGCACCAGCTGCAGTCCAGCCTCAGCTCTTTTAACACTAATACAATTTGTGTGTGCGTGTTAGGAAACTGAATCTTCCACAAAGAGTACCAGATGGACCTGTGTGAAGTGTTTGTGTGTATTGTATTGTTTTCCACCCCTATCATAGAGAGAGAGAGAGAGAGAGAGAGAGAGAAAGGGAGGTGATTGCATTGATTTTCTTTTGTACACCTGGATAAATCTTTTGTAACACAATAGAGACTTGGTTAAGCAGTAAACCAGATGTTTTAGCAAAGTTCACATTCACTTGTTTCCACATATGGTGGATGAAGTCCAGATGTCCACATGTGCCACTAAGTCCAGCTTATACCCTCTGATGAATCCAGTGCTCACATGATGAATATCCATCTCATCTCTTAACATGATAGTACTTCAACTGACAGACACTGTGTTGCCGTTTGCTCAGTCAGGTTGTAATTCACATGGGGAGCCCTCAAAGCTCTTACAGCTGTAAAGGAAGCAGACTGACAGTGTTTAAAGCTTCCATGCTGGTATGAAAGTCTTTCTATTGAATGAGAATTCAGGCCAACAGAACTGTAATCTCTTCCGCTGGCTAGTCTCCCTGAGTAGACTATTTGACCCTCTCTCTGTAGCTTGGGCCTTCAACTTGCACTGTACAAAGAAATAGCCTTCTACATTTTGAATATCTTGATCATCTATCTGAAGGGATCAACTCACTTCAGAGACTATGTAATAAAATAAAAAGCACATCTAAAGATTCTCTGATAATTTGAGCTAAAGTCAATTACATTTTGATCCGTGCCTGCATGCCATTAAACCTGGCTTGGGGTTTGTTTTCCCTGGCAACTCCTGTTGTCTAAACCATCTTGAGAATTCACCAACTCTTAAAAGTTTGGGGCTCAGTTCAGTAAAAGGTTGAACTCCCTCAGTATGACTTTCTTCTTAAGCAGAGAATAGTTGCATTTGTATGGACATTACCTCTCTGTTTGTTATGTGTAATGAAGCATGCAGGATAAGAGCACATGAGGTGTTTACCTTAAGCTAGCAGTGCAGCCCAGTCAGTCAGTTACCCTTTATTCACCATGCCTGCGGTGGGATCTGACCTTGGAAATGACGAGCGTGTGTCCGTGAGTGTTTGTGTGGTGAGAACGAGTCACACAGCTGGAATGCTGGGCCCCTCGGTGGATGTTTGCCTCCACTCAGTGCTGATCTTTTTCTCTCCCTACCAAAGCTCAGACAGACTCATGTGCCCACGCACATAAACTCATCTCTCAATCCATTTTTAGATAAACATCGACCAAGCTCTGCTATGAAGAAGAGGTCAGATCCGCCCTCCTCTTCTCATCCTCAACCTCTATCCTTTTATGTTATAATAATGACAGCTTCTGAGTTCTGGCATTGCAATGTGTTGCAATAACCAAGCAGACTTTTTTTTCTAATTCCCGAATGTTGAAGACTGGACTGATTGTGTTGTGTTACCACTAAGATGAAACAGACCCTTTTGTAGATGACACCAAATCTTAATCCACTGCCAGATATTTGTGTATTGTTGAACAAAAACTGATGGCTATGTTGCTTCGTTATCATCCACACTTTCCCGTGGCCTTCACAGGTCCTTAGACCAGACGATACACCACAGTTCCTTCTTTTACTCCCTTATTTAGGTTGCTGTTAATTTCTCTGTAATTCTTTTTTTGTGGCGAGGCAGTCAGTTTTGTCTGCATGGATACTGAACACTATTCCCCATTTCACTTGTTCTTTTTGTGCATCCACTACATTACGGTGCATTTGTTTCTTAGTTACCTGTTATCTTTTACAGTAGATGCTCCAGTTTATCCTCCAATACTGTTCTTTTCGTGTAGATATGTTTTTAGGGATTTTCTCCTTCTGTTTACTCTCCTGCTCTCTCGCTTCGTCCCATCATTCCCTCGGGTAGAACAGCTCTTTTAATAATGCAGCACATCATCCCGCTGGCCTCACTCTCCCGGGAGCTCTTGTGTCGATTAGGCGGCAGAATCTGGAGCCAAGCCAAGAGGTCTATTCACCGCATCACTGCACAACAAGAGAGCCTGAGAGAGAGGGAAAGAGCTAGAGAGATGGAAGAGACATGGTGGCATGGTCAGTGAGGTAGAGATGGACAAGAGTGCAATAGGCTTGGAGACATTAATAGAGAGTAGCAAGGACACGTAGATATGAGAAAGGCTTTTATCACTGCAGAGCCACCATTCTAGCCTTATTGGTATCAAATTTCTTCTTCTTTGATTAATGTTCTGGCTTCATTGGTTCATTCTTATTACACTGTTTTATAGCTTTTTTCTCATTTATGTGATCATGTAGTTCTTTTCTTTGATATTATCTGCCTTTTGTTTGTAGTTATGAGTCCCATTTTATCAGCAAAGCCCCAGTCTGTTTGTTTATGAGCGTGTGTGTGTTCCTCTGCAGCATTTTATGCTCCACAGCTTTTGGACAACATGAATGCCTGAGCATACAGATATTTGTTGCCATCTGTAACCCGTCACTGAAAATCTGAAAATCTTTTTTCTAAATCACAGACAGACACACAGACATACACCATCACACACAGAACAAGGTTACACTTTCGAAACGTCCCACTGTTGTTGCAATGAAACATACAATTCATGTTGCATCTTCTGTTTCTCTTCACAGCAAAAGCCTCCCAACAATGACTGGCGCTTCACACAGGGACAGAGACCCGGACCTAGCGGGTGAGTAAACTGACACACACACACGCACACACACACACACATACACACACTGATAAAATGCCCAGTACGTGAAGGACATGTTGTCGCGCTGCACAAGGCGAGCTTATCATAAAGATAGAGGGAGTGATGAAGGATGAGGAATAAAAAAAGCGGGGGATGGTGGATAGAGAGTGTTATAACCATAAGAACTGGCTGCCTGCAGGATGCTGATTGTAAAAGTAGTGATGACATCAAAGTCACAATGCAAACATCTGAACCTGACTTTTAATTATGGTGTAGTGATGATGCATTTTTTTACTGCATGATTCTGCTCAGTGAATTCAGATTGTTGATTTACACTCCTGACTGAGCATCTCTGCCTGTTTTCAGGCTGCTTTATAAAATGGCTGCCGCAGCTTCCACTCCCCCTCCCCCTCCCCCTCCTCCTGTTCCTCTCCTCTCTGCGCTCTCTGAGCCTGTGCGCCATCACTCAGTACTACTGATGAGGGACGGCGACCAGAGCTAGTGGGGGGATGGGACAGTGTATTTATCCTTCTTGCTCTCTCTTCATATACTTATATCTGAGAGGTCGCACTGACTAGTTCTGACACATTTAATTTCGACACTTGTGACTCCTCCGTTAAATGCCAATAGACGAATTGCGTTTCTGTATTTCAGTTGTGTGTTTTAGTGAGCTTTTGTGTTGATGGTTGACGATGCTATTTGTCGATATACTGTGGGCTCAAATGGGGCGCGTGCAGTTTTCACAACAATGATTGCACAACACATTCTGTGAGTCAAGGCTTCGCCCTGAAACATACCAGCTGGGGCAGAACACTCTTATGAGCCAAGTCAGGAAAATGTTAGACACACAAACACACGGCACTGTCGTTATGGAATACCACAGGGAGTTTAGACACATTGGAACTGATTCATGTCAGTGGTGGAGAAAAATAAACCCAACTCTCTCCATCTCTGGTATTTAAAATGGACATGACAGACTCAACATATTTTCCACTGAGATCTAGAGCACAACATCTCAGCAGTTTCCTTTTCCCTAGACTAACTCCAACTTTCAAATACACAATGATTCTTTCAGACTGTATAACTTGTTGTGTTTTTAGTCCCCACATGCCATACGGTACACACATACGATGGACTCCGAAGAATGGGACAAGGTACCTATTTAGATGTAGACTGTATTTGATCATTTTCTGTCCTTAGTACCTGATCAGTGTTCAGTTTTGTTCACTCACTGACCTGATCACACATCAGCTGATAAGGGCAGAGAGTGGCTAAAATCTTTGAGATAGTGCACTGCAGTTGAGTGCTGTGCTGTGTGTAGATGTACCTAACCTATAGCTTCTGTTAGTCTCCCTAAAAGTTTGATGGGGTTTGTTGATCGATGTGCATAGGCCACAATGCCTGCTGTGGCGTAGAAAGGATTGTGACACTTTTGAGTTTGCGTGCAGTGTTTTGTAGATTTGTTATGCCTTGTATGTGTGCTATACATTTGGTCATTATAGCGTGAGAGCTCTTGTTCCTTCTAGAAGACTGGCTTACCGTACAGTGTTGCCTTTGATGTATGTCTGTGATGGTTGTAGCTCAATCACCACCCACATTTGGCTTCTTCATGTGAATTATCCAGTTAAAGACAACCGAGACAAGACCGAGACAATGCAGACAGCTGTCTCATGATTGATTACTTTAAAATGCCTGGTGGAGGTTAAAAAGTTCCTCCATGAAGGAAACAGTTCTCCACATTAAACTCCTGTGGTCAACATGCAGATGAGACAGATGTCAGCATGGTCACCATGTGACTGGCTAAATGGGCTTCAGTTAAAGTTTCAAGTTAAAGTCTAGGAGGTTTTCTGCAAAACAACAAGGGGAGCCATCTGTAGACATTAAACATGTCATGTAAGGTTGCAGAGGAAAAACGATAGCCCTGTCTGGCCAACCACAGACATCCCTCTGGACCACAGTTCACAATCTTGCCCACAGGAAGTGATAACCCTGACCACAGGAAGCGCTTTATACAACCACAGGATGTGATAAGTACAGAGAGACGCTAATTTAGCACAAATGAAGCATTCCCTCTTATCTTAAGTGATATGAAGAGAGGCACAAAATGGCTGCCCCTGGCTCCAGTGACCTTGCTTTTACCCAGCCTGTTTCTCATTGGCTGCCTGGCACAGGACGTACATGTTTCTCTCCCTCGGTCTCTCTCTGGCACCGAACTGAAAACCACTTCAGAGTTTTGGCAGTGAGACCTGGCAACCTGCTCTTAAACAAATTGCTGTTTTTTGTTAGAATTCCTTTTTCACTTTTTCCCCTCACTGTGTCCTTTACTTTCTTTTAAGAGTAGACCAACTTATCCAGGAGTTCTTTTTTGTTAGTTTTGAATAAAAAAGAGCGTTCCTCTCCACATCCCATGCATTTAACACAATATCTATTACATACATTCCAGCTTCCCTCATTTACTACTACAGCCCTCATTTGTGAGGAAGATGAACCTGAAACCTCTGTGTCCTTTTAATCCCTGATGTGTTGTTTACTATCCTCTCCGGAGCTATATACTCCACCACGACCTCTTACCCATGTCCCTGTGGGATAATGATCCTCTGCTAAATGCCCTCAGTTGGTTTGTTATACCCCGAACGGTCAAATAACCAATATATTGCACACGCAGAAACAAAATTCAAGAGGTTCAGAGAGTAGTTTAAACCATAAATAGTGATTTTCTCTGGAACAACTCTAGATGCAGCATCCATAGTGGTTTTATATGATTTTCTGTGACTTTGGAAGTAAAGTTGCATTTTTCGTTTTTCTTTTTTTTTTTTTTTTGTTTGCATAGTGTACAAGTAGTGTGAAGATATCACATTGATGTGCTGTAAAAAAGAAGATAAGGCTTTATTAGCACTTTGGGAACAGGAGCAGAGCCAGGATTAAAGCATCGTTACCCAGTTGTCAGTTGTAGAGCTAGTGTTGGTGTGTCACAAGTGTGGGAATGGAAATAAGTAGGTGGGTATAATAGATCGCAGGTCTGCTTTCTCCTCTGTTGCCCCACATGCAAATTGCAGACTGTAAGTAAACAAGCCTTTGAAGGTGAAGTTTGCCCAGATGGAAATGTTCAGTGCTCACTGAGCGCTGCATGTGTGACTATGCAGACTGCTATTTCCTTTAAAGGTGGCATCATTAAATATTTAATCAGATTTACTAGACGGCGCAGTGCTCATGGTCATTACAGAGAGAGAGTGAATGCTGCTCGGTGTTTACTGTGTGTGAGTGCGCGAACACGCTTGCTACTGTGCGTCTGTGTGCAGACACAATTTGCACATGCCTTAACGAGAGTGTGTTTAAGAGTGCACCTTTGTATGCGACACGCCCTGTTTTGTATACTATACATCCTCCTTGTTATCCTTGCCGAGGTCTCCTCAGGCTGTGTGCCTTTGCCATCAGCTGCTTTGCCTTTACATCATAAACCACCAACTGTTAAAACCAGTCAGCTAACCACCCCCACCCACACACACACACACACACACACACACACACACACACACACACAAACACAAACACAAACACACACAATGCAGAGGATGAGCCACTAGTTGTTTACAGTTGTTCTTTCCTCTTTTTCGCTACAGGGCAACCGGAGGACCGGAGGTTGCCATGGGAACTGGCCCCTGGCCCCAGCCCCCAACTGAGGCTGAGCAGCTCCAAGCCTTGATGGCTGCAGCTAACGGTGAGTCCTATACCTCCTCATCTTCTTCCTGCCTTCTATCAACTCATCCTCTCTTTTCCACATCAATGTCTTTCTTTCACAAGCTAAGCGAGGGTGTGCGTGGGCAGCGGCAGTTTATTTAGGGTCCTGTTTGGTTAGAGGGCAAATAGCCAGACTTGCTTATTGATAAAGCTCTCTGTGCCCACATTGATGTTTCCATGGGGTTACGTGTGCTAAAAAGCGTCCAGAGGAAGCCTCATATGATACCCAGACACTGGACGTCACTACCTGCAGTTCCTCAGATAAACAGTCCAGTTGATGTGTTGAACTGAATAACATAACAGTGATGCATGTTGCCACTGTACACATGAATCACATGCACAGTGTTTTATCATAAACAGATGGCTGAAGAGCAACATGAACAGTTATGTAATATACAGCCTGTAGGTTCATACATAACCAGAGATTCACATATTTCACAACGTATCTACTGTCCTATATCTCTGTTCCTGCAGTGACTAGCACTGAGGGGAATACAGTGATTCATCTTTGGGCTGTTACTGTGGAAGCCTTCGTAATAACCTGGAAAAATACACATCGAGTTGGCCTTGAGAATGGGCTGAGCAACACAAATTACAGTGACAGTCTAACACAAAATACACAGTAATGATGCAGGGACAAACTCAATAAGATGTATTACCTCATAGACTCAAGTCATTGTTTCCACTGTTATTTTAACCATTGACACATCACACCGCCCTCCCTCCTCACACACACCCTCCCCCTCTTGGACACTGCACCGGACATGGTGTGAAATTTTTCCATTGTAGTGAACAGAGAGACAGAGAAGAGAAAAGGCTCTGTCTTGGGCTATGTTGTAACCTGCATGTCAGCGCAAAGTTAGATAGAAGGAACAGTCAGTGCCATCAGGAAGGATAGAGCGAACAGTGCATGTGATAAACACTGAAGGTCGTCTCTGTCTCCTCTAAACTTAATGTCACTGTGTTGATAAGCACAACGCAACGAATTACTAAAGCGCTGTGCTAGAGAAGAAAGAGTATTAAAACATAATGTTTTCTGTCACTGCTTTGGCTTTTTGGAAGCCAGTGTGGTGAGCATGACAGTATCTGTGTGCTCATGTGTGTTTATATAGGCTGAGAGGAGCTACAGGATTGGGGGAGGGAGCGTTTGTGTCTCTGGCTCTGCAATGCAGGGGCTGTGGGAGAATTATGAGCTGAGCAGCTACGTCATGCTCGTGCACATACTCACTCAGGGCAGGCGTGATAGAAAACCAGAAGGCAGAGGAGTTTGCTGGGGAGACAGTTTCATCATTGCTTGTAGAAAGAAAACATCTGCACACAATCGACCATTTTGTAACACCTCTTTTGCCTCTTTTGCTCATTTTTCTTCTACTCATGCCCTTAGTTTCGCTCACTGCAAACTCATGTTTTGCTGAGCATTGGGATTTGTTTAAATGAAATCCAATGTTGATACAGAATCCCTCTTCAATCAAGTACCTTAACTCTTTTATAGGCTTTAAAAGTAATGAGATTAGTCTCCTTTTATGACCCTTTTTTCATTTCACTGCTTCAATATAACACTGCAACACTAAAACTTTCAATTTCTCGTTGTCTAACAAGTTTCATCCCTCTCTCCTCTCCCTCCTCATCCCTTATTCCCCCACTCTGTCTCTCTTCTCCCCAGAAGTGAGCGAGGCTACAGCCACTCTGGGACCCGGCACAATGGGCCTGAGCACCCGCTACAGCCCCCAGTTCACCTTGCAGCACGTGCCCGACTATCGCCAGAACGTCTACATCCCCGGCAGCACGGCCACCCTCACCTCCAACCCCCAGCAGCAGCAGGCCACAGCCCAGCAGGCCACCCAGCAGGCGCTGCCCCCACCCCAGGCCTCAGCCCAGCCCGAGCCCCCCAAGGCCGCGCAGACCCCTGCCTCCAAGAAGAAGTCCACCAAGAAGGAGAAGAAGTAGAGCTGGACGGAGAGAGGTGGAGATAAACCCGGCCTGATCTGATGAGAAATTCGACCTCCCATACCCTTCCCATTAAATATCTTACTGCTCTGCTGTCACTCATGCTAGCCACGGTCTAAATAATGACAGCAAATCACTTTTGACCACATGGACGATGTTGATGGTTCTTTGAAAGAGTGTCTAAAGAATCTGAATGTGCTGAAGGCTGTTACTGGTGTTGATAACCCGTGTTGTGCTGAAGGTCGAGTATTTCTCACGTAATCTTTGTCGGTGGATAGTTTTGGCAGGGTATGGGGGGTTATAGTGATTTTTGTTTTGTTTGTTTTTTATTTTGGCAAAATCAAATGAACTTGGACAAAAAGATTCAGTGTAAGGAACCTTGCTGGGATGACAAGGCTATACGCAGTGATGTATTCAGAGACGAAATGTTAGTGTCGTTCATGTTGGATTTATTGTGCTCTTTCCCTGAGGAGGAAAGTCATCTATTGTAAAGTACGCTAGTTGCCATTCATTAGATTCCTATATAGGGTCAGCCTTGCAGGGTCTTAAAGCATAAGTCCTGTAGATATGAGGCTTTCGTTTGACAGGTGTTACAAACTCTTCTGCATGCTCTTTAAGGTTCAAACTGCATATACTAGTTTAGAGTTGCAAACTATGCATTGCAAAAGCAAAGAGGAGGAAATTCTGAATCTGTAATCCTCCCTCCAATCGCAGGTCAATATAATGCACATGTAGCATTTACTTGACACAAAATGAGAATTACTTTTGTAATCATAGTTTAAAAAAAGGATTTTAATGATATTTTTATGACCTGAGCATGCACCCAGAGGAGTGGCTGGCAGAGGGTGGGGGTGGTGTGGCCTGGCGATGTGTCATGGAGTCACGAGCCATGCTGTCCATGCAGGTGGTATAGCAGCAGGGACTGGCTTCTTGTATAACACCTCCAGATGGGCACAGACATGTCGTGCTGCCCTGCACCCTCTACCCTCCCCTCTTCACACCCAGCTCGTGTCCTCCCCTCACTCACTACCCCACGTTGAGAGCCAAACAAAGAGAAATGCACTGTTCGTATTCTGATGAGATGATGTAGGGGTAGTAATCACTTCAGTCTTTAGGGAAACGCATAGATGTGGTCAACTTAAGTGCTTAGGAGTTTCTAGAGACTTTGCAAGCCACTAGAGTATTTCCCCTCACTATCTATGAAGTGAAGACACTTCTTGATGTGACACAGTAACATGTTTTTTCTTTGGGAGATAACGATTCGATAGCATAGAGGAAATGTTTGTATAAGATATGAAGTCTTTACTTTGACGTCCATCTGTCTGTCAGGCCTCTTGGCCAGATACAACTGCATGAGAAAAGGCAGCTTGCAGGCTAGGTCAGGGGGAGTGAGGGGGCTGTGGTGAGGGGTACACAGGCTGGGGTGGCACCATGGCATCAACCAGGGGGGTGGGGAAAACACCTTGGCTCTACCCACTGAATGTACAGAGGAACCACTGTTGACCCGCCCATCCCTGAAACTTTCTCTAATGCACTGACCCAGGTAGAGGTCAACAGAGCCGAGCACAGCTGTCCCTGTTGGTGAGGAGATGCCACTCGAGAGCCCTTTGAAATATCCCTCCTCTTCATTGAAATCAATGGGAAACCCCAGCCTTTCTACCACTCCCCTCTTTCCTTCACTCCCCGGTCCTGTGAGGCTCTTCTCCCACTGTAAATAAACACGAGTCCTGTCGACGGTATGAGCCAGTTGTTTGTATAGCAGGGACCACGTCCAACATTTTCAAAAACAAGAGTCCCTCTCCACAAGGCGTGGCTTACTACTGGAATGTGTTGCATTTTGTTTTTCAAGAAAAATAAGAAAACCACGGTTTAAAAAAAAAAAAAATCAATAATGAATAAAAATCTGAGATGTTCTTCAACAGTTTGTGTTGCAATGTAGTAACTAAGCACCATGGAAGCCAACTAACTCTTCAGTGTAAATAAATGAATTAAAGATAACTTTAGATAAGTAAACAAAGTGACACACGTAGACTAGTTAACTTGTGATATGTGTTGCGCATATTTTTGTGTTCATTTTCTCTCTATCTTTTATCACCCTGTAAAGAAACAAAACAAAAAAATATGGAAATGTTTCTATCCTTCTGTAACCTCTTAATGTTCTTTTGCGGTGATTTTATCTCGTGCATTTGTGAAAGAATGCCTCTCATTCTCTTTCTGTCCATATGAACAAATGATTATAAATATTATATATGTGTAAGTCCGTCCGCTGCTGAATTAATACTACTCTATCCTGCTGTATTATCTTTCTTATCAAATGCTTAGCCCCCCACGCTATACCCCTGTGTTACTCTTATTTTTATGCTAATATTTATATTGCTGTTTTATTTTCTCTTGAACACTGACATTTCAAATAAAAAGATTCTGAAATTCATTTAAAAAATACTTGTGTGTGTAATTTGTTTTATGCTAATGTGTGTAAATTTTCATACAGACTATAGTTTGAGTGAGTTAACTTTGTGCGTCATTTAAGACCCAGCGTGTCTTGCATTAAAATTTCTGCTTGGGGCTTTTTGTCTGTGTGACCCACATTCAGCAGGACTGCAGCACTCCCAATGTTTCCCATGAAGCTTTGCTGTATACCTGGTTCATTTCAGGTTTTCTTTCTGGCAGATAAAAGGCTGTAAAAAGAAGACAAAATATTAATTAATTATAAAAATTTACATTTTAAAAGTCAGCAAGATAATTATTTTATTAAAAATCAAAACCCCAATTAGAAGTAAAATGTGGAATTTTAGATAATCTTTCATTTTGATGTAGCAGTACAGATAACACTTCCCTAACTGCTGTTTACTGGCAAGCATGTCAGCTGATTTGTCCTCATAGAGTGGTGATTAATACAATTGATATACGTATCATCAGAAGGTTAAACAAAAAACAATGGCTGTAAATTGACCTCATATAAACACCTGACCTTACATTGTGTGATGTCTGCTATTGTTGCCATGAATCTGTTTCTTGTATTCAGACAACACAATGAGGAAACAATCAAAGTAAAATCATCTATATTCACGCAGCTCATTCCACCTAAACTATCCATCTCCTCCTCTGGCTCATCATACTAAAGCCACACGTTCTTAAGCTTTCCTCTCAGAGATCCTGGGGCCACTACAGGGAACATGGTAGCCTGCTCAGGCTCTTTGTGCCTTTCATAAGGTCTTACACAATAACATACGTCCCTATAAATAGCCCATGGGACGTCACCAAGCAAAACAAAAGGAGCAGGCTCTGCTGCAGATGTTGGGGGATGGAAGGAGGAGGGCTGGAGGGATGGCGATGATGTGAATGTTGTTTATGAATCATGGCAACGCCAGCTAATGCAATTCTTACAAGTTAAGGTTACAGGCTGAAGATTACACAAGACTGAATGCTATGAGACGTGAAAGAAAACCTGAAAAAGGTCACTTAATTTATTTAAAATAAACTAGTTTTCATGGTGAACATTCCTTCTTTTAGATTAAATAAAATCATTCTAAGTCAATAATCCAGTTTTAACACAGCAGCATTCCCACATCAAACACTGCAGATTCACATACCCAAAATGGCCGACTCCTCTCACCCTTCTCTCATTGTGTTATGTTGTTGCCACAGCAACTGTCAGCCCCAGCGCTGGATGCTTTCCTCTGTTCTCCACGTCTTCATTACAGATCCATGCAGTGGCCATTATTGGCTCTGCTCTGAGCTGAATGACCTGCAGGAAGACAAACATATTCAGCCATTAGTCAAAGCTGGACACTTTTTTGCCAGAGTCATATGCAGGAAACATGGCAGAGTGGAGAGGAGGATATCCCACACACAGGGATGAGTCAGAGGTAATAACGCACTGGGTTTATCCCAGTTTGATTCACTGTGTGACTTCATTTGGGAGCTATTCTAATTGTGAGGAACAATGAAAGGAAATTGAACTAGTATTTATAAAGGGTCCATGATTTATATGCTCTTTGGCAAAAAATAAAAATAGAACACTTGTTATTGCTCCCATTCCTTTTTTAATTAAAGATCCAAGTCTTTTTCTGTGCACACAAAAAGGCTCAGTTCTCTCAAATTGTGTCAGAGAGCCAAGATAATCCATCAACCTGATAGGTGTGGCATATCAAGATACTCATTAAGCAGCACGATTATTACACTGGGCTGGTCATAATAAAAGGTCACTCTAAAATGTGCAGTTCTATCACACAACATGATGCTGGAAAAATGTCACAAGTTTTGAGGGAGTGTCTTTTTTGCACACTGACTGCAGGAATGTCTACGAGAGCTGTTGCAATACATCCAACTGGCCTTACAGCTCCAGCCCAGGACCTCCATCTACAGCTTCTTTACCTGTATGATTGCCAGAGACCGGCCATCCAGACCACTGATGCAACTGTTGGTTTACAAAACCAAAGAATTTGGCACATATTGTCAGAAATCTTCGCAGGGAAGCTCATATATCCCGAAATTTTGCACAGCTACTGAAGAGGAGTGGACAAGATACTGACTGGTTTTCTTGTGCATGTCATACCCACAGTCCACATCCGATGAGTCAGGCTAGAGTTAGAGTATCTGTGACCAAAACATGCATATCTGTAGGCCCAGTCATGTGGAAACCAATAGCCAGTAAATGACTTTTTTTAGAGGAAACTGAGCATTATAGAGTGGCCTTTTTAGTGCCCAGCCCAAGACACACCTAAAAGATAATCCTGGCTGGGGAGAAGTGCTCACTAACACAAATCTGCGTACCAACTTTGAGAGAAATAAACCTTTTGTGTGAGGAAGGTCTTAGATCTTGGAAAATGGGAGGAAAGACAAACGTGTTGCATTGATATTTGCTATAAGAGTAGCTTTAGAGTCACTTTGTCAGCTGATGTTTGTCATCCAGTGATTCACAGAGACTCCTGCTGTCCTCACTGTCCCCATGTGTCACCCATTTCCCTGAGGGGAGACCCAGCAGAATGGAGAGATTGTTCTTTTATTGCCCCGTTTAGGTCCCCCCACCCTATCTCGCTTAATTAAGCACATTCCTACTGATTACACACACAGAGACATACACACAATAGAGTGACACACACACAGTCACACACAGGCAAAAAACTTCAAATCAGTAATGTATAGCAGTGCTGTCCAAAGAAGGGAAGCCGTAGCAGACTGGAACTTCACAATGGCCCGCCTGTGAACTTAATAACATTAGTCAGACAGCCTGGACACAAGAGAGAGCAACAGGCATCATCACTTCCTGAATGTGACACATGTCTATGTAAGCAGGCATGTGGCACACTCATACATACTGGTAAGTCAGTGAAACAAAAATAAGTCTAAACTTTCCAACACACTCACAAACAAAAGTGTGGAAAACCAATTTTCTTGAATAGCCTCATAAACAAATTGAATGTAATTTGTCTAGAATTGGAGCAGAAAGAAGAGCGGAGCTGTTTCTTCTCTCTCACAGTGTGTGAGCTGCCAGACAAGTCCAGCCAGAGGAAACCAGGATCTGATTTCAGGCTGGGGAGGATCACGTCTAATCCATGTGAGGAAAGAGCAGGATGTGACGGAGCGGCTGCTTGTGGCGGGACAGGAAGTGAGTTTACGCGCCCCTTTTACTCCCCCCTCCCCAGTAGTGCAGCAAAAGGAAAGAACCCTCCACCCACCCCCCATCCTCCCTCGCTGACTTCCTCTCTTCTTCCTTCCCTGCACCCCCTCCACTTGACTCCCTCCTCCTTCCTATCCTGCAGCTGTCTCTGGGTCACCACATGTTGGAGGACAGAGCACGTCTCTGTGGACACACTGCAGGGATAAAGACCAGCTTAATGTGGACTTTTACCAGGCAGCGACCCTGGGATGAAATGTACATGGTCAGAGTGCCACAGTTAAGTTAAACATGGCCTAAATCCAAGTGGAACGCTTAGTGGAGATTACATATGAAAGTCTCAGACAGCAGTGGGTTAATGTGAGTTCTCCTCATGCAGAGACAGAGAGAAAGAGACTCTGCTGAGTTTTGGATGGATGTTCCTAATAAAAAATTAACACGGAGAGAAAGGAATGGAGTCTTTTTTTGTCCTGTTGGCACACTCAGCCAGCTCCAAAAATACACCCTGACTGTCCTGCACGACAACACATATCGAGTCCACTGATCCATTACTTTAAACTTACTCTCTATATTTACGATGATTCTCAGATCATTTCCAAAAAGCCTGTTTTCATTCATCATGTCAGCTGAGAGGAATGTGCCCATTAACCGCAAGTTCATGGGTCTTGGGCTGAAAGAAGAGGAGCAGGCCATTGAGCAGGAGCACTGGAGCACTGGAGCCTGAGCGTTGCTAAGGCTAACAGTACCCTGATTTAAAGAGACACAGTAATGTGCTGGCTGCTGGCTCGACTAAATCACAGAGATGGAGCTGTAGCAATGTGGAAGAAGAACACAATGCTCCCTTTCAAAGCAGCGGACCCTTTTTCTCTTCTTCTGAAAAGCCCCCTCTCTACTCGTTCTCCCTCTCCCGCTCTCGCCTCATCTCCTCTGCCAAGAGCTCTCGCGCCTGTTTTCTCAGCTGGGAGGATGGAAATCAGACAGAGGGGAGACAGGGAGACGGGGAATGAAGGGGGGAAAGACAGGCTGGGGGATAGTGAGAGTTGGGGTTAATTGCCTCGTTATGATTTTACTGCAGCAGGTTGGAGAGAGAAGATGAGAGGAAGAGGTTGCATCAGGTGTCACCTCACTTCATTACAAGAGTCAAATGTGCAAAACAAATCAATAAAGTTATGTGATCTTCAAAAGGCAAAATGAAGCTTCAATTTGGTTTCCATTCACTCGACAAGATGGAACAATGTGTGTGTTTTGAGGGGATCCAAAGCCTCCATCTGGTGCCGTGTGGTTTGAGGGCATCTCCTGCCCCCACCCTGTTTTTACACTCTCTCCAACACACACACACACACACACACACACATACATGCAAACTACTCTCAACCATAACCTCAATCCCTCTTTACAAGCCGTATACCCCATAAGCCCATAACCTCCCCCCATCCAGCAGCGACCACACCCCCAGCACAGACAGTGCAGAGTATCTAATCCATTTCCTCCACCGCTGTGGTTGTCATGGAAACGCAAAATTCCCCATCTGAGTGACGAGAAAAGGAATGGAGCGGGGAGGGAAGCAGGGAATTAAATATGTAAGAATGCAGCAAAGAAGCCGATGAGCTAAAAAGTATTCTTACGTATTTAGCTGTTTCTTCCCACTACTGCCATAGAGGTGTGTGTGTATGTATGTATGTGTGTGTGTGTGTGTGTGTGTGTGTGTGTGTGTGTGTGTGTGTGTGTGTGTGTGTGTGTGAGTGTGTGTGTGGGGCGACATGTTGGCACCACTGCATGAAGGATGCTGTGCTGCATGCATGAGATTTTGTACATTGCAAAGCATTAGCTTGGGAAGTAAGTGTGTACTCTGTGTGTGCGTTCTCAGAGGTCGGACACGCTGTGAATTTGCAGCGCCTCAGACATGCAGACACTGACACAGAGGCATGTCGACAACTCAGCGCCATGGCGACAGGTGTTGCCGCGGAAATGGTGCAGCTGCTGCATGGATATTTCAGGCTAACAAGCATGCACCATCAAGCTCCTCTACGCTCCCCTCCCCACTCCTCCTCTGTGTTCCCTGAAACAACACACCCCTGCCTCATGCTGAAGACCAGAATGCAAACACTGAGGGGAGTCCATCTTGAACATTATTACATATTCAGCTGGCTGCTTGATAAAGGAACGAGCTAATGAAGAATCTTCAGCCACGACGAGAACTGCTGTCATCAAAAGAAGACTTAACTAGTATAAACCCCAGACTTAAACCTGAAAACCTAATTTCATATGTCACAGAAATTGTTTGATATTATGAGAAATATACTTATTTGCTTTGCTACAAATGTATGGAGCTGGAGCCGGGAGCTACTTAGCTTAGCTTAGCATAAAGACTGGAAGCACGGGGAAACAGATCACCTGCCTCTATCCAAAGTTCAAAATTTTTGCTTTTTCCTCTGAGCTCAAGCATAAAGTTAAGGTTAAGTCTGGCCTCTGTTTTGATCAAGTATGATAAAATAGTAGCTGTACAAACAGGCTTGATAAGATTGATGTGTTAGTGATAAACAACAAGTTTTGTGGAAACCCCAGACATGCATGGCTGTGAGTTTTTTAAGTCTTCCTCTTCTGCTACGCTCTCCAAACTACCAAACTGTTACACTGTCATGATGGCAAGTCTCCAGGAAGTCACTGCTCACCAAGAAATAATTACAAGCCACAAGAAACAACAGCTAGTCTAGTTTATATGACTGTTTGTGTACAGATTAAATAAATGCAATGTAATGTGAAACTTGACTTTTAGAGGTCCTGGTAGGCAGATTTTATATTATAGGCAGACTCAGGCTAGCTGTTTCTCCCTGCTTCCAGTGTTTATGCTAAGCTAGGCTCCTGGAAAAATTAGTATTTGTCTACAAGTCATTAATTATTCATCAACAGCAGCTCAGGAGAAGCTCACCCACAAATGAACAAATCAGTCGCTATCTACTCACCCTCATGCCGACGGAAAGTCAGGGAAGTTTCGTAGTCCATAAAACATTTTTGGAAGTAGCTGGGGACTCCAGCGTAATCAAAGTATCCTGAAGCCCAGAGATCCCAAATTGACTTGAAAACATGTTTTACATCCTTTTTAAAGTGGAAATCTTCATTGAAGCTGCCAAGCTAAAATAGTTAGCATGCACTCCATTTGAAGAGGGTGCAGGAACTCAACCATGTGTTTTTGCATTTTGGATCTCTTGGCTTCCTGACGCTTGGATTATGCTGGGCGAGCTGTATCGATTCATTTTGTGTTTTTTATTTATTTATTTGTTACACTTCAAAACAAGTCAGAAACACTGTTTCACTGTGAAGCTCCAGAAATGTTTTGTGGACTACGAAACTTCAGCTGACCTTCCATCGGCATGGAGGTGAGTAGATAATGACTGAAAGAAGAGGAAATAGAAAATACAGGTCCAGGGCCTTTTAATATTTTGCTATCGTAAGAAGCACATCCAAGTTTTTTTGGTAACAAATTGCACAAAAAGATGACAAAATATCAGCAAACTGCTATCTAATGTTCAACTCATCTATAATTGTACATGGTCATGACAATGTGAGGAAGACTAGTTGGGCCGTGGTCAAAACCTTTTTATGCCCATGTGGAGTTAAAGAACATTATCTTTGGCTCTGTAACATCAAGCAGATATAGTAGGTCTCACGTCCTTCATAATTATAACCTTGCATAAGTATAAAATGAACAGACATCTAACCACTCTAAAGACTGAAATTAAAATCTACAATGAAGAACAAACTGAATCGAGCACTAATGGACCCAAACAGAACACACATATACACACAACTGGAAAATATATGAGAAAGCTGCATATTTGTGAAACCCTGGGGAATAACAAACTGGACCCAAACACATCCGAAATCAACAAGGGGGATCATGGGAATATTTTAGGAGCAATATCTCACATTCTGACAGTGGTCTGATGTCAGCAGTGTTGGTGGGACTGGGCTGCACGCCGGGACCTCTGGGACAGGTGTTTGGAGGACACTCACAAAGCTGGGAATTCACTCTTGGACCATGGGAAATACTCAAAATACAAGACATGCCAGAGGTTTACACTGATTATAGAAATATGTAGCAGGAAAGACAAACACATTCTTACAGCATGAGGCTCGCTCCAGCATCTATTATGTAAATTAAATGTATTTTAAGTGTGCAAGAAAATCCATAAGAGCTGTGAGCCGGCGAGGACGGGAAAACATGAGCTATATTTGTTCTACTTTCTGTGCTTTTTGACGCAGTGCAGTCACACTGTGCACAATTAAACTTCCCAAGTCAGTGCAGCGTCTCATTTGGAAATCTGCATGAATCATGAAGTTTGTTTGCATGGCTGTGTGTGTGTGTGTGTGTGTGTCTGTCTGTGTTTGTGTGTGTATCAGCAGGCAAAGGAAACAACCCTCCGAGAGGATTAATTAGAAAATACTGCAGGACGTTCTGAGAAATAAGGAGAGAAAAAAAAGGAGGAGGGAAGAGCGAGGAAAAACAAGCTCCAGTGCCCCAATTTACTGCTCTCATGGCACGTCACCCACCCTCCCTCCCTCTATCTCTCTCTTTGTTCTCCGGCTCCCATCATCTACTCTGCATTTCTCTCAGCCAGGAAACTCGTTTCAGTTGTTGAAATCATTTCAGTTTTCCCCAATCGTTTCTATTCCTGTCCATGCATCCACTTCCTTGTCTGTCTTTTGCTAACACAGATAACCAAACACTCTCTGCCCTAGATAAAATGGAGGTCTGTCAGTTTCTCTTTGTGACCCCGCCTTTCCTCCACCCATCCATCCAGCCATCCATCCATCCACCCCTGCCTTCCCTCCCTCCTCTCCCCCTTTAGTGACCTCTCTGTGTTTCCATCAGAGGTGGCGGTGAAGGTCCAGAGAGCAGTTTGTGTCATTCGTCTGCCCGTGTCCATAAAGCTCAAATATTCATGTGCCCGCTCCGCACCGTGCAACAGCAGATGATGTCGGCCGGCAACAGACTCACAGTTTCCATGGCAACCTCCACCATCCACCATCCATCCCCTCCTCGCTCTGCCTCAGCCTAGAGAGGGATGGTGGCGGCGGCGGTGATTACCTTTCTGGCAACATGTAGCAGAGGGGGGGGGAGACATGTAAGCATCACACGGAGTAGATCACTTGTAGAGGAGAGAATGAAGTCAGGAGTGGACGGAAAACTACAAATAATTCATGCTGATCAGAGAGAAAGGAAAAAAAAAGTGGTGATTGTTTATTGAACGTAAGACAAAAAACAAATCTCTCAGGAGGGGAAGACACCAAGACGTGTCTCCCTGCTCTCCTGCCCTCCACGCAGCTCTCGCCTCTCCCGGTCTCCTCCTCTGTGATGCTTCTTTGTCCTTTCAGCCCGGCACAGGGACTGTAAGCTGCTTACTATAATACAGCTTCACAATGCCTCCTAATACTCCTCTTTTACCCCCCACCCACACTGCCTGTCTGTCTGTCTGTAAAATGGATTGTAATGCAGTGCACTGGCCCCTATCCTCATGCACTTCTTTGTATCTTTTCTGAACTTTCCTCCCTGCAGAACTACGTCTCTGGAATGGATTTTAACGCAGCACTTGACCCGTCTGTCCTTTACCTTATCAGTACAGAGCGGTGACTCATCCCGCCTGCACGGTCCAGTGGTACTAACTGTCCACCAATCTCAGTTTAGTCATTGTTTACAGGCCTGATCTTTCCCTCTCATCGCCTGCTGCAAACCTTATTTTATGCCTGACTGACTAACATCCACTGTTTTATCACCCCTCTGTTTCAGCTGCAGCTATAGTACGTTCACATCTGCGTCGCCTTTGTCTATGTAGGTCATCCCTATCTCTGCATTTGTCTTTGTTTGCTCCCTTTCCTCTGGTAACGCAACCTCAGCCTCCATTTTGAGGAGGAAACCTTAAAAGACAAAATACATTAAGCCCAGAAAGAACAGGCAGTGGGGAAGAGATGGGGAGGGCATGAAGGAATAAAAAGGGGAAATGATGAGAGAAGAGAAAGAGACCTGGGAGAGGAAACAAAGACGAGACAGACAGAGAAGGGGGAAAAAAAGGAAAAATCAAAGAAAGTCGGGTATGGGTGCTGATTTTTGCCAGCAGGAGGTGAGTGTAACCATGGTTACCAGGCAAAGGAGTGATGTCATCGCCTGTAATAGGTGCTTGGCATTGTGGGGGTATTTTTGGGGGTTGGCAGTGTGAGTCTGTTCTTCACCCTCAGCACTTTATTGTTGCACATCAGGAGAAAAAATGGCGACAATCCTGTAAATGAGCTGGTGAATTTTGGATTTATGAGTTTAATTTAGTCTTTACAGATAATAATAAAAGATGCACTGGCACAACATCAGACATTCCCAGTGTGTGCCAGCCTCATCATTACCTTGCAGTTTTACCTTAACCTCTTTTCTGAATCATGTCCTCCAAGCTCATTTCTTTTACCTTCAATACAGGATGTGATGAAGCCACAACATCTGCTCAAATATCAGTAAGGCTGCACTTATAAAATATTGTAATTATCAGCCGATTGGTTTATTACTTTATCAATCAGTTCAAGAGATTATCAGTGGAAAATATAAAAGAAAAAAGCAACAAATCCTCAAATTTGAGAGGCAGGAACCTGAACATTTTTGCAAGACTGATCATTTCAACAATTGATCTATTGTTAAAATAAAAATGTACTCATAGTTTCTTGTGGATTTAATCGATCTATTTTGGCATTAAACTCTAGTTTTCCACTTTGGTTGTGATGTTGATCACAAAGATTTCCACACAGTAAACAGCAAGAGTCAAAGACTCTCAATAACATGGCACTTACACGAATCACTTCTCAGATCACAATAAAAGCTCGTCTCCATCCTTCAGCACTGCGGCCAAAAGCATTTTATAAGCTTTAAATGTCTGTCTCTGCTTCAGTCTGCTCTGTTTAACCTCTAAATGTCACACTGGATGTTGGCCTCCTCACTTCACCCCTTCTTCACCCTCCCGAGATGGGGTTATACATTATATAGGACACACACGCATGCACACACACACACACACACACACACACACACACACACACAAGACATGCTGGCAAAGACATGCATGCACGCACAACCTCACACACACACACACACATATATAACATAAGGACCACACCCAGACATTTACTGCCCTCAGAGGAAATCAGACTGCTGCAGGCTCAGCTAATGTAGGTCAATTGACTGACAACATGCCCTACCTCCACCGATGTGTGCGGACAGATAGAGAGCAGGAGGGAGGTGCGCACGCACACACACATGCAATTTAAAACAAAAACACACACATAAGAAGAACAAACTCTCGTGGTTTCAATCTTTTCTTCTGCAAAACATGAATTTGTAACTACTGACTAAAAAGTTAACATGCAGGTATAAACAACATGCACATGAACATACAGTAAGTAAACAGGATGACCTCATCAAATGGGTCAGGGGCTCAGACCCTCGTGATCAGAGGATGACTACTCCAGACAGACACAACAGCCTCAAGGCCTCCACGTGGACGCCAGCATCACTTCTTCACATCAGTGTTAACAGTCACCATCTACAGCACCACCACTGACGCCGACATCCACATATATCTTGATGAAACAGGTCTTTATGAATAAAGATTATTTATCTATTTACCTCAATAAGCCGTAATCAGTGTTCTCTCTGCCCTGAGAAAACATGTGGTTTATCCCGTCACAATAAAGCACCTTCAAGGACAGTGATGAAGCCCACAAACAGGGCAGCATTATAATTTCTGGATCTTGAAGAACACTACTTATTTTCTCAGAGCGAATGCAGGAACAGAATCATTACTGTCTTTTTATAAACCACAAACATTCAGCATCAGCCACAGAGCCGCTGCATTGTTCCAAGAGCAGCCAGAACCTGTCTTGTTGCAGTGTCTGCCTTTTTTTAACTTCTCTTTCAATCACTGGTTACTAAATACAGCCAGATAAACTATGCAGGAGAGAACGCTCTAATGAAAGACTTTAACAGCATTGACAGACAGTTGGGGAAGTACTGGTGGAGACAGACAGAGAGACGTCCTGCACTTTTACATTCACAGACTTTGTTCTGACTCTCAAAAACGGCTCACATCGGTCAGCTGTGTCACATGAACACACTGTCATGACCTTTAACAACATTAGGAGCTGTGTCTCAGACAGGACTGTAAGATTATGACACTAAATAAGCTGTGTGTGTGACATGAATTGAACACTTTATATTAAGGTGGTTGGCAACCTTAATGATGCCAAAGTCTTCTTCTTGATTAGACATCAACTTTAAGGTTAACATAAGTTTTACTATGACACCACATCAAAATGTCAATATCCAACAGATTTGTAATTTCATTTCATCAAAACATGCATAGCAACATTTTTTTAAAACTATTTTCTCCCATAATGAGGATACTGTTGTGATATATACATGAGAGCACTATACACAGAGGCTGCCATCCTCCTGAAAACATCCACATCAACTTGAAATCATGAACTCTACCAGCCCTCCACCCATCTTGTTCATCAGCAATAAAGTAAAAAAAAAGTTCTTATTCCCTGTGGCTACAGATTAAAGGCAGTTTCCATTTCATCTTACTGCTTTCAATGACTTTCTCTCATTCCCAGTGTTGTAATCAGAATCAGAATACTTTATAAGTCCCAGAGGGGAAATTGGTCAGTTCCAGTTGGTCCCTGTAGACACAGAGGGATTTTAATCAGATAAAAATAGAGAGAAGCTAAGAAATACGAGTAAATAAAAATAAACATACATGTGATAAATTATAACATAACTTTAAAAAATATGTGTATTTAACTGTAATATGTGACAACTATATATACACCTAACTTGCAGATTTAGTGCTCGTATGCCATTGGTCAGGCTACTCAGCGCTTTAGGTTGTTGTTATAAGACATTTATAAGCACTTATAGGAAACTTGTTAACAGTTTAACGACACTGAAGCACATTAATAAAAGCTTTTTCATAATTGTTCATATGAGAATTTACAGAGTTTCACTAATTTACCCATTGTATAATTGTTAAACCTTTACAAAGCTGTTGCTTTATTAAGGATTATACATCCTTTATTATACATTTATTAGCAGTTAACTGTTGATTTTTGCAGCTACCGGATCTAAAGTGAGAAGAATGTCTTCAAAAAGCTCCATCTGCTCTTTAATCGGATTGAACGCTTAAGTTGAATTAAAGGAAACAATCTAAGCAGTTTATTAACTGTTAACGAGTTTCATATGAGTGCTTATAAATGTCTCACGATCTAACATGTTCATTAACACTTATATAGACTTACCAAAGTTAATATGCATCTTACAAAGGCCTTATCAGGGTGTTTTTACCTACTAACTAATGCTTATAAGAAGGACCCCTGTGGGTATTCCCGACAGCCTGTGTGCACGTGACCGAAAGAGAAAGAAGAGGGGGGGTCAAAGAGAGAGAGAGCACTGTGGTTGTGCATGTGGCTGTGTGACCCCCCGGTGCTTATTGATATTCTGTTGGCATCAGCCTTCAGCACAGCCTGCAGAGCAGACAGACCCTCCTCTCTCTAAATCTCTCCCATATTTAGGGGAGAAATTCATCTCCGGAGAGGGACGATGATCCGCCGAGATGAGCCATGACATTGCGGATTAGGGGTGAGAAAATGCTCAAAAATGAAAATTGTGGGTGGTGGCAGGATTGGTGTGTATTTATGGGTGTTGGAGTGGTTCAGGGATTGTGGGGTTCATGGTGAATTTGAGATCAGCATGCCTTCAAAATTTAAAGGGGACAAAACAAGTCTGTGTGTGCATATTCCTGCTGCATTTGATGTTTCTCACGGTTTCATCACGCTAGTTGACTGTACGAAAAACAGCCAGCTTGCTTCCTTGCAACTGGATGACGAGGAGAAGAGAAAAAAATACCGCCAAACTTCTCAACATTTCCTCAAAAAGCCACACAGAGGCCTCAGATAATGCACCATTCTCTTTACAAAAGCCCCATCTGCTCTCTAATAGGATTTAATGCTTAAGTTGTCACTATATGGTGCTGGATGTCTTCAGATCTGACGCTCACCGCAACGAACACACACACATCAAAGTCCGTTTTATAACAAGATGCCAGTCACATAAGTTCACGTTGATGTGCAGGACACGCTGACTGTTTTTTTTTTAGTAGACACATCATATTGTTTTAGTGCGAGACACGCTTCACTTCCAGATGAACAAACACACAAAGGAGACGCAGAAGGAGCACAAATAGGCAGAAAAATCTGATGACAGGCAGATACGGGACGGGGAGATGATCAGAAATGAAAGGATAGAGGAAGCCAGACAGAAAAAACAAGTAGAAACCACTTTTAAAGAGCATATAAGGAGAAAGAGAATCCGATATTGGAGCACCTCAACAGAGTACACAGACACGGACTGACACAGATTTCTGCACGAGACAGACAGACAGTGTTTTTATCTCTGCACCCTGCTGCTTCAGGGCCGTGCAGGGCAGCGCTGTGATGATGGAGATGTCACTCAGCGGTGTGATGGCACAGCCAATCGGTTGACACTCGCTGGCCCATGTTAATTGTCTGCTAATTGTGTGTCACATGGAGAGTGTTATACAAGCAGCCGAGTAATCTGATCAAGGGAGATATTATCAAGATATGATGACCGAAAGAAACAGGCAGACACATTTACACACTGAGATGCGGGCGTGTGAATTTATGCACTCACTCGCAGGCAAATGCAAAATGATGCAAACGAGCACACAAATGCACAAACAGACACACACTCAGCACATATCCACATGTATACGCAGTCATAAGCATCAGCGTCAGCCCTCCCTTTCAAACATTCTTCAGCCAGCCAGTCAAACTCTGTTTCTGTGCACTTTAAATGCCACAGTAGTGTGTATTTCTTTCCTGAAACAGCAGGAAAATTGAGAAATGGCCAATCTAAACAAATGAAGTGAAGCTTTAATCCACAGTTCTCAGAAACTGAGACTGGGAGACAGAGAGAGAAGCAGTGGAGTGTACAGCCAAGTTAAAGACAAATGAAACACATTTATTTCAGAGCCCTGGCAATGTGGCTGCTGATGGCAGCCAGAGAAGTGCGCACACACATACACACACACAGGCTACACATCCACCCAACCAACCACCCACGCACACACACACAACATGTCTGGGTCAGAGAGAAAGGAGACAGACAGTTGCATGTAGAAGTGATGAGGGAGAGGATACATACAGAATATAAGAGATTATATGTTGGCTGCATGTCTTGTTTTCCTCTCTCCACACATGAGGTCACATATCCCCCCTCCCTCCCTCCTCCCCTCCCTCCTCCAGGAGGCGGAGGGGTGGCAGATATGCTCCGAGGTTCACTTTGCTACCTGGAGACCGACAGCCTCCCTCGGCCAGCCAATCAGAGGCTGTGAAAAACAGACTCCTGCTCCTCCATTGGTCCACCGCTCCCGGGAACTCATTCCACTATCAATGGCCGTGTCATTGTGTCGTCTGGCAGTGCTGAAGCCAATTATACTGCCCCCTTTCTTTGTTCAGACCTCTTTTCTCCAGCAGACCCCCTTCACGCATATAAGGACGCACACACACACACACACACACACAGTGACACACAAGCATACAAATCTCCTCCGACTCCCCACAATGTCACAAGAGGTTGAGGGAGTCTGGGAATCAGAGGACCTGAAAGTCATAGCAATGAGACGTCATTATAAATCACAATCAACCCTATATCCTTGATGCAACCTAAACCACAAACAACACAACTAAACACAAAACAGTTAGACTGAACCAAAACCTAAATATGGTCTATTTTTAGTTCCTCTGCTAAACTTAACCCCTTGTATGATTCTCCTACAGGTGGTGTCTCTGCAACCCTGGCTCCTTGTGCAACTGCAGCATTTAGTGAGAAGCATGTTAAGCTCATATAAAGAAAAGTAAGGCTGACACAACAACACCTGTTGCCTGCATCCTGTTTCATACTTGTAGTCAGTGTTGAAATTTGTGTTATTTAATCTGGTTCGGACTCTAACCAAGAGATGTTAGCTGCCAAACCTGGTCAACTTATTAGCCACAAGCAGATATTATATAAAAAAATACACTGACAAATGTTGAAAAGATTTCTTTGATTTCACAGCGATGCCAACCAATTAACATGACCCGTCCATCAGATGCTAACAGTCTGTAGTCTATGAGGCTATACGAAATGCTAACATCAGCATGCTAACATTAGATTAGATCCCCGAAAAACAATCGTGGGAAGAGTATGTTTTTTTGTGGGAGAATGTAACATGTTACTAATGCAGAGAGCACTTTTGATGCTGATGCTGAGCTAACTTAAAAAAAAAAAAAAAGTTTCTGTAATACCCCACAGCTTGTACTCAGTTGCACGTTGCTTTTTTAAGTACGACCACATGATTTTTTTTTTCTCCAAGTCAGGAAAATGAACGGTTCTAGCTTACTACCGCAGACCTGACCTGTATGATTGTTGAAAAATGCTGTGTATTCCCACATAAAGAGCAGTACCTGGTCACGCTAGCTAACAATGACAATGCTAACACACTCATGTCTAACTGGTTTAATGTTTATCATGTTTACCATCTTGGTTTAGCATACTAACAAATACCAGTTAGCACTAAATACAAAGAGCATCTGAGGCTGTTCAATAAAACTTCAAACTGAAGTCAAAACCAGAGTTTGCTGTCCGTCTTGTTTCAGCTCCCTGTGGCTACCGTGAACAGGATGTGCTCACATGTTTACACAGCCACATGTGGTGTGTAAACAGTCACAAGCACGAGTGTATCAGAACATAAGCACACACTCACACCTATAGGTTACATCTACACAATGATGCAAATGTGTGTCTGTTCACACCAGCAGCACTGTGGGAGCGGCTGAGAACAAAGTCTGCAGCTTTTTCATCCAGAGAACTCCACTTCTGTTTGTCAGCTAATCACTTCATCACAGCCGGCCTTCCCTCTCTCTGCTGAAATCTCCAAAACCCTCTTTCATTTCCTCTTTATGTTCATGTCATTCATTCTCAAAACTCCCCACTGTTTTTAATCGCGACTCTCACCCTCTCCCTCACTCAGCTCCAAACTCTTGTAGTCACTCGAGCTCTCTCCTCCAGGATTAAGGAGGCCTCTTTGAGACACTGTTTCCTCATTACTGTGTAAATTATCCACGTGTTGAAAACATTCATCCTTCTTGCTTTTAAAAGCCTCATCATCCACCATCCCTTACCCTGACATTTCCTTCATTCACACCCAAAACCTGTCATTTAGAAGCGAATGAACCCACAGAAGACATACTGTACATTCGTAAAGGCTCATGTTTGTCTCCTGACAGGATTTAAGTTCCTCCTTCTACGGATTCGAAGTTGAATGAGACTATTAAAGACTATGAAGAAGATCCCAGTCTACGTATTGACTAGCGAGGACATCCTCACTGCAATTCTACCACACAGAGACACAAGAATAGCTCCAGCAACCCCCATGTGGATAACATAAGGAACACACCAACACCAGTGAAAAGCCCCGTTATAGTCTCACTTTGATTAGGATCAGATGCTGCAGAACGGCTGCCTATTTCTGTCTTCAAAAGAGACGGGAAGAGTGATGAACACACACATGGATGCAAAGAAATCACGCAGACATTTTTGATCCACCATCCTCTTTAGTGTCGAGCCAGAGTCATTACCGCCCTGTGGCACACGTGTGTGTTCAACCAACGATCGTAAAATGATGAAAGGAAGTCAGGGCTTTCTGGTTAAATTAACGGGGAAGTTAATGAGGTGAAAGGACGGCAGTCTCGGCTCAGGTTCACTAAAGAGCAGAGGCTTTCGTTTACAGGGCACAGGAGGACTGGTGGGAAATGGATTCCTTATTCTCCATGAAATGACTTCCAAAAACAGAACTCATTATTTGCTCCAACTCTCTGTGACGTCAGAGATGAGATGGCACCGGTAACTGCTCCATTTAATATGAGGACAAAGCGAATTTTGTGCACAGGAAAATAAAACTGAGTTTTTCCTGCAGTTAGTTTGCAGGTAAAAAGGTTTCAAATGAAACTCTCACTCCATGCTGATACTGAAGTACATTATCCATAAACTGAGAACTCAATTCGGCCTTCCCTGGAGTCTTTCATTGCCCAATAAACTACTTTCTTTACTCTTAACTGTCGCTGATGTTTATCATCTTCTCAAAAACGGACTAAGCTGAACATGAAGCAAGGTAAAGACAAGAGAGTTCACTTTTAAAGAGGGTTAAGGATATAACTGATGCTTTTCTCTTTCTGTTTTAAATTAAAATCACATGCAAATGTGTGAACAAGCTGCAGTGAGACTGAGAATATCCTGTCAGAACCTGTGAGAGATTTATGACATGTGAAAGGAACCAACTCATCTTAGACAGCAAGGCTGAGGCCAGAGAAACTATTCCAGCTATTTTTGGATAGTTGGTGTGACAGAGGAGGGCATTCCCAGAACAGGCTGGCTGGGTTGACCACTCACAGGGTGGAGATATGTGGAAATCATGACTTGTCATAGTTTATGTTGAGAAACATTTCCATGGTGAGTCCACGATGCTGTGAAGGAGAGGAGATGGTGATGCTGATAATATCTGATCGTCAGGTGGAAGACAAGTGTGTGGCTTCGGAGACCATTTAAAGTGGTCACGCAAACACTAAAGTTACAGGAGATGTGGATACTCTGGCCTCAGGTATTCATTTTCAGAATCCCAGTTTAGCTGTCAGATGTCAGCATAGTGTCGTAGCAGTTCATGAAATTGTCACAAAATCTAAGCTATTCGATCTGTGATGAAATTTCATCTTTACGATTTGTGTACATGCATGAATCTTCCATTTTAAATGTGCACTAAAAGTCAGAATACAGTGGAATTCGTGTCCTTGCACAAAAATCCTGAGAGTTAAATTTCGTCACTATTTTACAAACTGCTGTGATACTGGGGTGCAGACATGAGTGATTGGATTCATAGACAGATACTGTAGGAAAGGAGGAGTTCGGAGTATAAGTTGAGGTGACAGAAGAGGAGAACGGACTCAAATGATGAAAAAAAATGTCACAAGACATCAACCGTTCTCTTCTCTCCCACAATCACACTGATTAATGGGAGGGATCGTGCTGAACACTGGCGATCAATGTCGGAAAATAACTCTGGAAACCCTGGAGCCACAGAAAAATCCTGGAATTCATCTGTAAAAATAACAAAACTCCTCTGTTTATTCGTTCTTCTGCTGCCTTTTGCCAATAAAACAAGAACAGAAACTATCTGGTATTTTACTGCACTGTGTGTTTACATGAGAGAGAGGAGGGGGAGTGAGAAGTACGGAGAACTGAGCTTCAAAAGGAATTCACTAGAAATCACACAAACACACACGCAGTGACATTTTATCACACGTCAACAGATGACGCGCACACTTTCAGCGCGTTACATAAAATCTGACACGACCAAAGAACGAGACAGTCACATCTTTAAGTTACTTAAGACATTTTTTAATATTTCTGTGTAGCAAACAGAATGACTATGTGCATTATTCTGTATACATAGAGCAATCTCTGGAGAAAAAAAAGTCAATTCAAATACATTAAAATAATCAACCGTAAAAATTCACATAGAAAACAATCTCTTAAAAAAAAAATTAATGAACAAATGGAATGACTCAAATTAGAAAACAACAAATGTTCCAGTGATGTTCTGATATCTTTTTCATGTATATGTTGAAAACAGACAGTTTTCAGTATGTGGTACACAGTCACCTGGCACTGTCCAGCTGAAGCGGAGGGCACAATGTTGCAGACATACAACAGCAGCTGCGTCTCTGGTTTCAATGCAGCTACGACATATTTTGTGCTGGAGAACAGGCAGCGCAGTCTAATTATTCAGTGTTACTGGATTCAAATGAACCACCAGTACTCCATCAGAACAAGGATTTATACACCTACTGTACTGTAAGAACATCATTTATTTAAGCTGTTTAAGTGCCAGTTCCTCCACATCTTAAAACGCTGGTGTTGTTGAGAACCCAATAGATTCTGATTCCTGATAAGATGAACTTTTGGGGTTTTTCCCTCAATCACCAATGATATGAAGCACTGATCTTGAATCAGCCGTTTATTAAGTCCACCCGGTAGCTCCTACATCCTGAGGCTGGCTACAGTATTGTGTTTGCATAGGAATAAATATTGCATGGAGCAGCTGACATCACCTGGCAGGATCACTGTCAGATAGTACAGCACCACATCATGGCAACATGTCTGTTGATGGCTACTGAATACAAATAAGAGCAAGGCCAGACATTCAGCAACTACTGTTGCAGTCCAGTGGGAGGGGAAGTGGGTGAGCAACACAAACACACACACACATACATACTTGTCTCAGCAGTTTTTGGGCAGTTTTCCAGTGTGCTATATCCTCAGCAGAAAGACCACAAAGCTGTTTATAAAACCTAGCATTTATGACAACATGGTCGGTACCGTACTGTAATTACAGATGGCAACACACATGCACACACTCAAATCTACATGCACAAACACACACATATGTAGGAGACTGAGCGTGCACACAGAACTAAAAATAGGCGGCTTACTTCACACACTCAGATATTCTCATACACATGAACACACAGGCATGTAAACTGCTCAGGATAGGCTTTGTATGGAAACACCCTTTTTAAGTTTTTTTTGGTTTGACTGACTGTGGAAGAACTTTCTCCTCCGACCTAACTCTACTTCCCTCCGGAGTTTATGGGAATGTTCATGTTCATGTAATCAGGTTTTCTTCATATAACTGTTGCGGGCACATATGGTAACATAGCTTAGACAAGTTCATGCAAATTATCTCTCCTTTTTATGTGAAATATAAGTAATACATGCACAGCAGTGACCTAAATCCCTTCTCAGTAAAAAAAACACACACTGAAAAAAACACCCAGGTGATGACTGTTGTTGGACTGGGTCCACACACACACACACAACCAGCCCAGTGCAAACTGTGACTGGACAAATCCTGGGAGTGAAATGACAAGACTAGATTTCAATTGGTTGGCACTTTTTTCAATATTACAACAAAATGATTAACGTTTAACAAACAGTATATCAGACAATTACAAAGCAATATGTTTCAAAGGTTAAAAAAAAAAAGTGAAAAAGCGCGTGATGTTGGCCTGGAGCATCCAGAGACAACTATATGAAGCACCTGCAGGATGTGCTAACTTCCAGACAGTCCCAGTCGAAATTTGGGATTTGGAAATAACCGTAAATAAAGTGTGGATCCCTCCTGAGTAAGTCTTTGGAATCGCTCAAGATGCCCTTTGATGAATGACAGGTGAAAGTCAAATGATGCAGAAACAAAGTGAAACAGACAGAATACAGGAGCAGATATGTGCACATGCTGAGGAAAGAAAACCTTTATGACACTGGCAAAGATCCAGAGGTTGATGAGGGACGTCCAGGGGTTGAGGTTGAGGTGAGAGGCCCATCCTCACCCTCTGCCTCTCCCTGTCCTCGCAGAAGACACAGTCAATGCTAGCCTAAAGGATGGTCCTGTTAAGACAAAGGGCTCTTTCTTTTTTTCAGTAAGCTAATCTCAGATGGGTATTGGCCCCTGGAATGGCTATGAAATACATCTGTGTTTGGATATCACTGGCTCCGTGAGTAAAAAACTTCCCACCCAGGGTAACTAATTGGACCGAGTGGGAGCAGCGTCCAGTAACTCCTCTAACGACTCCGCTCCTTCTAATTTAGGCTCCTCTTTCTCCTCTGCCTTTTTCTTCTTAGTGGTCACTTTGCTGGACGTAGGCGCGTCTTCCTGCATCAGCTCTTTGGCCAGGATGTTGGTCACTGCATGACCAGCTCGTCGGTGGTTGGCTGAAAAAGAGAGAGACGTGGAGTGAGTGAGATAAATGAAGAGATAATAAATTAGGCGTTTATATCATAACAAGTTCATGCCGATATGTCAGCGCATGCCCTGAAGTGACATATTCCAAAAACATGTAAAAATATGTCAGTTAGCCAAACAAACACCACATCAGCAGCCGGATAATTAACATTTTTTCCACTGCAAATGATTAGAAACAACCAGCTCGATTAGTTACCAAACTGTTGACGACTGGGATGAACACACAGTCACAAGTGTGATGCCTCCAAGAACATCACAGGCTTCTGTTTTGGATAATAAAACACAATACGGATGCTCCCTTTCTTCCCAACATACACACACGTGCATTACCATGACACACAAACACACAAATGGCTTAATGGTGCAGTGGTGTGTGTGGATTATTGTTGCATCTGGAGCGACTCACTACCAACGTCAGATTAGACTCAGTATGATCCTAAAGACGTGGAAAAAAAGAAATAACAGACAGAAGAGAAAGTGGGGCTGATGAGATGAAGGAATAGAGATAGTGAGTGAGGAGGGAAGGAAGGAAGGAAGGGGTGAGACACCATGAAGAGCAGGATGATTCATGCTGTGGGAGGATTTAAGAGGCGGGGATAAATGAAAATGAGACAAACATGGATGGAGAGACAGGGTAAGAGGAAGAATGTAAGGAATGAGAGAAACAAGAAGGAAAATAGATCACAGAGAAACAGTGATGCAGAGAGGAAAAAATAAGAAGTGCACAGAGAGGGAGAGAGAGACGGAGCGAGTGTGACAGATTGTGCCCCGAGGATGCTGTCGTTTTTATTCTTCTACCTGCTTACGCTGTTATTTCCTCTCCCCCTCCCACACACACACACGGCAGCAGCACTTGCCTTTATCTCTCATTCCCTTCCTCTACATCCTTTACCACTCTTCTCCTCTCCTGCGTGGGAGGACAGCTGTGCCGAAGCGGCCATTTTGAATTATATAGGTCAGTAGGAGATTGTGTGTGTTTGCTGGTATTTAATGCCTGGTGTAAATTCACAATGCTTCACTCCTCAAGCACAATGAAAGATTAACATCAGCACAGGACACATTTGTTATCAACACGCACATTAATGCACTGATAAGGGGAAAAAAAAGGACTGTCATGATGCAAACCAATAAAAATATGCATGCAAATGAACCATGATAACACAAACAACAAACCAAGACTTCACACATGGTTCTGATGGAGCAAAAAAACACACGAAAACACGAGTTACCGAGCAGGTCTCCAGAACTAGCTGTGACAAAGACACAATTGAGTCTGTGGAGAAAGAGGAGAATGAGGATGTGGAGATTTAGAGTCATGTTCACAGTAGTCTTCTTTATGTGCGAGCCTCAGCTGGACTGATCGGCACAGACAGCTGGGGTGTCGCATCATCACCTCACACACTTTCCTTGGAGAGGCACACAGATCGCTCTTCATCTCTAATACATGGGAACACTTTCTCTCTTTCTCTACCCTCACATCCGTCCTCCATTTCTATTTCCGTCCTGTTCCAAACATCTCCCTTGCGCATAAACTTACTAATTAGAAATTATGCAAATGACCCAAAAAACCGAGAAACAGTGTGCGTCAGTGTGGGTGTTAACGCATGTGTACTGTGACGAGCTTGTCCTAAAAAATCCAACCCGCAGAGAAAAGCTCTTCAAAGGCCCGTCAGCCCAGCTCCTCTCGTCTCTCATCCTCCTCCACTTCCTCTAGAGAGGAGACGGAGAGGAGGAAGAGAGAGGGGGTGAGAGCCAGGATCAGACAGGGGTTGCATTGGGAGCAGCATGGGAAAAAGTTGGATTTAGACAGAAGGCTGCAAAGTTAAGTAATGAGAGGAACTTTTCAGAGAAGTTGTGCAAATATTCTCTAAATTTAAATACAGTTAAAACACATGAACGCAAACAGCCTCAGGAGCAATTACATTACCTGATATACAGGTTTAAATGAGCCTATCAAGGTAGTTTCAAATATCACATGACAAAGATGACACATCAACAAATACAAATGGCTAAAAGGATCCGGCTGGCAATATTCTACATGTTTGTTATTGTCAACAAATCCCATGAAAAGACCAGATCCAGCAATGTGTTAGTCCATCTCTCTAAATTTAAACAGTGTGCTACTCATAAAAATCTTTCAAAACACATCAACAAGAATATGTACTTTAACAAACAAGAAAAACTAAATATCACCAGACTTTTCCTTTAAAGGGACAGTTCAAGTGCTATTTATCCATCTAGATCATTTTGGTGTGAGTTGCCAAGTTTGGGTCGTTCCAACATGAAACTGCTCACACCAAGGTCTGTGGTTTATCTTAGTAACCAGGTCATGATTTCTGGAAAGAGACACTGCTGTTGAGTCTTTGAGCCCCACGAGCCGAGTGCTATCTAGTTCCATTATATCTGAAAGAAGGCAAGATATCTCTATGCCCAATATATCCAAAACTAGGCAACTCACATCAAAACAATCTAGTTGGAAAAGCAGAACTACAGGTAAGAAAAAATATATTTTGTTTTGGGACAAACTACCCTTAAAATGATAAGTCTGGTGATATTTGTCCCTAAAAAATGCACTCTTTACTCCAGTTTGAGAAATGTTTTCAGGCATCTCTACAGCTGATATCTCCAAAACTCACAGGCAGTTCACAACAAAACAATCTAGATGGATAAATAGTACTTCAGTTAAGACAGTTGATTTTTAAAGGACTACTCTGCAGTAGGTCAAAGGTATGATCTTACAGCATGTTGCTTTCAGATGAGACTGACAACAAAGAAATCTACTGTCCTGAGCGGTCAGATTGTGATTTAACCATTTAAAAAAGGGCCACCTCATTGATTTAACACATGAAGTTTACTTTTTAAGAGTTTCTGTAAGTCTCATGTGGCTCTGGAAGGAGCTGTCTAATCCCTGAGAATATAACCCAGTATTTTTGGAACTTGACCCAGACTGGGGATTAAAACTCAGGATATCTCGGCCTCTGTTGTTTCAATTTTGCACACTCATTTTCTCTTAATTTACAAGCCTCCCAATCTTGAGGAAGTGCACTGTAAAAATAGCCGGATTAACTCTTAAACACGTGGCACTACAAACACAGGAAATGGTCAGCATGCTAGCTGTGTTGTTGACTAAATGGTCCATGCACTTGGCATGAAGCCTGGTGTGTGCAGCGGTAGGAAACAAGTTGTCGGGACTCACAACAAAGACTGTTTTTTGTTGTGTTTACTGGAGACTGAATGAGAGTGTTTGCACACTGAGGGGCGATTGGTGGCACAAAGAGCGTAGTGAAAAGATCATCTGTAACAGATTACACTCCAGGAGACTCAATAATGACTGCCTGATGAGGGAAAGAGTGCTTTGTTGTACAGTATGTGTGTGTGCTGCCATTATGAGTGGAAAATACAGAAACAGTGAGAGGTGCAAGGAGAGAGTGTAGGGCAGCTTGAGATGAGAAGAACTAGCTCAGGGGCTTTGTTCACTTGCAACTTAAGTTAACATAAATTCTGCATGTCGTGATGCCAGTGGTTGGCAAGCAAGCGGCCATCTTTATGCTGTTAGTTCAATGTCTGTGCAGCAGCTGCAGCCGTCACATGACAGCACAGAAACAGTGCCACGACTAGCATGATGGTGTATTTGCAGACATAGGCTGGAACTCAATCAGTGTCTCCATCTTAGCAGGGACTTATATCGCCCTCCTCAGGCTGCACTGCGTAACACACTGCTGCTCTGCACTGAAGGACTGTGGGAAAGAGTGACGTCATGTAGCACCACTGCTGGCTTGTTTTTGTGAGTTAACACTGATGTGTAAGCATGCACCGGATGGGCTCAACTGGTGCATGTGGAACTTGCTAGCTTGTATTGTCTCACTGGATGTTATGTATGCATGTGACATCACCACTGCTTCAGTAATGACTTGATTGATGAGCTCTCTCTTATTGGTCTGAATGATCTGTCCTGTGTGTGAACATCTGTGAAAGCACAGATCTTTGCAGGGGTCTTTTTCTTTTTTCTGCAGGAGCAGACCGTCTGCAGAGCCAGCGTGTGCCTATTGTTGCTATCCCCTTTATCTCCGTCTCCCTGTTGTGATTGGTGCTTTGTCAACTAGTTGCTACTGTGATTGGTCGCTCTGGTGAGGGTCATGACCCAGCAGATGGGTCTTTAGTGAGTGTTTAGACACATCATTCCTCCACATACAAATGCCCTCAAATTGCTTTGAGCATGTACACACACAAATTAGCCACTTGTAGCCAAGCTGACATGTCTGTGTCCATACAGAAAGACAAAGACCATAACTTACTGACGGAAGAGAGACAGGTTTTGATAGTGTTTGGTAAAGTATGCCAGGCTGTCTGTCCCCTGGAACGTGACGTGCCTGTTTGGGTGTATGTATTGGTATGCAAACAGCCATGTGTGTCTTTGTATTGGCATGCAAGCATCTGGTGTTTGAGCTTTGTCTGTGTGTGTTTAAAGTGGGGGTAGACAGACGGAGGGCAGACAGCTGTAGCTGCTCCTTCTACACAACCAGCACAAACGCACACAGTGAGCTGAGGTACAGGTCAAAGGTGAGGTGGTATATAGCCTCCGCAGCCTCGTGGCTTCCCTTTCAGTCACACTGCTGCGACACAATGAGCGTGACAGCACACTCAATAGGTCCTCAGTAGTTCTTTACACCAACTTTGGTGACGTCAGGAAAGAAAGAGGAGGGGAGAGGAGGGACACACTTCATGTGATGAAGACCCTTACATGCACAATAGGCACTGTTTCCTCTGTGAATGTTTTGTATAAATGGTGGTAGGGGGGTAATTTTTGGTATTTGCTCTGTGTCCATCCCTGTTGGTCTTGCAGCACTATTGATTATATTTGATTAAAGGGCTACTCCTATGCACAGGACATTTTGCTTGTTTGTGTCTTGTTGTTTTGTTTTGCTGTCTAGATTATATAATTTCCCATTTTATCTAGCTGTAGTGGTAATGATCTTAGTGTCTGAATGAATGTAGAGGAAACACTGATAGTGATCAGTGGCTCAATACACAAGAACAAAATAAGTGTAGGGTGGTCATTGAAAGTTGGATGCAGTTATAGTTCTGACATGGAAACTTTTGAACTGTGATGGCAATATTATCTGTCTTTATTATTTGTATGCTATCACACAGGGCAGTCCCAGAGCGCTGCCAAAATCTGATAGGAAGGGGATTTTCAGTTTCACAAAATGTCACGCTACTTGGGTTTCATAAAAATGTGGGACTTTTCATGTTGTGTTCACGAGTTCTACCCTCATAGGTTGAAGGACATTACAATACTATTTCAAGTTTAACTCAGCACTTTAATGTGATCAGTAGGCAGGTGTGTGGGGATGAGACAGTATCTTTACATCAGGTAATTTAAATGAAAATACCCTTTTGTTTGACCGTTTTCTCCACACCTACATTCAACCTTACATACACTAATATGTGCCGAACAGATAAATGCATAACATGCTTTTGTGGTAGGACGATTATCATAATTTATGTAAAATAAACAATGATAGATGAGAATGACTTAGTCAGCAGATGTAGATAGAGCGGGTGTGTGATGAAGGGCTACACCCTTAATAATTGTTGTTTGTTACTGTTGCAAACAAGAGTTGTAAATGTCCATAATGGTGTGTTTTCACTTGTGATATTTGTTTCAAGTTTCTATTTTGTGTTGCATTATATATATATATATAGATAGATATAGATATACACTGATGGCACAACAGGCCACCTGACAGTATGAAGTTTATGCTCCAAGACATTTAAAGCCTTTGAAATACTTAGAATTTCGATGCATTTATTATAGAAACCCCTTAAATGTATCTAAATCAGATTAATTTTTTGGATCCTTTAACTATTATTACAACATTTGACAAGAAAAACATAAACTAGGTGTGCGTGAGCAAGTGAGTTTTCAGCAGCACACTGATGTGAGATTACTGGTGTGCCTTCATTAAACTGCCCCCCTGACATCATCTGGGACATGTTGATTGTTATCAAACATGTTTTTTTAATTTCCTCACTGATCTTTTAGCAATTGAGTACGTTTAATTCTAGTCTCGAGACATTACGTATGTCTGTATACACACGGTAATGTGAGATGTCCGCTGACGACATAACGTCTGGGCTTCTGCTTGGATAGAGTAATTGATCTGACTAGAAGTTACATGCTAGTGTAGCTTGATGCATACATTAGCATTTCATTATAAAACAACCAATCTAACTGAACTAACCATACTTTAAGGAATAAGTAACACAAACTAACTGAAAACTGAGAAAAACATGAAACTGTATTACACTTCCTTTAGAAGTTTAAAAAGGGAACTGACAGGTCAGTCAGCTACACAGGTGATTGATAAGGCAGTCAGACAGATTCACCTTATGTATACAACATCCTCTTGAACAAGTACAAAGAGTCACATTGTCATTACAACTATAGAATTCTTAAACAACCTCACCAAAATAGTGATTAACAAAATCTAAATCTGTAACACAACTTAACACAAGAGTTCAAATTAATTGTAATTGAACTGCATGGACAAGTAATTAGAATGATGTAGGATGAGCAGCTGGTTGAACTGGCCTCGGGGCTGGTGGTAAATTATATCAGACAATCAGTTAGAGGGGTAGAGATGAGGAAACATTTCACCAAAATGATGCCACTTAAAACTTCAAATGTATCCACCTCTATTGAGACAAAACGGCAACATTTTACGTCATTGAGACTCGAAAGATTCAAGAACACAGAGCTATGGCTCCTTGATGCCGTGTTGTGTTACTCTACACAGGACAAAAATCAAAATCTCTTTACCCGCCTATCCGTCCTGTATGCAGTAGCTTTTATAGATGTATTACACATTGTGGAGTAGACACTAAAATACTCACTATGTATACATGAGCTGGACAGAGGAGTGTTTTTAGCCTGCTGATAAAGGCTGCCTGTGGCCCCAGATATCAATCAGTTGAGCCAGAGTCAGGATGTGCCTCCTCCTACTACAGCTCCACTAAATTAAGAACTCTGACTCAACCAACCAGTCGAACATGTGCATGCATGCATAAAAACACACTCCTATTGTGTGGGTGAAGACCTTCAGGCCCTTCCTGACTATAAGAAGCAAAGTGGGTAACTGGAAAGGAGCTATCTTAAACATAAGTGATGAAAATATAAACTCCTAACAATGCTGAGATTGACTAAAACCCACAGCAAGGCTTCACACACTCCCTGGAAAACCCTGAACTTTGGTAAAAGAAAACAAAAATGACAAGACGGGGTGGAAAGAGGAGATTCATACAGCCACTCATATTTTCCTTCTCTCTCCTGCCACACATAACTGTTCGTAGGGAGGAAGGCTCTCTCTCTCCCTAACACATATGTTAAGGTATTTCCTGTCAGTTTGAGGTGGCCAAATAGTACTATGGGTGACTGACTGAACCCTCAAGTGGGCCCCATTTTTCCTCATGCAGTGCTCCTGCTTCTCCTTCCTTTCACTGTTGTCCCAGTCAGTTTAATGGTGATGAGCCTGAGCTGTTTGTGATTAAAGAGTTTGCAGCACTTAAGAGATTTTCTCTGTGCAACTTAGTGGACCACTGAGGACCACCTCTCACAACCCCTGTTTAATGGCACAATTACAACTAACGGGCTAAATAAATGCATTTAGTGACTGAGAAAAAAGAGAGGATGAAAGACGAAGAGACCAAAAGAAAGATAGAGGCAGGAAAGAGTGTAGTCGACCCTCTGGCTCTGAGCTATTCCACTCTGGAGCACCGCTTCACATCTGGCTTCTATTGAGAGAGGGATTGGGTTGCACACACTCTCCCCCAGCCTCTCTTATGTGTGAATACTCAACCCACACATGAATGCATGTGAACAAACACACACACACACAGGCTGTATCTTGCTCTCTCTCTCCCTCTCAGTTAATGGGCACAGGACACTTTCCCACTCACATGGTTACACACGTTTCCTACCACCAGGTATCATGTTACAAGCTGCTAGGCTAACAGCTCCAAAGACTCGTTTTCATTTGCATTGTCCATATTATTGCCAAAATATGATACATCTACAAATTCAAAGCAAAAACGAGGGAGAGGAATACTCTAGTTTCTAGTAAGTGAGTGTAAGTGGATTGGGCAGTGGAACAGACAGCAGAGTAAGTAGCTAACCAGATTACTGGGCTGTTTCTATGAGCTTACAGACTGAACAACATGCCCTGAATGAGAATCAATACAGGCTGGAGTTGTGTGAGTATTTCCTCTCATACAGGTCAGGACACAGAGCTCTGGTAGGCTCAGTCATTATAAAAACAGCACTGAAATGTTTTGTAGCAAGATAATGGAAATGGAAATTTGAAAATTAAATGTATTTAATACAGAAGTATTTGTAATTTGTAACAAGATACTTTTTGTTGCATTTATGCCTGACTCTGATCAGTTAATAAAATCGGTTAAAATCTCAAAGGTGATCAATTGATTAATCGTTAATCATTAACATCCCGCTTTTGAAACTATATATTTTATGATCTTATTTCATGTAAACATTAACAGTGAGCTGAACCTACCATAAAACTATGACAAACATGTTTACAATAATAATGATAACACCTTTTTATCTGATTACTTTTCATTGTGTTACCCTCTCTTCTTATTTGTTTTATTCTATGTTTTTATCTCATATACTTTTATTGCATTTCATTCTATTGGATATGATAATGTCATGTATGGTGTTTACTTTATATTGTATTTTTAAGCACATTTGATCTGTCGTGTGAAATGAGTTATATAAATAAACTTGATTCGACGTGTCTACTGCTTCCACATGTCTACTGTTTGTGAAAGTTGCATATTACACAAATGACTGGCTTCCCAACTAGCTGTTATGTCATAAAATCATGCTCGTGTGTACACTCAAACTCTGATTGAAGGTGAGCACAGAAACTTCCAGCCGATGAATGTATCTTCTAGTGTCAAAGTCTGCACATACATAATTCTGCACAGTGACGGTAAAACTTCCAAGTTTGTTCTGTATATTGTTCTGTGTATTGCCCACTCTGATGCCACTTCCTTAAACGCTCTACCCACACTCTGGTTCACCCTCCTTAGCTCTACATTCCAATTCCTTTTATATTTTCCAATCCCACAACCACACCCTCACCAGTTGCTCCTCTCTTAAGTATCCTTCTGCGAACACCCACCCTTGGCACCCTCCTGCTTCTTTTGTTGGTGTGCCAAACATTGGTGCAACTGGCTTTGCCCCCCTGAAAACTACCACAACCCACAGTCTCTGAGCCATGCAACAGATGGAACAGAAACAGTGGAGCGCAAACAAATCTGTTGTTATGTGTTGACTGAAACACGGAGATGGAGAGGACGAGCAGGCTGGAACAAATGAGCCTCATAACGCGACATGTACCATCAGAACAGAAATGTGTTGTAAATCAAGTAAGACATGTACCTGCTTGCCGTGGTCCTCTCTTCCTCCTGAAAGCAGCTCCAGACTGCAGTGCCTCCAACAGGCCGTCCATGATACCAGTTTCATCACCCTCTGTAAACACAGCATCAAAACATAACATCAGCAATGCATCAACAAACACTGGATGAAATCAATATGTGGAGTCCAATTTTAACTTTTATTTATGTCACACATACACACTACTCCATCATCACAACCATGTTATTTTAAGTCAATACAACCCTGTCATACACACTAATTTTCCTTCCCGACAACAGGGGAGTGATTAGTGGTTTTTCTAAACCCTCTACCTATCGCTGTCTCACACAGACACGCCAAGACACACGTGGGCAGTAGGGTTATTTACCAGCCACGTTAGCAAATTAGCTACATTAACCCAGATAGGCAGTGACCTAGTTCAGCTACTGTCACTGCTAGGGGCTGCACACTACACTTTAAGGGTGATATAACACACAAACACACCCACTGAGAACAAACCTCCTTATAAAAAACCTTAAAATAATACAGACCTAATGAGTAATGGTGGCTTACAGTATACTGACTGGAAAGGAATCTTTGTATTCTGTGTATGTGTTCTGGTACAGTACAGTTTGTACGGGTGGTCTCACTGTTTGTTTACATCCACGTTGTCGGCACAGACTCTGTGTCTGGTGGCCTTAAATCAGGGATGGGGGGCCAAACCAGAGGTTAGGGGGCTACTCCATGGCATGATGCTGTGTGTACGAGTGTGTGAGTGATTGTTTTGTGGGCAGGGTTCAGTGGCACAGCTCAGCAGCTCAGGCAGATGGTTTTAATTGCTTCTATCTGAACCTGAATTGAGACAGAGGGGTCTGGAAAAAGGGGCAGTGAGGTTGGGGGTTAAAGGTTTATGTCGTCACCTCCCCCAACCTCCAAACACAAACACACGTAGCTCTGCTCCCACACACACACACACACACACACAATATATTTAATCCTGCAGTAAGCTATGAAGCAGATGGCCTGTGGTCTCGCCTGTCACGTCAGAGAAAGTCTCGCTCACACACTTCCCAGGCCTTCCACAGCTCACGTACACCCCTCAATGTCCACATCCACGAACTGCACACACAGTTCAGGATGATGTAGGCCATGTTTTTCTGCTTCCGGGGAAACACATCTGGCACATTTCCACTCACACTAATCACATGGTTGGCTTAAACCACCGGTGGAAGCACAGAGACACACAAACCTATTTGTGAATATGCACTGGAGGCAATAAGGGGACCACACAATGACCTGACTGTATATAAAAACAGGCCCTTTGTTGACCGAGTGAACTCCCAGCTAAAACCAGAATATCCTAGAGCCTGTACACTGTATAGCACTATATATCCAGTTTGAGTGTTGCCTAGGGCGACACCATTTCATGGACTCTTATCGGAGTCTGCTTTATTAAAGGAAAGATTCACAATGTTTGGCTTGTTAGCGATTAGTAAAAGGGCCAATACTGGGGGAAAAACACACTTGTTGTGTTCAATGACTTGTTGATAATCATGTGCTCTTGTTAATCCACGTGAATCTGTGGACATGATATCTTGTTAATGACGTTATTATTGGCAATCAATACAAAAATCAATACTGAAATGGCCTCTCAAACTGTGGTGGCAGAGTCAGACCCCGCACATTCATGCACACACGCAATTACACACACAACGCCAGTGCATCATACAAACAAGGCTGGGTAATGCCTGAAGCAGGTAAGAACATAAGACGGATTAATTAGTGTTAATAGCATTGGATAAAGAGCTCTTAAAGATGTCTCTGTGGATCTGATCTGCACTGCACACACACTGACACATATCTGGCACGCACACACACAGAGGGAGGACAGCATCTTGTGTGGAGCAATAGCACCCCTACTGGATGTTCACACAAAAACAGATGAGGACATGAGTGGAAACATTTACACAGAGGAGTGAAGGCAAATACAGAAAATAAAACTGAGAAAAGGGAATCAAGTATGAAAAAGAAAGACAGTGTTACAGTAGGCTGCAGAGAGAATTTCTATTGTCTAATGTGTCATGATCTTTCCTCTCTTTCCCTGCTGCCTGAGGTGAGACATCCGGCTACTCAAGCTTATCTCATCTCATCCCCCGTCTCACCCTGTCCTTTTCTCCTCTCCTCCCCTTTTCTAAGAGACAACAACACAGTCTAATCCCACAGAGAGCATCTGCTGCCCTACTCTCCTCCTATCACTCCCCCTCCCCCACACTACTCCTTCACTTGCTCCCTGTGTGGAGCGTGAGCACTCCTAGTGGCCTTTCCCATACCAGCATCCGTGTGGGTGTGTAAACTACACATTCACACACCCATAAAGAGCACACAGCCTCTCACAGTCTTTTACAGACGGTACTGACACCTAGCTGCAGAAAAAGGGAAAAGGTGGGTTTCCAAGTGGTCTGGCATTTGTCCAAAGATGAGTGCATGACAGCCAGGGATGGATTTTTCATTACTGTCGGAGACAGTGTTTATCAGATAAAATTAAGGCAATAAAAATGGACTTGCGGATATGGCATCCAAGTACTAATCCAGTCTGGAGCCCTGAATCCTGAACATACATGTTTTACGAGAGCATAAAGCCAAATAAAAGCGATTAGATTATTCAAAGATTAAATAAGTAATCATCTTACAACTTTCAGAAGAATCAGCTACTCTACATCACATGCTCAGCACACTGTGAGGCTCCACTGAGTGAACGCCTGTCTGTCTGACTCACATAGGAATGACAAGGCCACAAACTGCAAATACACGCTGACCTTCCAGGGTTTAACCAACAACTGGGATATTGTGTGAACAGAGGGACAGAAAGTGAGAAAGAGGAACATTCAGAGAGTCGTGAGAAAGAGGAACATTCAGAGAGTCGTGAGAAAGAGGAACATTCAGAGATAGCACACATACCCTATGATAGTGGGAAAAAAAGGGAACAAGGTGGATGAAAGCAAAGGTGCAGCTGCTGGAAACGACCTTTTCGTAAAAGGGTTATAAACAAGTAGAGAACAACGACCAGGTGTGTGTAAACCAGATTTGTGTGTGGTAGTATTTAAATAGTGTGGTGTTGGATGACTCCGGGCTACAGGGGCAGTCAAATATGCCACCTGTATGTAAATGATCTCTAGCCCATTAACGCACATACACACACTTATCCTTGAAGCACTATTATGTTCCAGTCACGCTAGCCTCTAGAGGCTGAGCATGAAATTTGACTACCTTACTTTCTACCACAATATGTCTGCTCCATGCTTTTAACACACAGACGAAATATTCCAAGTAGAGCCTCAGAGCTTTGCTGCGTCTTTGAGTGCCCCTTTAAATGAACGGCAGACACAGGGGGGGGGAAAGGGGAAAAAAGAAGAGTGAGTGATGGAACAAAAGCAAGAAAGAGAGGAGAGGAGAAGCCAGCTGGAACATGGAGCACTAGGAGAAAGGCCAGAAAGACTTCTTATAAAAGAGGTTCACAAAACGGACACACAGAGCAGAAACACTTTGGCCAAAACTACTCCAACACACAGGCAAATGCAAAACAGAAACATTCTCAAGAAAAAGACACAGTAGTTTTGTAACAGAGTGCAACGAGGCTGCAGAACATTTGACTGTGGAACTGTGGAGTCCCAAGAGAACCCGAGTGGAGCCAGAGAGTGGAGGAATGTACTGAAACTAGGTCACAGTCTGAGAGAAGGGGGAAAAAGTGCCTGTGCATAAATGAGTGTCTGCAAGGCAGGATTTGAGAGTTAACTGTGTATACGAGGATGAGAGTGAGAGTGTGTGTTTGTGTTACACAGGACAATATGCTGTGAGCAGTTCTCAAAGTATAACGGCATCTCATAGTAGAGTGGAAACATGTTTTTGGTGATAAAGAGATTTAGACGCTCTTTCTATGGAAGCAAATCCCCTCCACTCACCAGAGGAGTGAAAAGAGGTCAAGCGGTTCCTTACTCGTATACATCCCTCCTTGTCCTCACTCACTGCGGAGCTTATTGTTACTTGCTTAATTCAAAACGCAGGTCATCAACATTAGATTAACTCCGGTCTATAAATACTGATGGGGTGCTCTTTCTCTCTCTCTCACAGACACACACACACACGAAGACACACACACACACACTATTATTCCACAGAAGCATGGACTCTGACTGCCCCCAACTGGAATCTGAGGGAAATACAATTGGAGAGATGTGGAGTGTTTTCTCTCTCTTTCAGTCAGACACAGGTAAACAAACATGATCCAGCAATTGTGACCTGCGTTGATGTCAAGGAGTTGGTTCCTCTTGAGTTTCTCCTCCTTCTCCTTCTCTGCCTTCTCCCTGGCCAGTTTGGCCCTCTTGATCTTCTCTTCAGCCTCCTTCCTCTTCTGATTCTCCTTCACTGCTTGCTGGTAGAGGATGAAACAGAAAAAAGAAAGTGATTCTTTAAAGAAAATGACAGGTGTATGATGGAGCTGATGGATGTCTGTGTGTGTAAACATTACTTCAAAACCAGTGGATGACGGTTGTCCACAATAACTGGTAAAACAAGTTACCTCCTGCGGGAGCCCTCTCAAACGGCACATTTACAGTTGATGTATAAACTGATAATATAATGGAGTCACTCTCATTCGTTATAATGTCAATACAGACAGGTGCACAGCCTTTCTTGTCCTACTGGTTTGACATTTGTCTTTTATCTTTCCCTCTTTCATCTACTTATTTTTTTGACTCCACTTGTGTGTACGACTTTGTACTGTAGGTGTACAAATTTGGTTTGAGGGTGGTTAGTAAATGACGAAAAACCACACCTGCACCCTTTTGAAAAGGATCAAACTTGATTCACAGGCACAAATACATACCAGGAACATGTTTTTAAAGGTGTTGAGGTCACCAAAGAATTCTTCTGCGGAGATTTTTTTCGGGTCAAAGACAAAGAACTCTCCCAGGTCATTGTATTGCTTCTCCATATTCTTATGCAGCAGATCCAGCTTCTCATGCTGCTCACGGGCTGTACCCACAAAACTGTGGAGACATGATGTTAAGGAACGTAGAAACAATATCTCTGTAATTTACCAAGACATAGAAAATATAATTTATGATGGTGGGATCTATGGTTTAAATTTCTACATTAGCAGACTGATTTAGTTGCTGAATAATTATACTGAATATGTGACTGAAAAAAGAGGATATGGACATCTTCTCCGCAAATAGATCTTTGTCGTTTTGAGGAGGAGGGAAGGTCTCCAGATCTTTTTCCAGGGTCTTGATCTGACGGCCCATCAGCTCAAGGTTCTTCTGAAGTGTCTCTGCAGAAACTGCAGGAGACATAGGAGAAACATTGATGACGCAGAGCACCTACAGTACATACATAGCTCAAGATGGACTGTTGTTTTTCATATGACTACAACGAGGAAAGCACAGTTTATCAATACGATTAATGTAATGTGTAACTGCTGTTGCAATGGATGATACTATGTTGGGACTGAGATGTATAGAGATCAGTTAGATGTCCCATGTACCTCTGCTGGCCTTTTCCACATGGATAAGCTCGTCTGTGAAGCTCATGACTTCTGGATACTGCTCCTGGCACACATCAGCCAGGAAATGGAGCAGCGTCTGCTTCAGGTCAGCTGATTTGGTGTCACGCAGCTGATTGGAAAAAGGATTGATTTTAAAAGGGAACACTGAAATGGCAGTCAATCATTTAATGTCAGTGTTTTGCACTTTTCTGTTTACAGGCGTGTGTAAGTGGATGTGCAAGTAATTCCAGCAGTTATGCACTTTGTCTGTGCGTCCATGTTGCCTATGCGACATCAGAAAATCCTCTTAAAATAAATTAAAATGAATACAGACATCACTGTTGTTACACTAACTTATCACTATATTGATAGAGGAATTATGGAGCACTCTGTACATGTTGATATCTGTGTTATATATACTTCACATCTAAGGTTAATACTGAAAAGGCATAGAGGAAAAAGGAATCATAGATAATAGCATTTGTTTTCTGTTTCCGTTTGATTGTGAGATTCAGATATAATTCAGTGTTATAAATAAGTGAGGCCAAAGACATGGGCAGTGAATCGATCGATCGAGGTAAGGCTAAAGGCCTTCCAGTAAATTCAGTCATTCAGTTTTTATTGTGTGTGCAAATAATAAGTCTACGCCTCATTTTACCTTGCACAGGTATGATATGGAAAAGCCAAATGCCTTTCCATTGCGGGAGCCAGCATTCATATAGTTCCCAACAAGGAGGGTGATTTCTAGTAGCTTGGTAAAGGTATGGCTTTTCATGAGCTCCTCGCAGGCTGCCGTCACAGACACCACATCTGGCTTGATGTTATTCAGCTGCTCCTCAAACTGCAGCTTGAACTGGATGGCCTGAAGCCTAGGCATCAGCTTCTTCACGCTGGACATCTGGAGAGAGAAAAGAGATTGTGGGGATTTGAGACCTATTCTGAAAATGCTTGTCGCCACATTTGATTGTGTGTGTGTGTGTGTGTGTGTGTAGTTGTGAATGAGTGAAGGGGATTTCATCTATTACGCACATCTTCCACGGTCGAACAAAGCAGTCTGTGTTCAACAGCATGAGGATTCTCTGTGACTAATATATTGACAACGTTATGACTTTATCTCTGTATTTAAACATTTTCTATGCCTCATTTGCTACCACACTGATTTCCCTGCTATATTTGTGGTAAGTCATGTCCAAGTCAGCAGGAAACTGAAATTAACAGATTTTACAATAACAAAAAGGTCTGCTTTGTGTGTTTTTTTGTTTGTGTATTTATGTTTCCTCACCACAACTCCAAACTGCTCGGACTCAGCCAGGTCATCATATTCATCCTTCATCTCTCCCAGGACGTTCAGCTGCTCTTGTGCCGGCAGTTGTTTGATTAGATTCTAAGTGGTAATAAGAGGAAAATATACATGACTAACAGGATCTGGAGACACTTGTGTTAATGCCACTCACATGTGTCCCAAACTACCCTTTGGGCAAGAGGGATCAAAGACAGAAAGTCACAAGAGTGTCACAAGAGTAAACTAGGAAACGTTCTGCTGTTCATTATGTTATATCAATGCATGAGTGGTTGCACATGCAGCAAACTTATATACCATTACTGGACAGATCTGAGCTCTGTACCTGAACCATGGACTCCGTGAGGATCTTCTCATTAACCTCCAAGACGGCGTTCTTGATCTCTTCATACGGGAGACGGAACGATCCCAGGAAAATGGCTGTGTGTGCAAAGACAAGTAACAGCACAGATCATGAGGATTCGGATGAACACACTGTATTGTTGGCTTTTCAATTAAAGTGTTCACTATATGCTTTTAGTATGGGCTTATCACGCTTTCAGGCATGTGTGGACTTACAAAGGTTCTGTGAACTCTTGCCATCAAGAATCTTCAGCTCCTTCACCTTCTTCTTCTGCACCTGCTTCTTATCGTCTACCCCATCCTGCTCCTTTTTGGCTTGAGAGGTGGATGGAGAAAAGGGGAGGGTGGTGGAAATATTCAGATTGACAGAAGAAAGAGGAGACTTTGTTAGAAATCATATGTTTTTGATAAGTACATCTGGATATGAACAGAAATACATTTGGACAGAAGGACAGTAATCAGTGAGTTCTGTAGTAGAGACAGAAGTAGATATGAGGGATGAATACAAGGCCTATGTGACGGCTATAAAAACTGACAGACTTGGCACGGCCTTCACTTTATTCACTTTCTCCCAACTGTATGGTGTCATGGAGGTGTTGGGATTATTGTATCAGTGGCCCTGGGTAAAATGGCACTGCTATGAAATGGCTGTAACACTGGGGGAAAGATGTCCCTAGTGTGTGTGGGCCTGGCAAATATGTTCAGACATTTATTAGCTGTAAGGCATTTAAAGTTGCAATCAGCTTACACACATGCATCTACAGTACACTGCATTACACACACACACACTTGACAGAAACATTTCACATTAACGTGTTCTGGCAAGGTCAGGATTGTGACTGTAAGGATGTGTCAGTGTGTGGGGGCTGAATGTGCACTGGATGAGAATTAGGAGTGAAAGATGAACAAGCACATGTGTTTGACCACATAACAGCCCCACTGCGAACAGGCACATCAGGTCAAAGGTCAACGTACGTCAGAGTGCTGGATGTCACAGCTGCTCACTTCCTGTCAGTATTATCTAACCACTCATACTCTATTTAACTGTTCTGAGCTGAACTAATCTGAAAGTGCTGCAAAAATACTGTATGTCATGATTAAAATGATCAGTTGATCAACAATTTTTTTAAATCACTGAAAAAACTGGTAATTCTGTATATATTCCAAACATGTTTTGGTTATAGCTTCTCAAAGGTGAGGAGTTTGTTTTATTTCTATAATAAATTAAATGCATTTTTAACAGTGGGTATGACGAGCATCTCTACCACCTACTGTTTGTTTCAGTCTCTCTTTAGCTTATGTCTCATTCTCCAAATGTCCTTGTCTGTGTCTCATGTCCAGACAGTTACGAGGAATTAGAATCATTCTCTGGAAAACAGCCAGAGGGTCCTTGTACAGCATGTACTGTAAGAGTATCTGTCCCTTTGTCATATTCTGTCTGAAACACACAGACAAACAACACCGCCCATCTGTTTCCACTGACCGGTGATGACCTCATGTAGTGATATCAGAACCTAAATTTAGTGTTTCATTACAAATGACAATACTGGACTGAAACTACTGTAACCACTGTAAATAATGACTAAATGTTGTGGAAACAGACCTACTTACTTACAGCTAATTAATCACTAGTGTTACTATATTATTATTCATGGTAAATTAGGTTCATCTAACCTCTAAAGCTCTCTATACTGCATTTCTGACCTTACTTCTTCACTTCCTCAGTCATTCATCCATATTTTACACAACATGCCCACAATCTGCTGCACTTCTCTCTCATTCACACAGCAACACTGTAAGGCTTCTCCACACAGACAAAGGGATAGCCACTACAGCACAACAAGTCATTCATCCATCTGTCCATCCTTCCATATGTCCAGTCAAACAGTGCTTTGTCTCTGTGAGAGAGGCCAATCAGTCTGACAGTCTGGTAACAAGTCCAGGCCTCTTAATGAGCTCCTCATCTCTCCATTTAGACACAAAACAGTCAGCAGACTGTATCCACAATAAGTCCCATTGTTCCACTCAGCATCAGCTTCAGCTCTATGAAACTCCTCTCTCAGAATCAACCTCTACCTGTGTCTAATGTTTGGCACAAACTTTCAGGCAATATGATCTATTTCCATATAGTTTGCATTATATCAGTATATCAGCTGTTTGCATCAGCTCCATGAATCAGTAACACTATTGTGTGTCCAACACACCAGCCAAAGCCCCTGCTGAGAGCAGGAAACCACAGCAGGAAGTAAACCATTACACACACACAGGGTAGGAAAATCCATCAGGACATCCGAGTGGAAACAACATAAATATCTTCACACAAACACATCAACACAGCTGAAAGGTTCGGAAGAAACTCAAAGGAAGTGGCAAGAATCTACAAATAAACATCTCAGGACAGAGACACAAACAGGGGGCCTGAGAGCGAAGTAAAATAATCCTCTTCTTCAAGACAAAAGAGAGAACTAATACCTCTAGAATAGAGTAGTGAGAGAAATAAAGAGATCTACGTGTAATTATAATATCAGCAAAAGCTTAAACCCATTACCCCCTGTACACACGTATGCGCATGCAGTCATGCACAAAGTAAAAGGTTACTGTGCAGATCTAATCTGGATAGTAAAGAGAGATAATCCAGTTGGTCTGGGACAGGACTAGTGACCTAGTGACAGCATCATGTCACTAGGTCAGTGAGTGCCTGTGTGTGAGCCGATGAGGGAGCATGCGTTTGTGTGTGTGTGTCTGTGCGTCCAGGCTATAATGACTACAGAGCCAGCTGCGCTCTAGCCAATGAAATCAGGCGTTGCTATGTAGACATCATGGCTGATTCATAAAATGGGGGCTGGTGTGCAGATTGTAAAATGGCTGCTCTGTGGTTTCCACATGCGGAGCCGGCTCCTTTCATTTATGAGCCGATGGCACCTCTAGTGGTGGCTATGGAGTGCTGCGCCATGTTACACTTAGTCATTGTGGGGGAGGAGATGACTGAGGCAGAATGCATGTGTGACTGGAGACACACACACGCACACACCCACACACACCACATACACATACTAACACACTTGTGGAGTGCTGACATCTTAAAATCCACATGTTTTATCATCGCAGCTGTCTTTTTGTTACACCGGAACACAAAGAAGGGCCCTTTTGTGGAAACAAATCACTACCACCCCACTACCACACACACACCCACCCACACGCACACTCTTCTCTTTTCCTGGAACACCTCCCCCTCTTGTCTAACCAACAGCTGCTTGGCACTGAGAGATGATGAGGAAAAAAGGGGGGGGGTCAAGTCTTTCTGTGTGTGTGTGTGTACGCGATACTGTGCACGCAGACACGCATGTGTATGCGTAATAAAAGACAAACTAAATTTTTCCATTTCTGACTTCTGTTTTTAATTAAGTGGCAAGAGAAAAAAAACAGAGTGATGGAGAGGGAGAGGAGGCGAAAGGAGGGGTGCTCACACAGAATCATGAGGAGCCAAGTCATGCAGAGAGTCTCTGTCAATATGTAACTAAGTGTGGGTGTATGTGTGTGTCTACACAAAGAGGAGTCTGTTTATCAGTCAGCAGACCTGAGTGTGTCCTTCATCCCCCCCCATCCCTCCCTCCTATTCCCTTCCTCTCTCGTTCCCTCACTCCTTAAAAGGACAAAATGTGTGGTGGAGAAGGTGATGGGTAGCCAGGCTTGGAGAAAGAAAAAAAAATGGAAAAGACAGATGGAAAAAGAGAAAAAAGAACACAAAGAGAGAGAAAATGGATAGTGCACTTTCATCCCTGACCACTTTTAACTATTTTCCCAACTCATAGAATAGTTTAAGTCCTCCCTCAGAAAGCACAGCTTCATCTTTTTTCTATCTCTTCTCCTTTCATGTGGTCTATTCATCCTCTTGTCACCACTCCCTGCTTGTGGAGCCCTGCAGTTTATTTTTAACCCGCTAAAAGCTTTCAGATGACGTGCCCCATTGTATATCTGTGGCCCAAAAGTGTTTTGCATGGGCCCTCTGGTGGCAGCATAGGGGAAAAGCATGACATTAACTTTATATAACTTCAAACTAAGTTTTTTTCCATTCAGCATTCCAGGGCTGGAGACTGTCTAAACTAAAACAGAGGAGAGGGTTTATAGTTTCAACATCAATATCTGTGGGCTGAGCAGTTCTTTGGAAAAAGTTGCTGAGGTTGCTCAAGAAAAAGAACCACACAGAGACACAAACAACTCTTTTGCCAAATGTTCATGTCAACAGAGATTAAAAACATTACAGGGACATTTAATACGAAAATAACATGTTTATGGTTTTAGAAAAGTTTACTTTAAGAATGCTAAAGTATTAATAGTAAAAGAGGAATGAGAAAAAGAAGAAAAAGGAGAGAGGGGGGCATGAAGTTCTTTGTTTAAAGTAAACAGAAGGGCAAAACTATGGCAGACAGAAGGACAGCTGTAGCCTTGGTCCCTTTAAACTTTAAATGTCCAACATTCTGTCACTCTACGTCAGAGTGTGTGTGCGTGTGTGTTACAATGAAAGCAAGTTTGACAGAAGAAGAATAAGGGGGTTTCCACGGTAACCTCCAGTCTGAAAGAGCCCCTTCATCCTGTTTTTCACCCTGAAAGGAAATGAGGAGAAAAAATTCCTGACTGTGTGTGTATGTGCATTTGTGTGCGCCTGTGTGCGATTGTGTGAAAAGGACCAGATGGCAGGGTGCGGCAGTGAGGAGGGGGGACGGGGGGCAGGATGTGGGAGGGCCAGGGTGCCGGGGGAGGGCTTGTGGGAGGGGCTAAGACCGTGCTCCCTTGCGCTCCCCTGGTGCATGATCAGTGTAACTGCAGCTTGGACTTTCTGCTCTGAACTGAAGTTGGATATTATCCCACTGTTTTTGCTTTAAAAACATAAAAAATAGCCAATATTTATAGTTAAAAAAAATCTACCATAATTAATAAGCTTGTTTTTGTTTACCATCATTAGATTGGGCCTGCTGGCTCTAACTAACACACTTTCAACAAAGCTTGAAGGACACCCCACTTCTGAAAGTTTTAAAGTTGATTATTTTTAATCTAAGCCTACGGGAATGAGTTTGTTTGAATCCATAAAACATAATTTGCCTTTTTGTTGGTCCTAAATAATTAACAATTGCAAGCACAATAACCTGTGCATACATTTTATTTGATTAAATTCAAAATTAACATCTAATGGCTCTTAGTCTTCAGACTTTAAATGAGTAATACAAGACGCCCTGCTGCTAAAGTTTAGTGACAATCATATGTATGTTTGAGTATTTTGACTTTTTAAATTAATTAAAGCATTAAATGGCGTGTGAGTTCATGTCAAAGTGTTCTGAATTTTGATTATTATTATACATTTGGATGACTGACAGCTTCATAATATACTAAATGGGAAGAACTCAAGTCCACTTCATTAAAAAGTACTGTAGTGTATATAGATTTACATAGTTTCCATCTAAATGTATTGACTATAGGAGGCACAGAAAGTGGGGTCCTTCAGTGAGGTTACATTTTATGTGTGGAGTCACAGTGCCCTCCACTGGTGAATTAGATGTACTGCTGCTAGACGGCAGAAGGCACGCAAACCACTACAACTGGATACACTGTTTATTACCTTCACAGTCCATGTCACTCAGCATCCAAGTGTGTGTAGGAGTGTGTGTGTGTGTGTGTGTGTGTGAAAGACAGAATCAAAAAAAGAACATACTGATTGTGTGTGTATGTGACAGTGTAGGGGGTACGGACGGGGGGAGACAGAGGTGGAGAGAGTGTGTTTGGTGCTTGGACACAGTGGGTCTGTGCGTGCCAGTGTTGTTCTCTCAGGGCCATTCTGACCTCTCTCTGCTCTTCTGGCCATGAAGGTCTTCAGTGATGACGCACACACGGCATGTAACGGCATCACTGATGAGACACACATACATACACGCACACACACACACCAAGTATGCTGCCTGCATTGCTGATAAGGTGCACTACAGTCGACACACAGACACAGCACTACCTTGAACTCAAATTCGTACTTGCTGAAACCACACAAACAGCCCATAAATCCCCATAGCAAATAACAGAGGACACGGACAGAACCCCCCACCACCACATGCACACGCACTCGCACGCACACACACATACACACTTACAGGGAGAGGTGAGCTGCTATGGTGTGCTTATTAAATCAGTCCTATATCAGCCAGTCTCCTTGGGACAGCAGAAAAGATTTACTACAGCAATTACACAGGCTAATTACAAGGAGGAGAGATAGAGGGAGTCGGGGAGAGCTACAGAGTGTAAAGGAGAGAGGGAAATCAAATCAAAAGGAGCGAGAGCAAATAAAGGTGTGGAAACTGAGACGACGAGAGAGCAAATAATGGGGGGAGAGAGAGAGAGAGAGAGAGCGAAGTTGGTGTAAAGGACAGGGACAATGAGGATGTGACCTTGAGGCAGCCACAACACCTGTGCCTTGAGTGGGGTACATGGACGACAACAGAAAAACGGTTCAGTGTTGAGACTCCCCAACCAGCTGTGTGTGTTAGCTTGTGAGTGTGTTTGTGTGTGTGTCCGTGCCTGTGCCTGACTTACTAACTGAGTGACTCACTGAGTATGTAAGTAGTTTTTCTGTGGTACTCTGGTAGTCTGCGTGGTGCTTTGGTGTTTGTTATTCACAGTGTGAATGTCCTTGACGCTGCACTGGCCTTCACAGCACAGCACTCCCTCTACGGGGAGGAGAGTGAATTACATCAGTAAGCAGGCTCCCTCACTGTTATGCTGGGTATCAATCAAGCCTGATCCCAATTCCTAGTGCTGTGGAAGGCTTGTGGTGACATTTGCAGACACTTACATGCATTACAAATGCGTGCGTGTGTGTATGTATGGGACTGACTGAGAAGATTAGTGTTCTTACAGACAGCTATGACAGACAGCTATGACAGAAAGTCTGACGGTCTCATATTTGAATATATAGCCTATAAGAGGTAGCAATTGGGAAATGCTAATAACTTGATTCTTAGTCATTCCCATTTGAGAAAGACAGAATGCACCACACTTCCTAACCTTCAGTCAAAAGTGGGCGTTCACAAGCTCTTGCTCATGGACACTTCATCCTGTCAAGGTGCTCTAACTCAGGTCGTACACTTGAATGTTAGTCTCTTTATGTACAGAGCCAGCTGCCTGCCAAATGTACTGACATTTCCCTGCCTGTCAAGTGTACAGTCCGTCCCGTCCGTTTCAGTGACACATGCACAACCATGCAGAAAGTCTCATTTACATGAGCTCAGAGGTAGAAATGAAAACTTATAAATTGGGTTTCTATCTCAATTAAAAAGTTAGATGAACTGTAACACTCATGCACCCCATGAGGCACATTTTGCCCTGGGCAAAAAGGATTAGGTTCTGCGCTCCTGTCAGCCCTCAAATATTCATTATTACCTTATGGAAAGATAGCAGACAGAGAGCAAGTGGGAGCAAGAAGGAGCAAGCATGAGGGAGAGTGCAAAAAAAAGGGAGCATGAGTAAGTGATAGAGAGGCACTTTATGAATACAAGCAGTTCTGACTTATGCAAAGCAAAATAGATGAAAGGAGGACAGAGAAAAATGGAGGTCTACACGGTGTCATGCCATGGAGGACAGTTAAAAGCTCGTCGCAGGGCTGGAGCACACACTCATCCTCTGTTAATCCCTCAGTTTCTGTCCTCTCGTCTCCAACCATCCATCCCTTCACTCGTCTTTATCTCTGCTTCAGTGATGAGGACAAAGGAAAGCACTCACTCATTTTCTCCCTCCTTTCCCAGTTCTCTCCCCCCCTCCTTTCTCCTTCTCCCGGTCTCTTCAGGCAAGGCTCGCAGGCCTGATTAGCAATTGTGACTTGACCGCATGGTGGAAAGATTGGCACACACGCACAAACACACAGGAGCATGTACACACACATATGCATTCAAAACATATGTGGCAAAGAAGAGGACTAGGGCCAGTTTTGCTGGGTCTAATTACCCCCTGAGCAAGGCCCAGAGTCAACCAAGGGGCTGGAGAGGAGGAGGGAGTTTTGCCTTTTCTAATGTCAGCCATTGCTCGCAGGACACACACATGCACTTGAAGAAGTGTGTCTGACTGGAGGCAAAAAGATAGAGCTGTTTTCTGTGCTTGTCACTATGGTTTTTTCCACCAACATGTTAATATGACCAAGCCAAGGAAACTAGAGAGGGAAAAAAGAGATGCGTTCGGAGCAATGCTGGAGGAGCGATAAAGAGGATGAGCAACAAAATGGAGCAACTGCGAGGGGAGGCAGTATGGTGGGGAAGAGAGTGTGGAGCAAAAATTATGGGAGATGAGGATGAGGAGACAGTGTGAATGAGGAAAAAGAAAAGGGGAATGAGAGCCAAGATCAAGACGGACGTTGCCTCAATGATAATTAATACACTGGACACAGTCGTTTCCACATACATACAAACCCGAAGCTCCACCTTTGAACTAGAATTAAGTGTATTTTATTTACAGCTTTAAATCATTGGAAAACCTACACTGATCCTTCAATCCATACTGCTGAGAACACGGTGAACACTTCTTTGCATTTGTGTATGTGAACCTTTTTCTTTGTTGCAAATGCTTTGGGAAAACTACTGCAGGTGTTTGAAATACATCAATAACACCGGATCATAGTCAAACTAAGTAGCTGCAGGGGTATGACAACCGCGATCTGGCAACCTCCACCTTTGCGTGGGAACCTGGGGAAAAGTCTCTCTCATCAAAGATCCATCAGGGTGCTGCAGGGTTTTTTAGTTTGTGAAATCATTTTTACCCCCTCCCCAAAAGAGAGAGAGAGAGAGAGAAAAAAATCCCCCAACCTCACCAAATAAACTAAACAAGAGAAATAGATGTTTAGACAGACGTGCAAATCCTCTCCTAGAACATCTGTCTGCTGGCCTCTCGCTGGAATTGGCTGTAGCTGGGGCTAGACAAAAAGACACACATGCATGCACACAAAGACACAAACAAAAACAAAAAATTCACAGAAGCACACACTTAATCCCACCATGTGCTTAGTGAGCCATCAGGGGACGTGTTGCCAATCAGGCAGCTATGTGAGGCTGGGCGAATGAAAACAATCAAGGAACAACACACAATATGGCTACGGGACTGGCACGTGTTTGTGTGAGTGACAGAGTGTGTATGTGTGTGCACGCCTGTGTGATTGAGTTCACAGATTCATACACACATAATGCCAAGCGGAGAGCAGCCTCTGTGCTTGCTCAATGCATTCCTAGAGGGACTGTGTGTGGAGAGATTTTCTGGGTCTTCTGTAACTAAAAATGATTGATGTAAGAGTGGCATATTCAGGGAAAGAATCAATGTTTTAGGATTCACTGGTTATTCAGCCCGTGCACTTATCTTTTGATGAAAGCATCTGCAAAATGAATGTGATGTAAAGATAATCTATTCCGCTGCAGTGCTGCCTCAAGGTTTAACCTGGGGGCTGGCCTGAATGCAATTTGTTTTTCCTTGGCCTGCATGATACGGTAAAATAAAATCATATTGCGATTATTTTGACAGATATTATGACTGCAATATGATTCATGATTAGTGGGAATGGTCATTGGTCATCACAATTTCCATTTTAATTTAAAAAGAAACTTGAAATCATTATTATGGGACTTTTGTTCGGTAAACAAACAGGTTTTCTTACAGCTTGAGAGCAAGATTTGAAGGCCAGGGGGGTCCTTCTGATGATGTTTTGTCACATTTTTTCGATTGCAAAAAATAAACTTTATACCCACAGCAATCAATGTATCTTTTGATCATGAGTAATTTATAATTTCGATGCCAGGAAACAACATATGACACACTGTTTCATTTCAGTGGAGGGGGAGGGGGAGAGGAGGAGAAGACAAAGAAGAAGTTGAAACTGCTGCACCTGTGTAGAGCCAGGCAATGTACATGTCAGCACCACTGTGGATGTTTTTTAAACTACAGGTTAGGAACTTCCTTTAAAAATTGGATTTTGGAAGTAAGAGCAAGTAATTATTGGTCTTGGCTGGAAAAAAAATCTGTATTGTGCAAAAGAATAATGCAGGTGAAACATCAGATTATGTTTGAATTCAAGCATACTCCTAACCTTGAAAACAAAACTGTTCAGATGAAGCATTTTCCAAACTTTCAAGACTTCGTTTAAACCCTGTAATGTAACACAAGACTGTGTGGTATTTCTTCATTCTACCTGTTGTTTGTACCGCAGACCTGTGACCTAGCGCGTGTGTGTATGTCTAGCGAGCTATTACTCTTCTCTCTGTCTTGTCTCTTCTCACGGCTCAGTGAGTGTGTCAGTCTGCATTGGCCCTCTTTCAGAAGCTAGTGAGAGATGGCAGCACCATTAAAATTTAACCCACTATCTCGCCACTCACCACACACTGACAAGAGAGGGAAAGAGAGAGAATGGCAGAGATAGCCAGACAGGCATACACGGATATATACAGGCATGTATCTAACCACAGATATGCACATACACAACCGCACACACACACATGCACACACACACACACACTCATTCCGGAGGAGTGAGTTAGATGTGATAGCGAGAGATGGGGAGCGACGGAGCAAAAGATCCCATACAGATGGAAAGTAAAGAATAAGATGGAACAGATTACCGCTTGAAAACCACACATGTACCCACATACACACACATCTGATGCATAGATGGCTGTGGAAATGAGTGGCATCAATTCAGCAGGGGAAATGGAGAACGTGTATGCGCCTTACGTCCTATCAGTCCACACTATCCCTCTCTCTAAATCCACATTTCCACACTTTCTATTACTTTCTCCCTCATCAGCTCTGGCTTCTCACTCCTTCAGCCATCCGTCTTTCAGTTTCCCTCCCTCTCGTTCAATATTTTTTTGACGCATAGCTTTTTCATTTCTCCGTCCTCTCTCTCTCTTGTTTTTTCTACAACTCTCTCTCTCTTTCTCTGTGTCTTCCTGTCCTTTTCTGCCCCAGTGGAGTGTGGGATAGCAGGCAGTGCTGGGAGGCCTATGGTCTCTTAATTAAGAAGCAAGGCGGAACGAGGCCACAGTTAACAAGGACACACACTCGCACACACAGACGTTTGCATTGCTTTACTTGTAAGGACCCGCATTATCTCCAGGCCCCAGTACTAAAGTTAACCCTCAGTAGGAATAGGCTCTGGCCAAAAAATAATATCATGATCTCTTTGATTGCAATCACGATCCACTATCTAAATTGCAATCTATTTCTCAATTTTTAAATGTCCTGGAGACCACAGCCCGACTGGGAATCACCCATGAATTTCTCAATTTGCAGCGTTAAAAGGCAATATTGCATTTAATAAAGTTATTTTTGGCACAAGCTCCTCATCGGCCATGCTGCTAGCTGTAATTCAAGTTGAGTTGTTTACAATCCGAGCCATGTGAAGTAATTCTTCTTATCAGCATAGCCATCTTGTTGGCTACATCAATTTATTGGTTTTTAATAGAAGAGAAAACAGAAGGAGGAGGACATTAATTAATCTCTACAACTCAAAAAAAGTAGTTTGTGGACGCCTTGAAGATCACTCTTGGTCTAAAATCATCAGATCGTCAACCCATAACAGTCAGCACCACATCCTTGACCTGAGCCCATACTCTCTAACACTAATCTAGACCTTATTCAGACCTTCAACCCAAGTCCTAACCCTTTATTTGCTACTTTAAACTTAAAAACTGAGAAATAGCCAAAAGTGGCCTCACTTTGCAAAACTTCACTTAAAGCATCTAAAGCTCAAATTCTACCACACGAAGATGGAAGTACACACACACAGAGACACAGACAGGCACTGCACAAAAAACAACGCAGCAGACACCGCTGAAGACCACTGTGCTCCGGTCCCACACACACACTCACACAAGCTTTCCTCCTCTTTCACACACCACAACACCTAATCAGAGGCTGAGGACCTGGGTTGAAATCTGCGGGGCTAGGACTCAATCAGCTAGTGCAATCAGACACAGGACAGACACACACACTCACATGCATTCATTCACACACAGGGCTAAAATTACACACACGGATGACACACACGTTATAAGCCCTGAGCTCACGGACGAGAGGAAGGCCATCACATTATTCAGTCTACCTCATCACCACTGTAACCAACACACACGCAGCACACACGGAGGAGGCGGGATGGAAGTAGCTATTTTGAGAGCGCGTGCGTCCGTTCTCTTCGAAGGTGACTTTGGGCTGGCTGGAGTGGTAATTGGGTACACATACAAATGCCTTTTTCTTCCTCTTCCCCACGATCTCTTCAAAGTCTCTCTTGTACCCCCCCCCCTCTTTTCCTCCCACCGTGATCCCCCTCTTTCTCCTCACTGCGGCCCCCGAACGTGATTACATTTCCGACATGAGTGAGGGGTGAAGAGAGTGAGCAGAGGAATGAAGAAAAAGTGAGAGAGACAGATGATTGACTTGAAAAACAAAGAGAAGGTAGAAAACAGCTCTTTCACTGGATGGAAAAATAAAAAAAACAAAGGCGTAGACACACACGTATATACATTAGCATTTGCCCCCTACGCACAAAAACGTACACCTATATATATACATATATATCATTTACTCGGTTGGGGAGCGAGGCAAAGCGGAGGAAAAACACACGAAATGTCACTCAGACTGTCACCCTGATCTTTTCTGTTGAGACGCACGCAGACACACACACATACAAAGTGCAATGGCCATCTCATTTCCTCAGACGAGTGAGTTCTCTCTCCCTCTTTCTGTCTCTCCTTCTGGACTCCGTCGCTGTGGTGATAAAATTAGCATTCCTTTCCCTCCTTCTGCTTCTCCCTCCCTCGACGACTGGACAAGAGGTGAGGACCACAGGGACGGAAGAAAGGAGAGAGAGAGAAAGAGAAAGAAGAAAGAAAGATGGGAACAAAAGAAGACATTAAGAGAGAGAGAGAGAGAGAGAGAGAGAGAGAGAGAGAGAGTGAGAGGAAAAAGCCTGAGAGAGACGTGGACACAAAGAAACAATCGGAGAACAGAGTGTGACAGGCGGAGATAGAAGAGGGATGGGAAGACAAAGACAGGGAGAATGAGAGAAAAAGAAAAATACAGCAAGTGGACAGAATGCAGACTTGTGGAGAGAATGAGGGGGAAAAATATACCCTCAGGAGATTTTTATCACCATGACAACACTCTCCTGTCTCCTTTGCTGTCCAGTTGCATGATGAACTCCAGCTACTTGACCTCAGCGTGGACGAAACATCCACTCACTATTGCAGCCCGATCGTCAATCCATGGTTAAATTATCAGCAATAACAAGTTTCAACACAGTTTTAAAGACTAATTGGGATGTGTGTTTGAAGAGACAGCAAGGACAATACGCAACACACCAGAATTAACAGCTGGACGATCATGGTTGAGCTTACTTTGTTTACTCTGCGCACGTCCGTGCATGTGGGCGGGTGCATAAACCCGCATGTGTGCATGTTTCTACAGGGACAGGGTAGAGGGCCCACAGAGTATAATTAAAAGCCAGAGACACAGAGTCCTTGGGAGAGACTGCAGCAAGAACTTTATGGTGAGAAAGGGAAAGAAAAAGAAAACTGACCTTTAAAAACACTGAACGAGACAGCGTGAAACGGTGAGGGATGAGATAGGTGTAATGGAAGGTGGGATAGTGGAGATAGACTGAATTAGATTATGCTCAATTGAATGCGGCAAAGAAAGAACAAAAAAAGTGAGAGAACGAGCAGGAATGGAAACATTACTGGACTGGAGTTGTTTGTGGGGAAGGGCAGGAGGAAGAAGACAAAGAGAGGGGACGAAGATGAAGCAAAAGAGAGGGAAAGACAGAATCCTAATCAGGAATCTGAAGAACAAAATAACAAGGCTGCCTGACAGCAAATGTCAGCTCAGGAAGGGTAGCAGATGGAGGGAGAGAGAGAGACAGAGGAAGGAGGGAAGAGGGAGGAGGAAAGGAGGAGAAGAGAAACATCCAGAAGGAGACAGGTGGGGCTGGAGTGATGGAGACACCAACACGGCTCCCTCCAGGAGGAAGGAATACAATCTTTCGGATGCTAAGAAGCAACACATCGCCAGGAAAGATATTCCCAATCTCCCACTGGAGGGAAACAGAGCCGGCAGGTCAGGAGGGTGAATCCTCATATGATGGTGTACGTGTGTGCAGCGTAAATGTGTGTGCTGGTACACTAACACATTCACTGCCTGGCTGGGAAATGTTGCCCTTGAGCCAACCTTGACTGCCGTTTCACTCGAGCTACGCTTCGCTTTAATTCCCATATCAAAAGCCATCTCTCTTCCTCGCTCCCATGTTACTTCATCACGACTTGATGGTGAGACAGGATCCTGACTGTCTCTCACAATCACCTTGTAGCTTTCTTCTTTGTTCAGTACAAGCAGATGCAGAGACGCTAGAGATGACAACGGGGAGCATGGATGTGACTAATATCTCTAATTAAAAAGAACTCAAACGCATTTCTTCTCAAATAAATTACATATACAGATTCTGTTTAATTTCAATGCAAGAGTTTCAAAAAGTTTTGAGAACTAGGGCATTACCAGTACTACTACAGGGAAAAAAACTGAAATCTGTCTGTTTCTAAGCAACAATTCTGTAACTCCATGATTAAAGTGAGTGAACTTTGGCCACCGTCTTTAAAATTTAAACACTCAACAGTGTCAAAAAGCCAGACAAAGTCAGCAGTGAATTGGATAATATATGCATTCTGTTAAGGTGAACATGAGCGCTGTGAATCTTAAAAGGAAATCAAACTTTAATGAGTTAAACAGTTCTTTCAAGTTATCCTCAGGTCAACGGTGTAGATCCAGGATATTCAAAACTAAAAGTCCACTTAAGTTTTGTACAACATGAACTTTAATCAAAGATGGTTTCTTAAAGAAAGCTCTCACTGTTTCCTTCTGATATTTCAGCAGACTTTGTTCAGAGTTCAGTTCAGAAAGTGGTGAATCTTACTTGAGTCGAACATCTAGTGACTGTCGTTTTTAGATAGGTAGATAGAAGCGATTCAGGTAACAGTCAAGTGCAAATACCAACAGGTGGCAGGTAATACACAGTAGTCAGACTCTCACAGTAAAAATGTGCATAGTACTGACTGAGATCTCCAGAATTCAGAGCTGTGAAGCAACTTGTTCTGTCAGAGTATGAAGCTAATGTTAGCTTCAGCTGCTACAGTTGAGTTTAGATCTGTCAAAACCATTTACTGGTTGTCAGTCATCATTAGCAATTACTGTTTGGTAATTTGTCACTATTAGGGGTAGTTTACAACATTTGTAGTTGTCACAAATAGACTTTTGGATGTCATGTTGTTATCTAATTGTTATCTTGTACTGTTCGTGAGAGCTGGTTCCACAATCATCAGCAGCATCTGACAACCAATTTTATAACCACCAACCCACAATCACAGAACAGGAACAGCTCTCAGTTGTTACAGCTTCTAAAATCACTTCTTAATCACTAATTAATTCAAGTCACACGTGACCTTAATATACCTTCACGATTTTTTGACAACAAAAAACATGTTGGGCCAAGCTGCAGGCAGAAGATTCAGAAATGCTGCATTTTTCCCAAAAACAAATAGGAAAGGAATTGTCATAGGATGTTAATGAGTAAATGTGAAAATTAGTATTTCTTATCAGTTTTGCAGGCATGTGGTTTATTAGTGAAATTGCATTTCATTTTGTTATTAAACAATGTATTCCAGTGACACTAATAAACATAACAAAGCATGATTAGTTGTTTCAAGCTGGATTTTTTATTTATTAAAATAATAAATAAATATTAAAACTAATTTTGGAGCTTTTCACACGTTGCATAGAGAAAACAAAAATCCTTAATTACACAGATAACTGTAAATAGTTTAATACTGGCGAATCTGGGACGAAACAAAAGAAAAATTGAGGATACAAACAGACAGACTTTGTTTGGCTTTCCATACAAATGCTTGGAAAACAAGTTTGTGTGTCCAAGTTAACTCTAGCTAGGCTGAAATGTCTCTCACGATAAATGACTAAGCTCACACACATACTCACACAGTACATTTGCTATTTTAAACATCATTGTAATCTATTACAGGATATGTGATAGATTCAAATGATATTCATATGACATTGCCTGCCATTACATCACCATTAGAAATAGAAATATCTGAAGATCCACAGCGCTAACATTTCCCTTGTCAACTGAAACCAGACTTAGATTTAAAATTAAGATCTGTAAATATGAGAGACGCCTCGATATTTCAATCCAAATATAATAACTGTACAGGACATGTTCAAATTTGGATTATACTTTAAGGATTAAATGTGTATAGATATGGCAAATTCCAGCTGGGGATGGAAATCTTGACAATTATCTAAACTTCCCCCGGGATAATAGCAGGCATTCATCCCTGAGCTATATCTCTATAAGAAGGTCAAAAAGAGATGGAGGTTATCAACTACGTAAAAAAGCTGCCCCTGCATTTCCCCATAAACCACAGTTTCACCATCACACCTCAGCCGTCCTCCTCAGTAAGGACATCTTCCCAATCACTTGTTCTCTCATTCCCTCCCTCCCCTCATCTCTCTCTCGCTACACCCAGTGAGTAATGGCGGGAGCAAAGGATAGTGGCAGAGAGCTATAAAAGTGTAATTTGCTCCATTTTCCTTGGGAAACCAAATTCACTTTCTGTCCTGCGTTACAATCTGTTAACATTCAGATGGCCAGCATTGCAGACAGCGCATTACCCGCCTACACTCGCTACTAATGACCCTCACACAGAGTGCACACATACACACACTTACGAGCAAGGAGAGCAAGGACGCACAAGCTGCAAGTGTATAAAAAAAAGTACAAAGTGTATACGAGTAACCTTGCAACTGCACACGGCATCACACAAAGACTCAAATTCTGCTTGTAATGGACAGAGAGGGCAAAAAGGGGAACGAGAAGGGAAAGAGAGATATTATAGAGAAAAGGTAGATGGGATGAAACTCTGTGTAGTGAGGCTAAGTAAATTTCTCTGAATCTAATTAAATAACTTGTTCAATCTCAGGTTTCGCTCACTTTGCTGCCCCACAAGCCTTTTTCCTCCACTAATCTGTCTTTCCTCTTCTAATTCTCTCAAAGTCTTGTTCACATGTTCTTTCTCTAATTTTTCCTCCCCTTCTTTCTCCTCCTCGGTATAAATCTCCCAAACTCTTCTCCTCTCACTCCATCTCTTTGTCTCCTTGTTCACGTCTCCCATGCCCGTCTATTTCCTTCCCTCACTTGTCCGCAAATTCTCTCTCGCACTCTCATCTCGCCATCCCACCCTCGCAGCAATCCTTTCTCTCTTTCTCTATCCCTCTCCTCCATTTCCACCACTCCTCTCTCAGGGAGCTAATAGCCTCCTCCTTTGTTCTTGGAGAACAGCGGGGAACAATGGCGGAGTGGGGCTTGTCGTTGTGGCAACAGGCATGAGACAAGAGAGAGAGAGGGGGGGGGACAAAGAAGAAAGGCAGAGAGAGAAAGAGCAAGCACAGAGGGGATGCTGGTTGTTAGCCGGGCGGCGGGGAAGCGAGCGCTGGCTAATTACACTCGTTTCTATGCACACCGCAATTAAACCCTGACGCACACACATACGCCGCCTTCGCTCAGAATATCCACCGCCAGCCACACACACACTCGCTCTACATCATCAGAGAGAAAGAGCAAGCAAGAGAGGAGGTGGCAGAGAGGCAGAAAAAAAGAAATGACAAGAAAAGACTGAGGCTATTTTAAATCAATGCTACTGTTCTCTCAAGTAGCACAGTAAAAGTTCATTAAACTTTAGCTCAAACACAATCAGCTTCATCAAACCTATTTAAATACTGCAAGTTGACATTAAGGTATGAGGTGGCGCTTTGACCTCTTCACGGCCACACACTCTCCACCTTTATCTAAAAGTCAAACACACCAGCTAACCAACAGTTGCTGTAATGTCACCGGCTGGCCTAAATACTTTATCACATTAATTCTCCCTCTCGGTTGTATTCCTCCCACTCTGCATCTACCATCAGTTCATCTCCATCTAATCAGCTCATCTGCCTCCATCTCTCCACAGGATGATCTCCCTCTCTCCAGAGATGAAGAGCTTTAACTTCACACAAATTAACAAAGAGGGAATATAGTGCAGGGAGTGAAGGAGAGGTTGGCATAAATGTGTGTGAGAGAGAAAGAGTAAGAGAGATGGAAATGAGGAGACTTACATCCAGGTCACACCACCCTGTAGGGTAGAACTTATGCTCCGTCTCATAAACACCACTTCCCAGCTTCTTATCCATGCCCGAACACTTTTTTCCATTAACACACGTCTCGGAGAAACATGTGTTCCACGCTGTCTGCACGGCTATTCTATTATTCATGCAGTTTAATGCCTGCCCAAAGTGTGTATATACATGTGTCCGTTAAGAGTGTCGGACGCTCATGTTAAAAAGCAGGAACGTTTCACTACACATCTGAAGACCAGCTAATGTGTTCCTCGCATTGAGCTTTCAGTGTTAACAAAAAAAAAGCTGCAAGAGAATGTGCATGTGTGCACGTACCAATATGCACACAAAAAGCACAACTTCACACAGCAGTATGAACACACACACACACACACACACACACAGACACACACACGCACGCACGCACACATACACATACGCATACAAACCCAGGCTGCCAATGAGGCAGATGAGGAGTGAAAGGAGTCACATTAAACAGCCAAACTTGTCCTGTTTCGCTTTCATAGCCCCAGTCCATTTTCATAATGCATTAAAACCACCGCTGAGAAGAGAGGGAGACATGGAAAGTAGAGGCAATGAGGAGGGGGGGTTAGAGAGGAACGAAGGCAGAGAGAGAGAGAGAGGGAGAGATGGAAAAGAGGAGAGAGGGGACATGAAACATTCTCAAAGTAATCTAAAGCTAGTGGATGTATGGGGGTGCGAGGAAACAAGATAAGGATGAAGGGAGTGGAGGAGTTAGAAAAGAGAGCTTGTCTCAGAGGCAAGATATGGGAATAGAAAGTGTCTGATAGAGGCATAGACAGATTAGGGAGGTGGATAAAAGAAGATGGGATGCACTGATAAAACAAGTAAGGATGATGGCAGGAGATGGGGAATATGATTTAGTCACAAACTTTGATTGTGTGTATGCTATGAATGCACGTGGGTTTTCTTGATGTGTGAATGTGTTTGTAGTGCTCTATGTTGTGTATGAGTGTGTGTGGTTGTACAGTGGCAAGGGGCAGAAGGTTCTCTGTTTCAGCACCAGCAGGCTGATGAGAGTTTGGGGCCAAACAGCCTGGAGGCAGAGCTGGCCTTGTTACTCTCTCCTTTCTTCTCTCTCACAGACACAAACAATCTCAGTTTAAACCAAATAGAGCCACAGCCGCTGTAACAAGCCGAGCATTTTGAACCTCAGATCATAACGATAAGGCTAATACAGAAAAACAGTTAAGACGCTAAAATATTTAGAAAGAACATGCACTTGCTTGATAAATAACAACGTTGATAACAATTCATGTTAGCTTAACATATCTCGATGTCTCCCAAGCAATTACTGCACCAATGGAAACTTAAAGACACATAAAACGTATGTGGGCCTGCATGTTGTAGCCTTTAAAGCTCCATTGCATGATATTTTTGCCATTAAACTGACAAAATCATGTGATCCGTGTAATGAAAAAGGATTTCCAGTACTGTTGATCCATCTGAGAATTAACACCCCATTCTGGGGCTATGTACAGCCTTCAGCTTATTGTTGTGGTTCATCAGGTTGTACAGCTGTGACCCAACAGCTCTCTGTTTGAAACTGTGGACACCCCCCTATAGCGCTGTCACGATAATCGATTTTTATTAAAAGATAAATATAACCAAGCTTGTGCACTGTATGTTTAGCACAACAGCACTTAAGGTGATTTATTTCTACATAGTCAGAAGAGATGGAGGAGGTGGGCCAATATTCAGTATCGATATTTATCAATAGTTATCGATAACACTACCTCTTTACATTACAAACAAACATGTTATCTGGTCAACATGAAATATTGAGGGGGTAAAGTAAATAAATGGCTCAAAAGGACCATATATGTCTTTTAGGACTTCTGTAAGAGGTCCTGGGGCAAAAGGTGAGTACATTTTGAACATCAGGTGGCCAGAAAGACTCCCCATGTTCCTCTGTGTTTGTTGCACGAGTGAAATTTGCAACCATTTGCTAACACAGTCGTCATACGATTTTGATAAGCTGATGGTACGACGTGGTTTGCTGTTCTGAGTAAGTTTTGGAAACTTTTTTGATTCAGTTGAGGATAAAAGTCAACTTTGAAATACTTGAAACTTGCTTGAGGTACATAATCCATCACAGCTAACTCTATGCCTGCTCTTCCCCTTTGCCACAAAGTTACGTTATTGTCATCGGTGAAACTCCTGTGAAACTGCAAGTGTGATGCATTTATGGCCCGGAGAGCAGCTATCTAACTCACATGAACTCAAATTTTCCTTACATTATGCTTATCCTATTGTTTGTCTCCAGGTAATGATTTTCTGACAACCTCTGATATGTCACGAATATATTAGTGTGTAGCAGCCAGCTCTCATATCTTTCCCTAACATTACTATACAAAGACAACTCTGGCATAAAATAAAAAGTTCATGAGGTTTATTGATGGATTACTTATTTAAAGCCCGTTTAAAATCTTTATAAGTTGATTTGTTTATCGTGCTGACATGAGCAGAAAAAAACAGAGGCCTAGAAGGCAAGAAAAAAAAACAGTCAAACATAAAATAAAACAACGGAAATCGATAGTCGCAATTTATAGTACATGATTTTGAGGGGGCTAAAACGTGCAGTGCACGCACTACGACCCATTAAATATCTATTAACTTTCCATCAATTCTACAAAGAGTGACTAGAACAAGTGACTGATCTTATCAGTGGGGAAGGAAAGAGTTAAGGAACCAGTCGAATAGGGGCTGAGGCATCCAAAAGCCTATCTCCTCCAAGTCAATGGCGTGAAGGCTATCTCACACACACCTGACAGAGACAGAGTGCTGCCAATAGTGCCAGAGGGAACAAGAGAGAGGGAGGGTGGCAGACAGTGAGAAAGAAAAGAAGAAAGGAGGGAGCATAAGACAGCTAAAGAAAAGAGCATAAACCAGAGGCATGAAAAGAGAGATGGATGGATAATGGTGAGCACGGTGTTCAGATGACTATTGCTAGCTTTGTTTTGAATGCGTGTTGCTCATTATGTAAAAACCTGACAGAAGGAACATTAGAGAGGGTTGAACATTTTGTATTTGTGTGTTAAGAGAGCAGACGACTGATAGAGGCAGTGTGCTATAAAAGCACTAAGAGCTCCAGCAGCCACACGCTAAAACTTTAATCAGGCATTAATAAAAACAATATCATTACTGTCTGCCTCAGGAAATATCAACACACCTCACTGAATATGGCAGGCAGGCACACACACAATATTGCAGTCCAAGAAACACTCATGCAGACATAAACAACCTCATCGCATTTTTCCCTGTTTTTACTCTGATGCCGTCTTCATCCTTCCACTTTTCTATTGCCTTTCATCTACCTTTTAAATCATTGTGTAAGATAAAGCACAGACAGAGTACGGCTATACAAGTACACACACACACACATCCACAAATGAGCAGCTAGATGGGTGGAGGAGCAAAAAAGCAGCAAGACTGAAAGCATTGCCTCAAGGACAAAGGTAAGCCACTCAACTGTTGTGTGAAAGCAGAGCTGCTTCATACAGCAAAGGGGCTGAGAGTTGAGTCAAGCAATTGTAAGTAGTGCAGCTCCGCAGTCACACCATTCACCACAAACATAAAGAAAAAACTATGAAAAATGGGAAGCCAGACACAAAATGGACATCCAGAGATGCACACCTGAATGCTGTAGCCTCCTTGAAAGAGTAGCAAAGCTATAGAAATCTCTCTCACACTCTCACTCCCTTTGACAAAGCTAGGCTGGAGGGGTGAAAGCACTGAATAAAAGTCTACACAGGACCTTAAAAGACAGGATAATGGTGGCACAGAAAGCGAAGAGGAGCAGCAGAAAACAAGGGCGAGGAGAAGACAGAAAGCCATTTCGTGGAGGTTCCTACAAAATATGAAGGGAAGGAAGTTGAAGGGAAAAAGTGTGCGAGGATGGATGAAGAGCAGGGGAGGGTAATAAGTAACAAGGAGGGTAATAAGTAAGGCACTCGGAGAAGCAGCGAGAGAGGGCAGAGAGAAAGTGAAAAGAGCGAAAAACTGAATGAGAAAGTAATAAAGTCAGAAAAATCATAAAAAATTACTTTACTTTTCTTTTCTTAGTTCTGAATAATCCTTGCCCTACATACGCATTCAAACAGAGTGAGACATGTGTATGTGCATGCATGTGAACGGATCACGCACTGATAACATTACACTCCTTAATTCCTAATTAATCCTTCTAAACTGGATTATGGTGCAGAGCATGACAAGGCCAGGATTCCATCCTTCACCCTGGTATGTGTGTGTGTGTGTGTGTGTGTGTGTGTGTGTGTGTGTGTGTGTGTGTGTGTGTGTGTGTGTGTGTGTGTGTGTGTGAGAGAGAGAGTGTGCACGTGCGTGTGCGTGTGGGGAACGTCACTTTACTGTTTTTCAGCTTGAGGTCTCATAAGGCTGGCCTGTCCTCAGTAACATGATGTTGGGAAATGAAGCTGACAGTGTGTCGGTGGTCCCCTATGACACAAACACACACACATACACTCTCACACACAGACACACACAATCTGTCTTGTACACACATACACAAGGAGTCCCCAGACTACAGGTCTTGAAACGCTTATGAATTATTGTGTTGAGTGGCAACAACTCTAAGCATTACTTTACACATTTTAAGTGAGGACTCATGGGGGATATGTGCTTACTCACATAACAAGACACCGGTCCCCTGACACACACACTTGTCCTGGTTCGAAAGCTGCCACAGAAACTGTCCCATGTGATGTATTTTGCATTACACTGCAGTCTGGAATAAAACCAGAGGGCTCCGCAGACACAAATACTCATGAATCCATCATATGTTCTATTTTACTTTGTAGATGAGCAGTATGTTTGATAGGAAAATAGCTTCCATTTCTGTTCGCTCCTATATTTTTTGAGGGGAAAGGAAGCTAAAATTAAAGAATTAAGTAAATCTTGAAAGATGGGTTAGCATAATGTACATATGTGGGGTACTAACACATGGGTATGACATACATACAACATACAGTGGGTCCAAAAGTACGAGACCACATTGAAAATCTCTAATATTGTCAAGTAAACCAGGAAATAATCAGGATGTTTGACTATTCAGAAAGTAAGTTTCAGAAGTCAAATTGGGTTTAGCCATGATTTGACCCGAAGAAAGGTCTTTGCTTAGAATAACAGAGTTTCCAAGGGTGGAGCGCATTGAACTCCAAATCACTTTACATAAACTGGATTATCTGTATCCGAAGCATGATGAGGCAGTCCCAAAGTGACCACACCACACCAAATACTAAGCTTACTTAACTTAATCATACATACAGAATTTGTTAAAAAAAAACACAAGACTACAATCATCAAAATTAGTGTCAAAAGAAGGCTGTCTTGTAGTGTTCTCAAAGGAAGGGTAGTTTCTACACCACTTCTCAGGAAGGGGAACAAGGCCGAAGGCTGGAGGTGGGCTAGGAAATACATGAATTTCATAGTGGATGACTTAAACAAAGTCCTATTTACTGGTGAATCCAAGTGTGACTTATGGCAGTAATAGAAGGCTGTATATACGGAGATAAACAGGAGAAAGAATGATACCAGTGGTTCAAACAGGCATTGAAACATATTCAAGTCTGGGAGGATTTTGCCAACTCTGGAGCTAGACACCTGCACACAATTGACTTCACAAGTAAATCAGACCAGCGACCTTCCGATTACTGGACGACTCGCTCTCGCTGAGCTACAGCTGCCCCATTGGAGTACCACTCCATTCTTCAGAGTCATTGAAGCCAACCAGTCTCTATTCTTCAGAGACATGCTACACCCTCTGGTTTGCATCTTTGTGGAATAGGATTCATACTGCAGCGAATAAAGAGCGCCAAACACACCTCACAGCTTTGCAAAAACTACTTGAAAACAGTCCCGACTGTGATGGACTTTTCTCCACAGTCATCCGACTTCAACCCCACTCACATATTTACGGGGGAGGCCAAGCATTCTGTGACATCACAAGAGGCTTTATGGACCACTGTCAGATATTCCTAGTTTTCACTCAAATTGTGAAGCTGGTATGATCATTTGCAATAAAAAATATAGTATTACATTGTAAAAGAAACGCAAAATAGAATAGTCTCAAACTATTGGACCCACTGTGCATGTCATGAATTTAGGATTATGTACTGATGTGCAGAATGCTAAGACATGGTCCATATAACCACAACATTTGTGGAGTTTGAATCTACTATCACTTTTGATTTAAAAAACTACAAGTGTTGTTTTTCCCTTTAAACAAACATCAATACATGTTTCATATTTGAATAACCTAAAACACTCTATTTGATAACATCATGAACTTAAAATCTACGTTTTACCAAACAGTACCAAAATCTTTGGTACTATTTCAATCATTGTATAACCATTAGCCTGTTGCAAACAAGCTACTACAATCGTCCAACTATACGATGTAACTGTAACTGTGTTATCCATACAGTCAGAGACAGCTGTTAAGGTAATGATAGCCACTTTTTATAGGATTTTCTCATAAGCAGAGGTAGCCATGACGAGGGTAGAATGACAGCTGTAGAGTGACCAGGCTGTTAATTATTTTCCCTTTAAACTATTCTTTGCGCCCAACAGGTAACTGTATTTACTTACATGTGCTCACAATGTAATCATGCAAAAAAAAACAAACAAGAATTGTGAACTTGAGCACTTACAGTAGACAAACATAATAGCCAATGGAAAGTGCAAGTTGAAAGTGAATGTCTACTAGGTACATTTGGACCACAGTATAAATTAATAATGTGTAACATATTGCATTTCGTGTTACTGTGTGAACAGCGTTGTTTTCTCTGCGCTCATTAAACCAGGCTCACTACATAGAAGACTGGGGGGGTGGAGGGAGCAGAAAGGGGAAGTGGTGTGATGGATGGATGGAGGGGGTCACAAAGGGATAGATGGAGTGAGTTAGGGGGGGAATTAGCATGCTTTCATGCATTCTACACCTCAGTGGAGCACCACGGGGCCTGTTGATGCCTCTAAGTGCTATGCAGTATTAAGCAGACAATCTCTATGGAGGCCCTGTGGCATAGTGTGTGTGTGCGGTGCGTGCTGACTGACCGCTAACTGTGTACAGTTAAGTACCAGACCCTAAATAACCTATTTGGGGAGCAGAAAGAGGAAAGTGGAGAGATTCAGGAGGAGAGCCAAACACTGTCAGAAGAGCGATGCATTAAAATGCTTGCTGTGACGTCCTCCACTCCTCAGAGGAGAAAAACACAGGGAAAGAAAGGCACAGAGAGAAATATTAAATGGTCTTCCTCCATCCTGTCTGTCTATACTGACAGAGGAAATCCATGCAGGACACTCATGTTGATCAAGTCGCATTTCAATAAGAGCGCACATTTGTTCCTCCTACAGCTATCACAGCAGCCAGCAATGCACGACGTCACTATGATCAACCTGAACTCTGCCAAACTCTCTCATTCCACCTTTTCTCACTCACAAGCTCTCAAACTTAACTCAGTTTCCTCATTTTACCTCTCCTCAATCACTCTCGTCACTTCATGTCTCTCCACCTTTTGATCATTTGTCATTCCCTCATTCCCTCCCTCAGCGCTCTCTTCCATCGTACACAGATCACTCCTGCCTCCATTCGTCCTTCTGTGAGCCTCATTCATTCTGTGCTTCTCTCCTTCACTCTTCCCTCAATAACGCCATCCGTCATCTCGTCTACTGAACTGAGATTAATCTCCATCCATCTGTATCTTTGACAATAATCTCTCCTATTTTTTTTCCTAAAGGTTTTGAAAGTCAATTAATGATATCTGGAAAAAATCCAAGAATAATTAATAAAGAAAAAGAAAGAAAAAAATGAAAGTCTTAACCTGACAATTAGTGACCCGTTGGGCTCTCAAAGCAGCCTTCAGAATGGAGGTGTGAAACTACTAGTCTTATCTGTAGCTGTATGTAAAATTTTTGTTTTTTTCTGGCAAACAATGCAGTGGCCTTCATGTTTGTTTCCTTCATCTGGCTTCAATCAAGCAGCATACCTGTTATCATCAATCCAGCCCGCAAAAATTTGCACTTTCCCATAGTGGCGGCAAGCTTTTATCTTTCTTGGGTTCACCAACTACCTCGTGAGCCAACAAACAAAATATTTTTTTAGTAACTTTCTTCAATAAAAGCTGTAGTGCTGCATCAAGTGCTATCCACATTTTTCAGAGTATGGAAGAAAGGGAAAGCCAATGACACCAATGACACTGTGTCATTTTAGATTTTTATTCAAATGAAATCCAGTTGGGAAATAAATCACTTTAATGATTTGAGATTTGTTTTCAAGATCACTTTTATTTCTATCTTATCATTATTAGTATTATTTCCAATGCTGTTATGGTCTGTTGCTCTTGCAGTATTAAACTGCCATCTTCTTTGAGGCAAGAATCAAAGAAACCAGTGAGAAGGGAAAACCTTCGGAGCAAATATCAACATGAAACTTTGAAAAGCAAAAAAACTCTTCGGGTTCTTCAAAAAACTTTCCAGAACAGACTTTAAAAAACATTCTTGGAGAGATCTTTAGAAGTCTCTTGCGTACCACTCCATTCACCCAAACAGACAGGAGATGCTGCTGATGCTGTGTGAATGCACAACAAGTCCTGAAAGGTTTGCTCGGCTCGCTGCACATCTACAGTGTAACGGTTCTGGCAGACAAAGCACTTCTAAGTACAATACATAGAACCAAAGACAAAGACAGAGACAGTACACATGCAAAACTTGTGACTTGCGTTAGTTATAGGAAACGTATGTCTCATGTACTGTTGCTTGTTATGGATTGTGTCATTTAATCTCAGTTGAAATGGCATTGCTTCAAGTCATCCTTCTGAAAACTACAAGGACTGCGTCTACAGTTGTACCTCATATTCTTGCCATAAAAAAGGAAACAGGCAGATTTGTTAGGGAGGAATGCTTTTGTCTCTGAAAGTGGTCGAAAACGAGCTGTGAAATTATTAGAGAATTCAACAGGGTTTTAGTCACTCCACAAGGCTTTGTTCAAGCTAAGATTGAATTTCAGGGGTTTTGGGTGAAGTTGGACTTCAATTTTCAGGCCCAGTCAAGCCGGACGGCCCCTCTGAAATGGTACAACTCCAAAGCCCACTCACACAGATCAATACTTAAAAAGTGGTAACTCCATTCACACAATGACAAATGACTCATCTCTCCCTTTTTCCTTTTCTCTTTTTAGTCCCAGATGCCCTGCTACCATCACCCTGCTTTGCCAGTCTCAGTTTCACCCTGAAGTTAATCTGCTGGGTGGAGTGATGAGCGCTTGGGGAACCAACAGGAGGAAGATGAAGGAGATGAAGGCAGAGTGAAATGAGAGGAAGAGGGGGATGGGGAGTGAGAGATGGCCATGCATTATTGAGCATATACAGAGTGGAGTTTTTAGGGGATAAATGTGAAAGCATGTTTAGGGACAACCTTTTCCCTTCAGCCTCTCCCTACTTCTCCCTTGCTTCATTACTTGCCCTGCCTCCGACTTTCCTTTCCCCATGAGGACGGCCACATCTCTTATTCAGTGGGGAGGTTAAAAATTCAAAGCTAGGAGGAGGAGGTGGAGGGGTGGAAAGAGAGTACCTGAAAATGGTCAAAATGAAGGAATGTCTTTAGGGAGTTTTCTCAAGTGCTAATCTAGAGACCTCCTTGCTTTGATTAGGCCTGTGTGTGAGTGTGTGTGTGTGTGTGTGTGTGTGTGTGTGTGTGTGTGTGGCAGTTGTGGTGGGAGAGTATGAGGACCGGGGGAGGCAGATGAATAGACAGAGAGCGGAAGAGAGAGCAGGAGAGGGTGTAGACGTACACTTTCACGCAGTGCAGTGTAGTGTAGCACACAGCATGGTGAAAAATTAAGGTGCCTGCAGGGCAAAGCAGAACCCACGTCTCACAGAACACGACACATGCAGATACTGAGTAATGGAGCAAGGGCTTCGGCTGCAAACGCACACAAATACACACACACACAGCTATGAGCAGAGAGACATCGGAGCAAACCAACTGTAATTGACCAAGTAGCATATACAGTAGTATCCACACAGTATTATTGTACTCACATAAACAATGCATTTAAGTCTGACTTCTTGTGCCTACACATCCTTGACACATAAACACATACATTTAAGTTCACACACACACAAACTGCCACACGGTTACTGGTTGCAGATTAAGGTCAGAAAGTAGAGCATGGCCTGGTCCACCAAGCTTTGTAAATACCATCGCTTTCTGGTGTAAATGCCACTGGGTTATCCATATTACCAGGGGCCATGTTATACCAGCAGCAATAAAAGCTGGCCAGGTTACAGCACACACACACACACAAACACACACACACACACAAGCCAAGCACAGAGTGCATGCTCACACACATGGAAATAAATAAGATAATGTGCACCTTAAGAAAGTTGGTACAAGTGTTTGCAAACTTTGGGTGGAATTGATAGTTTTAATATGTGTGAGTGTGTGAGAACCCTGAAGACATGGTCTGGGCCATCAGCATAATGGGGAAGATAGTCTAATAGCACCCTAATAACTCACTAGCTAGCTAACACCACATCAGCAGCAGCTTTAGGCAACTGTTAAACAATTCGACTGAGATAGGAGCTTTGGACTTTAAAGGACACTTTCAAACGCCTGTGTTGCTGCCATCTATCTTAGCTTTTCTCATTTTACAGCTTGCTTTATCTCCCCCCCCACCCCCCAACAGTCTTCCGTCAATTTTTCTGGTCCCATCCCTCGTTCATTGTCTCTTTTCATAAGAACCCCTTTATCAGGCAGAGATAAGAGAAGAGAGATGGGGAAATCAGGAGAGAGGAGAGGGAGAGGAAAAAGAAGGAAGGCAGATGGGGGTTAATGCTCCTATCTTGTCAACTCCATCTTTGAAGTTGTTGCTCTTTACCGCTCCATTTTTTACATATGCTATCAGTGACATCAAACTAGGCTAAGTCTCCCATGTGTGTGTCTATGCAAGTGTGTGTGTGTGTGTGTGTGTGTGTGTGTGTGTGTCACTGGCCTCAGGGACAGGTAGCTAATATTGCAAAAAAATAAATAAATAAAAATAAACAGAGGAGGAGTTGCTGCTGCATGGCAGAGCAGTCAGCCACATTGCACTTTGCCTCTTTCTTCTTCTCTCTTTATCCTTCTCTTTTCTCACGATTAACATGCTTTCTAATCATAGATACGGTTCGACTTCCCTTCCTCCTCAACCCTTTCAATATCAAAATGAAAGAGCCTCTACCTCTAACACTTTGACACCTAAGAAACGCGGGCACACACATGCAAGTACAGACACACACACATAAAGCGTACATGTATATAAAAAAAAAAAACAGAGGGGGAGGAAAAAGAGTATGCCGCTGTGACCAAGAGAAGCAAAACAGGAAAGAAGAGTGGGTGGAAGGAGTGTAGGTGTGCATACATATATCCCTTCATTCCCACCCCCTTCAATCTCTGTTCATTTTTCCACCCGCCTGGCCTGGGTGAAAGGAGACAGAATCACCAACACTGGGAATACTTAGCATCTGTAACAAGCTTTTGAGCTTATCAACGAATCCCTCAATTAAACACACACACACACACACACACACACTCGTAAACATACTCACAAGCAAACAAGCACACACACACACACAAAAAAATGGTTCTCTCAGTCCCTGCTCAGCTGTCATATCACTGGGAACATTTAAATGGTAATGGTGTTGGGATGAGAGATTGGAACGCTGGCTGACTGGCTGGCTGGTCGACCGGCTGGCTGGTTGGGAGAGGAGCCGAGTGAAGCGAAGAAGAAGGCCTATTCCGTTTAAAAACAGGATAATCTCCAGAAAAGAGAAAAGGCAGCAAGGAGATTAGGCACACACAGCGGTAATGCTCCGGCTTGAGTACACTTAGCTCATTTGCATGTAAAACAGAGGAGAGAGATATAACGAGGGAGGGATGGAATGAAGAGAATGAGTGGGACAAAAGCGTGCGTGTGTGTGTGTGAGCGTGCTTACATGTGTATGCTTCTGCTTGTGCATGTGAGTGAGCTGTTGCAGTTGGCAGCAAAGCCAACGCGAGCACACACAGATGTGTTTGAACCTGATAAGGCCTGATGAATGAGCGGCGTTTTGCGGCTGTTCCTCAACCATAAAGAGATGGTGAATGAGGGAATGCTCGCTATTGCCGCACTGAGAATACACAGCGAGGCTTAGAGAGCGAGCAAAGCCAACCTAATGCACCGCTACTGTTGAAGGCTTAAGAGGTATAGTTAGGATTTAAACTTAAGCACTGGTGCACACACAACGCACAACACCAAACACAACCTGTAAACATCAGATCTTTTTCCATGTACCAGTTACATCTATATGTTGAAAAGTTAGCCTATATATGGGCTATAGGTGCCCATAGATACCAATGCACACAAACCCATAGTTATCCAACTGTGTGGTCATTTGTTGTTGGCGAAAAGGTGGGGAGAGGAAACAGGGATTACTATAAGTGGAGAAATGGCCACATCCAGAAATGGAGTGAATAAGAGAGAATAGAAAGAGAGAATAGTGGGATATTTTCCCAGCTCTTCCTACAGCATTAGTGACCCCTTGCATTAACCTGCTTCTCTTTCTGCAGCCCCAGCCTGAACACTGCATGATTTATTAACAAGGCCTTCCACTGTGGGCTACACAAGTACAAACATACACACAGAGATATACACACACACACTCGCAGACAATTTAAAACACATTACACACACAAGCTTTTCAAAGCCAATACTAATTTAGCACAATCGCACACAAACACTGTTATGGCTTAACACAGTGTGCCCATTCCTCATTTAGTCATCTAAGTGCTTTATTAGTACATATTTTAAAGAGTCTCAGGAGACTGCAGCTCTGGGTCTACACATCCCATAAACTGCTATCTAAAACTCTCCCTAATTATACACAATCATACACACACACAAAAACACACAACTCACAAATGTATCCTGGCTGTGACCTAGAGGGGATCGAAGAGTGAAAAATAAGTGGGTTTTGGGCGGGGGGTTATGAAACTGGGATGGAGGAGGAGATGGAAGGAGGCAGGAAAGAAGGGAATCAAAGTTAAAAGCATGGTCTTCCCCTTCCTCACCTGTGGTCATTTTCAACAAAAATTTTGCAGATCTCAAATCTTCTGCAGCATGGACGGCCATCAGGTATACAATCAGAAGAGAAATGTAACGCCATTATTTTGACCTGTGCATTATGAATGACTAAAGACTCAATCTACAGTGAAAAAACATCACAAAGCTGTATTTTTGTTTCTGCAATCACTCTGCTACAGTGTTCAACAGTGTTGAATTGATTAGCATTAGCATTTTTCTTTGCCCGACAATGACCTTGAGCCAGTGTACAAAAAAACAAGTCGCCAAATGTTGTGAACTGTTTAGCAGCAGCTGTAAGACCTAATCGACAACACTGCACCATAATTCTCCAGGCCTCTCGGTCCTTTATTGCTAATATATTACATATCTCATCTCATCCCTTTAACTGATTGGTCTACAACCTGAGAGAGGCCCAAGGCACGCGCACAAGCACATTCACGGACAAGGCACTTTCTTGCTGATTGGTCGCTCATTAAGGTGAAGAGTGAATGGAACAGACTTAAGAGGAAACTCAGCAACACAAATACACGCGCACACACACGCGCGCACACACACGCACACACACCTACAGAGAAGGAAATTGATTTCTTCAGAACACAGGGAGATCAAAAGGCTTATTATAATTGGTTTGTAAATGTGGCTGAGCTCACCCACCCACTCTCTCGAACACATACACCAGCACACAGACACCCATGCACTGACAAACGTGTCAAACGTGTTCATCTGCAATGAACTCGTCTGCATTTTTTAGGAGGGTGCTATCGCCTGTGTAGGTGTGTTATGCAGCTAATACAGTGGGTGGCATTACACAGTGACTCTTTGGGGTGGGGGTCACCACCAAATAAGAGAAACGAGGTTGTTTAACTACAACAGACCACAGAAACACAGCGACAGAGACAGAGACACATTAGAGGGAAGAAGGGTGTAAAGGCTGGAGAGTTGGGATATGAAAATGATCCTCACATTATGAGGATTAATAATCATATATGCTCCTGGCCCTTTTCTCTCCCTTTCTTTTCCCGAATCAAATTAATCACCACCGTTCCCCCTAGCCCAGCCTTTCCCTCTGCTCGCTCTTTTTTCTCCCCCCCTCCCCATCTCTCGCTCTCCCTCTCATTCTTTTGCTAATTGGGCTATCTGAGGTGCCGACTTCAAAAGGCACCTGCTATCAAACACAGATGAAAAAGTGAGAAAAAGGACAGTTCAGGATATATATATACCCATATTAGATGAACGGTGTATGAATTCTAGCCTTGTCACTGTCCTCCTGCACTTTCCCAACAATCGTCTAACTAAAAAGGGACCTTCTTTTGGATTCCGTTTAACTGTTAATATATCATCATCATCATCATCATCACCATTATTATTATTATTATTATTATATGATAAGGAGGATAGAAGAAAACCAACACTAAAAGGTAGAAAACAGACACGTACAGACACAAGTACTTCAAAGAGAAGATATTAGAAGCAGTAGCTTAAGGGAGAATGTGGGGATAAGCTTGCCGTCTGAAACCTTATACACTACACTAACCGCTTTACAGCCACACATACTTGCTCATCTAAACAACTTGGCTGTTTACAATTGCAAATAGTCATATCAGGTCTCCGGTTTTAAGCCCTTAAACTCGCAAAGCACAACAATGGAAAAAATAATAGCGGTCTTTTTCACACATCCGACAGGAGAAAGATGGCAGTATAATAGCATCACATCTCCACCACAAATGCTGCAGTGAAATGTGGCTAGTTCCTTCCTTATAAATTCTCATGAATGCTCTGGATGGAGCTTAAAATAGAATTTTATATCACACTGAGCTGTACAGATGTACAGTGTAACAGCTTGCCATTATCTTAGACTGGGCATCAGTTCAACCACATTCAAATGCTCAGAACATAATAAAAAACGCAGCATGCAGTCTTATTAAGAACGTATCATCACATATTTTCTTTCCAAATTGGTGGTGCTTTGGGTAAAATAAAGACACCCACCAGTTAAAATGTACCTTCAACCTCAATATGTGTCAGTGGGGAAAATATGGTTTATCAACGCCACACGTAACGGATACACTGGACAGAAAGCCAGCAGGTTGTCTGCAAGCAAGTCTGAAAGAAAATGAACTGACCAACTCCCAGAGGTGGTGCACCTTCTGAAAACCCTGGCAGTTTGCATCCTTCACAAGGCCTTGCTCAACATATTGACTTGCCTATAAAGTGCATATTTCTCATTTCCCATGTTGACAGCTTAGCTCTATATGTCCGTCCTGGTGAATAAGATGTACAGCTGCACAGTACTAATAACGATGGCCTTGGCTGCAATGGTTGTTCGCAAGGCAAGTTAAGTAGTTTGAGAGGGGAGAGGTGAAAAGTCTTGAGGTAAAGAAGGCTCGACGGGAATAAATCAAGTAAGGTAGAACTTTTCTCCAATAGCAGCATGTTATGTTCTTGTCTGACCTCAAAGTCACTGTCGGAAATATGTAGAGAAGCAGGCTCCACTCTAAAATACAGTTTGACACAACCTCTGTGTGTGCAAAGTTAAAAGCAGTTAAATGAAATCAGATGCATTACTACATTTGTAAAGAAACTAGAAATAGCAGCTTCAGTCACATATGGGGATGCCTACTCTGCTCTGGTTAGGGCAACATAACCAAAGTAATATCACTTCTAATTAACAGAATCAATAAAGGTTTGACTTATTTGCCCAACACTTGAATTCTGACATGCTTGGCAGCTAGGGAGTACAGGAGCAAAAAGGATAACTGACCTGAGCTTACCTATTGAGCTTGAAACTGATTTCAATAAGGGAGAGAGAGAACAGATAGAGACACATACATTGCCAGAGATGTACACACTGGAAATAGAAATAAGCACATAGATAAAGAGCAAAAGATACAACCATGTACAGCCAGAGGGCGTGTCTCCCACCATCAGCTCTCTGCTCTTCCACCGAGCCTCAGAGGTCACCCCTGACCCTGCCACGGGCACACTAACCCACTGCACATCTGTGTTCTGTGTGGGTGTGAGTGCATGCAAACCCAGCTGCGCTGCTGGGCAGCTGACGGAGAAGAGGAAGAAGGGTCAGAAAGGGTCAGCGGTGGCTCGCTGTGGTGTCGGCCTGCTTTCGCTGAATAACGAGGAATGGGAGGCGCAAGAGGAGGAGGAAGAGGAGCAGGAGGATGAGGAAGAGTGAAGCCAGGCATGGATGAGGAGAAGGAGGAATGTATTAGGCCTAAAGCGGTGTGTTAAAGCAGGAGAGGGAAGGACAGAGGGTGAAGGGTCAATCTGCATATCCACACACAGTGTGGATTAAAACACGCGGGCACACTCACAAGCGCACGCAAGATTCAGTGAAATCCCAATTCTGTTTAAAAAAAAACATTATATTCCTAACTATCAAACTTCAGGAAATCAACAACACAATAAACAATAATATGCACACCTGGTCTCTCTCTGTCTCTTTCTTCTCTCTCTCACATACACATACACACACACACACACACACACAGAGAGATACACCCACACAGACAGACATACAGACAGGTGTGGGGCTATGAAAAGGCCACGGTGTCTTTATAGTCAGCTCTCAGAAAAGGTTATTAGACATCAACCGGAACAGGCGGCTGTCTCAGCCAATAAAAAGTGGAGGCGTGGGTGCACCGACCAAGAGGCTGTTTGTGTGTGGGGGTCAAATCAAGGAGTGACAGGCGGACGTAAGGACTTGCCATACAGGTGAATGCAGATGGGACAGCTGCCAGCGCTGACATTTAACTGACATCAACAGCTAGCATCAGCCATGTGTGCATGTGCACTTTTGTTTATGTATATGATATGAGAGGTGTGTCTGTGTGTGTATGAAGACTGAATCTGAAGGTCAGATGGAATTATATACACACCCACACACACTGTCTGTCTGCGATTTCATGGTGTCCTGGTTATGGAATGAATATGGAGGAGTTAGAGCAGAAGGCTCAGTGACACTGGGACAAGGTGATAGGAGTGGACAGGTGTGCGTGTGTGAGCGTACGCCCGTGTGTCAGCGCTTTGTGCCAGGACAGCAGGTGGCTAGTCAAAGGACATCAGTGACCTTCTCCTTATCCCTCCCTCTACCCTCCTCCCTTTGTCCATCTCTCCCTGTCCCCAAGTCCCACTTCATCTCACCCGGTAGTGAGCACTCTGTCTCTGCACAACAAGTCATGGGCACATTGAGAAGATGAACAAACACACACAAACACAGGTGTGGGTGGTTTATTCATGAACTTGTGTGAGATGCTGTTTTGACACTGCGTTGTTGAATAATGTAAATGTGCAGCGTGTCCTCCGAGCAGAGAAAGGGAAGGGTGAGAAAGGCTGGAGAAGATGTGTGAAAAAAAGAACTAAATGGAAAGTGTATGCGTGATATTCTTACCTTTAGTAGCTGATGGCAGCAGAGCAGGAGAATTGAAATAGACATGGTGTCGGGGGAGAGAGGGGAGAGATGCGGGAGAGGTGAGAAACGGAGAAAGACATTGCTCATTACTGGGAAACACAACATGATAACAGGAGTGGTAGTAGAAACACACAAGCCACACACTCACTCTTTGTCTGCGAGGAGAAGGCCAAGGTGAGTTTGGCAAGGAGCTCGTTGTTTTCAAATTGCTCCTCTTTTGCCTTGATCCAGAAACTTTTCTCAGATAGGTCCTCAGGTCCAATCTAAGTGGAAGAAATGTCGTATGTACAGAAGGAGAAAGAGGGACACAGAGGGAGACACTGAGACATGTGTTGGATAACCATATCATCAAGTTGACTAAAAATGGTCATCTGTGCACCTGGCAAATGAGGAGTTGAGCAGATAAAGAAGTCAGCAGAACAAAAGAAACAGCAGGGCTGTGAAAGGAAGAGGCAGGGGTATGATAGTAGAGGGAGAGGAGGAGGTTGAGGGAAGGAAGGAAAGCACAAAGAGGAAAGGGAGAGGAGGAAACAAGTAGTCATTTTCTCTAATCTTCACACACTGTCGCTACCACAAAGCGTCTTGAGCTTCACACACAGAAAGTCAAAGACATACAAAGGGTTCCACTTTATTCCTCCCCTTGTTCTTTCTTTCTTCACCCTTACCCAGGAGCTCTCTCTGTAGCCTTCCCTTTGTCATACACCTTTTCTGCATGAAATTAGCTTGCATATGTAAGTTTTTTAAACAGGTAAACCTGCTAAGAAAATGTGATCGACTCCTTTCCTATTGCAAGTGTCTGCCTTTCTTTGTTTTTTTTTTCTGGTGTGTCACGTTCCATGTAACGAATAAGGCCACTGAAAACTATTCATACACCAACGTTCTTAATTTCAATGCGTATCATAACATCACACTAGAAAGGGGGCGCAAAAATAGTGCGTCTACCCCAGAGTCAGGTTTCCATCACTGCCGATCGGAGTTAAATCCAAATGCACCCTTCCTCACAGAGGACAAAAGCCAGATGTAAATGGGTGTTAGTGGGTTTTTTGTCCAGTGTGAAAGGGTTTAGTGGTGCTCTGTCTCTCTATTCTGGTCACAAGTTACAATTAACTTTGTATGTTTTTCCTTCACTTTCCTTGTGTTCTCATCAAAGGAAAAGAGAAAGAGAGAAAGTGAAACGGAGAGAGCGAGTGAGAAAGCAGTGGTAGTAAATTTACAGATATCAGTCCTTTCATTATGGACAAAGCCTCGGGGGTGGGGGCGTTGGACGGAAAAGACAGAGAGTAGGGAGAAGAAATGTGATATGGGGATGAGCTGAAGGAGCAAGAAAGAAAGCAAGAGAGCACGCAAAAAAGGAGGATGAGACCAAGCCAGAAAAAAAAGTTAATTTAAATTACAAAAGAATACTGTCCTTTCTAGCAGCAATTTAATTATCTTTCAGTGGCGCCGTTAAAAGAAGAAGGCTTATTAAAAAGCAATTTCTGTGACATCCTCGTCAAACACTCTCACCAGCCAGAGAGGGAGGGAGGGAGGGAGAGAGAGAGGTGGGGAGAGAGGGAAAAGGGAGAGAGAGAGAGAGAATGAGAGAGAGAGGGTGAGACTGAGGGAGAGGGAGAGGGAGAGAATGAGAGAGAGAGAAGCTAAATGCTGATGAAGTCTGCTGAAGCCATTAAACAGTAGCTTTAGGCTAAAGAAAGACAGAGGGTCGTTTTGATGTTTTAACCATCACAGATGAGAGGGAGGAGAAGAACATGAAGCACATAGTCATGAGATACACGTATGCATGCAAGTCACTTTAGGTCAGAATCTCACTGTTAAAGCTCCATCTCACATTTCTCGCACACTGTTGCACAAACAAAAGCACACCCTGAGCTATTTATAACTGCACAGTAAATACACCTACACACTTTAAATTACATTTGAATTATATGATACAATCCCTCACTCTTCTTTATATGAGCATCATATGCTGATGTGATAATAAGGGGCTGAAATACAACGTGGTATATTAGCCCACATGGAAGAACCATCTCATTTTCAACACTGAGATTTTTTGCATCAAGACAGACTATCATACTCTCAAGCAAATTTCTGAAAATGCCATGGGCCTACTTCAACCAAACATCTGTGGCAGGAAGTACCCATCAAAATGACTTTGTAACATATGGTGTTATTAAACATTCAAGCCAAGTGTCTACAACCCAGATTCCAAAAAAGTTGGGACGCTGTATTAGAAATTTAAAATAAAAAAACAGATTTGATAAAATGCAAATCCTTTTTGACATATCCTCAAATGAAAACAGAACAACCACCCTTCAACTTCACTGATTTTTGTAAATATTTGCTTACTCTGAAATTGATACCTGCAAAACATTTCAAACTAGTTGAGAAATGGCCAACAAAAGACTTTCAAAAGTGGTGTAATCCTCTAAAAAAAAACCACCTGTTTGGAACAATCCACAGGTTAATTGATAAGAGGTGAGAGTATCATGATTGGGTATGGAAGGGGCATCCTCGAAAGGCTCAGTTGTTCACAGGCAAGGATGGGGTGAGGTTAACGCTATGTGAAACACATGATTGTATGAAGGATATTACTACATGGGCTCAGGAACACTACATGCACTTTACACAAAAACTTTACATTTAACACAGTGTCCCAACTTATTTGGAACCATGGTAATACATACATGTTCTTCCAAAGGAACAAAGGGTTAGTCATATCATCTTATATGTATCAAAGAGTGTAGGATATAAATGTTGAAGTCTTTCCCCCACTATTTTTTTGAATTGTTAAATAACAGTTTTGCATTGCTTTTTGAATATCGATTACATTGAACCATTTATTTTAGGACTGACCTTCCTCCAGTTGGCTCTCTTCAGCTGGACCTCAGGCTTGTACTCCTTTTTAGGCTGGAGCCCATAAGGCAATTGGGGGGGTGCAGGGGCACCCCAGCCCCCCATGCCTGGCATTGGAGGCATGCCGAAGACTGGCGGTGGAGGAGGGGCACCGGGAAACCCAGGCGGTGGTGGTGGTGGTGGAGGTCCCATCCCAGGTAAGGGTGGAGGGGGTGGTGGTCCTGGCATGCCAGGGAGGGGTGGAGGTGGTGGAGGTCCTGGCATGCCAGGTAAAGGAGGAGGGGGAGGGGGAGGAGGAATACAAGTCTGACCCGGTAAAGGAGGAGGGGGTGGGGGAGTAAATATGCATGCATGGCCTGGTAGGGGTGGAGGTGGAGGTGGAGGGGGCATGCCTGTATTCTGGCCAGGGAGAGGAGGGGCAGGCGGTGGAGGGGGGGGCAAACCGGGTGTTGGCACAGGAACAGTAACGGTGATAACTTTAGTCTTGGCCTCTTCCAGATCTTTAGACAGGTTTTCAATCTGCAGTGAAGTAAGAAAACAGTGTTGTCACAAATACTGATTAATCTACAACCTGGCATACTACTGTATATTTTCAAACCATATACAGCAATTTATCACATTAGCATATCTAGACTGTACATTGTTTGCTGTATATTCCTCAAATTAAAATTAATTCTGTACAGATTTGCCAATTTTCACCATCTCCAATAAATAGCCATGCCAACAGTGATTAGATTTGAGACAAAAGGCAGAACAAAAGACGGAAAAGAGTGACATAAAAAGGGATTAAAGCCTGGGCAGGATTGCGTTTTGGGAGAGATGCGAAGAGAATGGAGTGCGAGGCGCTGAGGGAAAAACATGGCAGGGGGGATTTAAGTCCACAGAGGAATTCAAAAGAAAAAGTTTTAAAGAGGAAGACAAACTTCTAAATTAGAAGTGAGGCTGAAATACATTTTTTATTGCAACACTGACGTACTTATTCAAGTATTTACATCAGTGAGGCTCCAATTCTTGATAAAACTGTCCAAGTCAATAAAGATAACCAGCTAATACTGGCATATGAGAAAAGAGTTGTTTTCAGATGGAAATATACTATGTGCTAGAGAAGTTACTTTACTATTTCTGTTCTTAGACGCATAAAGTGTAAACAGAGTGCATGTACTATGTGTGTGACAGAGTTTCTGTATATGGCGTAACAAATTGTTCGTGTTGTTTCCTCCTCCGACTATGAAAAAAAGACAGTAACAGACATGAAGGGCCTCCAAGGCAAGCTTTCTTAGTGAGGCAGCAGATGAAGCGTTGGGCACAGCATCACACGTAGGGACAGTGAGAGATCTCTACATGTGAAGAAATCTTCGATGGGCAGTGCCTCAAACACAGAGAAAGTGAGCCATCTTAGTATGAGAAGCTTGTTAGATGCCTGGCTGGTGATGCTGTTGATGCGTTGGACAACTGTGTGTGCATATGCATGTGCGTGTGTGTGCATTTGGGCTTTTGTGTGGAGAGAAGATGACTCTGCTGGCATCAGCCACTTTGGATGAGGCTCATTTTTTGAAGCACTGTAGTTTGCTTACTGACACACACGCACATACGTTTGTGCGCACAGGCGCGTGCGCACACACACACACACACACACACACACACACACACACACACACACACACACACACACACACACACACACACACACACACACACACACACACACACACACACACACACACACACACACACACACACACACACACAGAGGAACATCTTCATGTGGTTCTGAGCACACATGCACAGAGGCAGACTGTTCTGGGTCACTTGGTGTGTTTGTGAGTTTGGGTGTCACTGTGAGGCAGAGTCCAGCTGGTGTGGCAGCAGGACACTGACAGCTAAACAATCCTCATCTTGGCCTCCCTACTGTATGAGTGTACACACACCAGCACACACACACACACAAACAACACCCTACGTGTGTATCTTGGCCTTAAAAAAATCAGTTTGTCCCATCTCCATCCTTTCCTTTCCTTCTTTTTTCTTCTCCCTTTAGTCACTCTTTATACTCACTTTCCACCACTTTCCATGTTTTTATTGAGTTTCTTAATCTCTAAAGATTTGGCTTCTATTCACAATATCCTTTTAGTTTTTTTTTCCTCTTTCATGCCATGCTAGCAGTTGGCTAAAGCATTTAAGGCCAGGGGGCTTCTGTGTTTGTGTGGGTGTGCATAGATGTTTGACAACTTTTTGGTGCTCAGAGTTCTGCAATATTGCAATTCTCTAAGCCTTGAATAGTCTACTTCCTGAAGCTTTAGCAGAAGTTTCTGTTTTGTGTGTATGTGTTTCAAGGACATTAAACAAGGCAAGGCTTAAGATTCAATTATCTGACCCAGTCTTTATTGTTTCTGTCCTAATGTTTTGGTTTCTTTTATACTGACAATGGCATCAGTTACAGAAATACTGTATTGAGGCCTGCTTGAGCTGGTCAACTTGCCACAAAGACTTCTTCTGTGAGGGTCATTCTGGGTTCAACTCAATTTGAATTCAGTGTATTCAAGCATTTACTTCAGGATGAATTCATATAGGGAAAAACTTGTTAAGGGAACTTGTCACATTCAGGTAATTGGCTGAATACTCCACAACAAACTGACTATAAATGCAAACAGCTTCTATTTAGACTGTGAGTTCTGTCAATTAAAAAGGCATTGAGCCCCACATAGACAGGTGGGTGTATGTGTGTATATGTTGTTTGTACCTGATTTTGCAGAGTGCCGAGCTGTTGTTGTAATTCCCGGTTCTCCTTTTCTTGATCCAGCTTAGATGTGGCCAGCTGTTCCTTCTCTTGGCTCAAGTCTTGTAGCTTGTGCTCATAGTCGCCCTCAAGTTTCTTCAGCTCCACCTGCAGCTCATGGCGTGATGTCAACTCGGCATCCAGCTAATACACGTGAAAGGGTCAAAGACAGGGTCAGACTCATTACAGTATCCTTAAAACAGAGTTTTTGGTGACTTTACAATTGTTGTGTAGTGGTTAATTTCAAGGTAATTTTGAGGGCAGTAAACAATGTTTTCTCAGAATTCACCACTGTAGAAGAAATGGTGTTCCTGATGTTTGATGAGTATTCAGCTAATCATGAACCACCAGTGTCAGGAAACATTCTAAAACATTAGCTTGCTACTTGATATTAGCTCTAATGTGTGACTACAAAATCTACTAACAATGTGGGTTTTCCTGCTCAAGAGTTTGTGGCATTATTGTAATAAAATACAGGCTATGTAAGATGAAATAAGAATATATAAGATATGGCTCCAATTCAGAAGTGGCACTACTACAGGATTAAGGCTGAGCGAGAAGACAGCAAAGGCCAAATATTTTTTGAAACAGATTATAGAAGACAAGTAAAAGGTTTAGAAATACACCAAGTGTAAATATCAACGCCGAAGCCACCAAAACACCAGGACTCTCCAATGAAATATGGGAGCAAAGTGTGTTGTGTGCCTGCACAGGCTTTTAGTCATCCTCTTGAGGCTGCAGCAGTTTCTGTATCACAAAGACTTGTGGAAGCCATTTCCTGCAGTCTAGTGCTTTCAGTTTCATTGTATAATTTACACTGTAAATTGGTGTCAATTATTGAGTTAGAATGCTTCGGTGCACTTGTATGAATTCACTTCTCACTTCTATTTTAAAGCCTTCACGTACATGAAAACAGACAGAGAAACATTTAGCAAAAAATTTTAATTTTCTAACTTTCATACATTTTCAAGGATTTTCTTTCTAGGACACTTGACAAACAGGATAAGAGTATTTAAACAGATGAATCCATGAACACACACATGGCTGTTTAATTTGCCGACAGCAGATCCGTTACTCTCGCTGTCAGGACGCTGACAGCCTCATCCCTAATTCCTGCCAGAGTCTGCCTGCAATTACCCCATCATACACAACCAGCACTCTGGTGTGGGTGTGTGTGTGTGTGTGGTCAAGGAAAATTAATCCAAGTGTGTTCATGTAACGTGTGCTTGTGTGGATGTGCATGTGTTCAACCGATATGATCCCATGAGAGACTGTGTGTCTTTATGCATGCCTGAATGAAGGCTAGTTTCAGCTCCCTCTTTGCAATTATCCTGTCACTGGGACAGAAGCATCAGGGTAGCGGCACACCGCCATCAAGGCATTTTACCCCCTTGTGCGAATGTGTGTGTGTTACATGTGTTTTGTGCTCGTCTGTAAGAGTATTTGTCTGTCGGTTGGCTGTCAGACATGTGTACGCTCATTCTCTTAGTCACCCTCTGTTCCTCCCTTTTTCTCATTTGTCATCTCATGTCAGCCAGACACTGGTCGCACAGAATTTCATTACAATCCCAATGTGTCTTTGTGTGTGAGGGGGAAATGTAAAATGACTTTTACGATGTGCAATTTTCTTTTCTGTCTATAAGACTGTAACAACTTGTGCCCTTTTGGGTTGATGTGTAAATATGTCTGTGTGTAAGGCATGCTGTTGTGTTGCATTATGATTTTCAAATGTGAATGTGTGTATTTCACCTTCTTCTCCAATTCAACTGCCTTGGCCTCGCTGGTTTCTACTTTGGTCTGGTCCACCATGTTGTCTGTGGAAAGGACAGAAGAAAGGAAAAGAGAAAGAGAAATAGAAAAAAGGGTGGTGGATACGATAAAGGTTTCAGACAATGGACCTGTGCACGTCTGGCTGTTAGGACATCGCACCCTTCAGTCTGGCACATGCTGTGTGCACACACACATTCACAAACAGACGCATACACACAGAGCGAGCGTCCTATGTGTCTCCCTATTTTTCCCTTATCACAGTACTCGAAAGTCAAGATCCGTGGGACGATTGTGAAGGCATCTCATTACAATAGGATGCTATCTGTTCTGTGCCGTTTCTACACATCATTATCTTTTAAGCCTTCGATACATACACCTCTGTCTGACTGTGCGTGTATGTGCAAGAGAGGTGGGAGCACATCAATATGCCACTATGCGAACACATCTCCCACCACTTTATTTCAAAGTCTTACATTCATCTTCCTCTTTCTGACAGACTGCAAAAAATAAAAGACAGAGCATATAACAGTCTGGGAGTAATCCATTATCAGAGGTTCTGCTTGGCAGAGGACAGGGTGAGAAGGACACAGGCTAACCAACAGGGTACTTTTACAGAATAATTGCAGGGTCTACAGGTGGTTCAGTGCCCAAGGGCTTGCCGAGCATGTGCAATAAAAGAGCTAATTAACATGAAGATGAATGCCACGAAGTCACTGGATCAAAGACAGCTAATCATGATGCCCAGGAGAGGGATCAAACAGATAGATAGCAGAGAGCTAAGAGCTGTGAATAGCTAAAACAGATAATGAAGAAATTATATAAACTTATAGAAAGTGAATTATAAAGATTGTGAAGAGATAAAGTTTGAGTCTTCAGTTGCAATGATATTATGGTGAGTGGAAAAAGGAGTTGAAACTATGCAGGGTTTCTTACATCTAGATAAACTAAGTAAGCGAGGCAGAGAAATCCATTTTGTGAAAGAGAAGGTTTTTGCCGGATGAAAGAACCTCACGATAATATGCCAACCCACATACAATTTCAGAGTGTGCATTTGTGTATGAGTTTACATAGTTATTGGATGTGTAGTGGTGGTGGAGGAGGAGGGGGGGGGGGGGGGGGGGTACTTCTGTCATAGTGGCTAGGCTAAATGGGACAAACTTCGAATAGAGAGCACTAAGGGAGCCAGAATGTGGGGGAAAATACTGTGCTGAATTTCAGAGTTCAAAGAAAAACACTAAATAATGCATGCAGGGCAGAATTGGGCTGCTTTCCACCGATAATAACTCTGGCAGCCTTAAAGGAGGCCAGCCAGCCTGTGTGTGTGTCAGGACGCATTTAGAAGCAGTGCAATTAGAGCCTCCTGCGGTGAGCAACGGAGACCTGCCATAAAGGAGTATTGAACACTCGAGACATGGCCTGCACCTCCATTTTGCTCCGGTTTAGTTTACTGTAGTCAGCAGGTGTCCTAGTCAACATTTAGAGCTGTCACTCAGGTACACACATTTTAGCATTTCCTGTTTAGATTCAGTAGAGTGACAGGAAATCACATAGATCAGCCGTCATCATAATAATATCTTGATCTCCAGAGAAAAGGCTTTGTTAGCCCTGGGGCTGGTAGCAATTCTGTGTCTTGGATGGAGAACAAAATCTACTGTCCCATTCTGAGTAAAGTGAAGTTAATATCAGGCTTTAGCAATCTGAGTTAATCAAATAAAGTGAGTACATTCCAAAGTTAGTCTTTTTAGAATTCCCTCCTTCCATTTCCCTCGACACTGTATTCTTGCTGAGTTGCAGTGGAGGCATAGAGAGAGAACCTTTGTACTGAAAGGACAGCAACTCTGGAAGATAATCACTTGATCTTTTCAACTCAGACTGCTGAAGCCTCATTTTACTTTGGAGTGTATTTTCGCATAGAACAAGGACTCCAGATTCTGCCCCACTTTCACCTGCATTGAAGGCATATCAAGAAAAGACCTTTTAATGACAAGCATGCAAAGGAGGAATGACCACTGCAAGCGCAACCAGTTTCAACGTTCAGCTGACTATTCCTTGAAGATTGTCTAGAAAATGTGTGAACCTTTCCTTTAAACAAAGGGGATGCTTACAGATACATTATATGGGCACTGCTGACTTTTATTATGTCCATACATTTACTACAGGTCCCTGAAAGGTACCATTTACCAAATCTATCATTGTGTCAGGGATCAGATTTTGGAAGAGGACACAGATTTCTCACCCACTACATTGGGAAATCAGACTCTAGGATTGATTTGTCTGATAAAGCTTTTGTCCTCATGTTAGTCCTTTATTAAGTTCTAACAAATGACTGTAAAACCTGTAGCACAATTCAGCCTACACTGATACACACTCCCTCTCTGGCTCCACCCTGTGGCATTTTGGGGCCACTGCACATTTGTCGTCCATGTAGATAGAAAATTTAACGTGAATTATGGCCAAATTAATGTTAAACTTGCCACTGACAGCAGCACATTAATCGTGTCAGTGATTGGAGTGGGGTAGACCAAAAGTGAGATATGATTGAAAATACTGCAGAACAATGTTTGGTTTTTCTGGTCCATGTGCGTTTTGTATTAATTTGGTCTTTAACGCCTGTGAAAGTGCATGAATAAAGTTCTCAGTTCTAAGGATGTTGGGTGATGGGTAAGAACACACCATGTAGATTTAAAAGAGAGAAAAGAAAGACTTGATCACATGTGTGTTTTGGTGTCCAACTCACCTATCAAGCCTTCAATGTTGAGGCTGAGGTTACGGCACTTGAAGTCAGGGTCCGCTCCATTCCTGTGAAGCACGATCTGACCAACACACTCATCTATGAACTTGTAGTACTGAGGCCTGCAGGTCGGAGGGTGTGATGGATGGAGAGATGGATTAGGAGACAGAAAGACAAGGAGAGACAGGAGGAAGATAAGATGAGAAGGATGAAGGAGGAAAACAATGGAGAAGGAGAGTTAATACATGGTCCAAAATAACAATCATAGCAAATCTATGTCTTTTACAATACCAGCCTAGTCTGCCACATGATGTGAGCAGAGGGTGATATTGACGGAGAGCAAGCAGGTTCATTTGTTCAGACAAATGTGTGAACACGCATGCTTCGTCACTTTGTCTGCAACTGAGATTGGCTGTCTGTGTGAGCATGACGGTTTGAGTTTCTTGTCACAAAGATTGATTGTGTGCAACTGTGTTCGTGAGAGTGTGTTGGTGTATGTCCAGCGCTCCGTGTCTGATCAAACCAACTTCACACAGACACTCAATTTTGGAGGCGTCTTATTCCCTGACCCCATTAGATGCTGCCAGAGTCACAAACTCAATACTTTATTTATTCTGTCTCCCACCCTCCCCTGTCTCTCTTAGTCACTCTGCCTTTGTCTAACACTTATTCCACTCCTTCACTATACTTCAAGGTTTTTTTTTCCTTCAGCTAAGATTTATCCGTGGAGCGAGAGAGACATCTAGTGTCATTCTGTAAAACTGAATGTATTTGGCTACATCCAAAATTAGGCATTTTTCATGAGCCTGAACACATTTAATTTAGGTATTATATATATTTATATATCATTAAATTGTATATTCGGAAAAAGGTGGTTGGTAGGCCTGAGGCTGAATATATTGTGATTAATTCTTAAATGAAAATACAGATGTCACTGTATTAAACTACAGCTAATAAGCCAAGTACAATCTGTATACATGCACAGTGTGTACATGACCAAGTATGACCATTCATACAAAGGCTTTTTCTAGGAAATTGCTAGGCCTCAATCTCTACTTGAGATTGAAATACAGGGAGACCAAGAATGAAAAAAGACCGAAGCAGCAGGTACTCTTTCATTCATTCCCACCCAAGTACTAACCCTTACATTCCCTGTACGCCACTCCTTCAGTCTCTCACCATCTACCTAGCAATTTACCTCAACTCTCAGCTTTTTATTCATTATTGTCTCACCCTCCACCTCCCTTCTCTTTTCATCTCTGTAATTATCAAGCTGTATTTTCTACCACTCTACAGCTCTCCCTCCCACCCTGTCTCTCTGTGGAGTCCGTTACAGAGCAATCCTTTTGTGCTCCACTGGATCACCTGGATGGAGAAGACGGGATAAGAAAGAGGGAGGAAGAGAGGGGAGGCTAAAAGACTTCAGCTTGGACTATTTCTTTGGGCCAAACTACGTTTTCCATCCTCACAATTCTATTCCCCAAACTATGTTAAAAATAAGCCACAATTTCTTGCTTGTCTGATACCAATCGAGGCAACACTGGACTAACAACACAGCTAACTCAATTCAAATGTCTGCATGCCTTCACATGTTCATGTGTGTTCTGCCTGTTTTCTATGATAATGAGTGAAGCAAAGCATTCCTCCTTTCTGTGTTGCAGAGTGTGCGGAGTGTGAAAGCAGACACGCATGTGTAGATGTGCATACACTATGCCATACAACTCTTGACTTGTCCTTAACATTATTCTACCCTCGTCTTGTCATTCAATCATTGGCTCTTCCTCTCTCCTCTGTTTCCTTAGTTAAACCCTAGACACAGGGAGAGACATTAGCATATTTCTGGTGATAAGAGGTGATGATGTTCATTTCTATTAAAATGGAATTGGACTTCTTTGCATGTATTAATTTCTCAGCCTTTGAACGGTGCTCTAGCAAAACAAACAGGGAATGGAGGAAAGGGCTGAGAGGAGGATGTGAAGAGCAGGAATTGAAGAAAGGGGAGAAACTCCTTCTCAAGTTTTCCATATTTCTTGGTTATACTTTTAACAGGACTGCTTGGGCACTGCAGAAGAAATTGTCATTGATAAATACATAAGCACTTTCCTGTATGTATATGAAATGGCTGTATGATTTTGACAAAAACAGCATTATTTTCTGCCATAAAACTCAATATTATACAACAATTATAATTAGAAAACTCCTTTATCTTTGCTTCTTGTTACATGCAGCTTTTCTCTGTGTGCCCAATCATTCAGAAAATTAACAATTAGCATTATTCTTGTTTTTATTGCCCATAAATGACAATGTATGTTTCACAATAATAGAGCAGCAGTGATCAGTAAATCCCAGATGGCACAATATCTAGTATCTTGTCACAAAACATTATGTTAACACTAATACATGAATGTGTGAGCAGGAGCATATGTGTGAGAGTAGGGACGTGTATGAGTGTGTATATGTCCATGTGTTACCTGGCCAAATAATCATTACGGATCAGCAGCAGGTGCTGCATCAGGGACAGGAAGTGGTTCTCAGCCTTGGAGTCCTTCACAGTGTTGACTACGATGTCAAACACTTCCCTCACATCAGTGAAGCAGAATTAAGGCTCAATAACAAATGAATAGAGGAGTTACAATACAAATACAAATATTAAAAACTCTGCCTGTACACATCCTCAAAAATCAATGACAATCGGTGACTGAAACATCTTGTAACAACATTTTCTGCAAGACACTGATGTTTGTGCAGAATTATAGTGACAAACAAGTCTGAGACCACATTCATAGTCCATCTGATAATATTTGTTGTATAGGGACTGTGATGCAATCTCAGAATGTTTTGCACAACTACCACCATCTGTTCAATCACACAAATGTGTTTCAAATTTTGATCTACTGTGTTAATATACTGTGTTATATTTTTGATTGCAGGCAGCAGATAACAGTGTTGTAGTGAGAGCGGCAGCCTCACTACAACACTGGAGACACCTGGTGTTGAAAATCATAACAGCATGTCAAAAGCAGCAAGGAGATTTACAACAGTTGGTGTATTTCCTTTTGAGCCCTTTTAAAAAACAAATAAATAAATAAACTTATAGTAAAAGTATTTTGTTACAGTAAGGATGACATTATTTTAATCAAAGTCCACCAGTGGTTGGATGTTTTGCTATACGTCACAGCACTACAGATGAGCAGCTAATGTTGGTGAGATGCTTAAGGAAAAGATGGATTTTGAACGTAAAATGCCCATGCAGGGTTACAATGTCGCTAGAACCTGAACTATTATGCTTATTAAGTATGAAAATATTCATTTTGCATCATCCTTGAAGAAATTTAGTGGCAAGGCTGATTGTACAGGGAAAGAAAGGAGCAATCTGATGTTAGGCAGATAGCCGAGTCATTATTATGCTGGGAATATATGCACATAATTCTATAATACTCTGTCTGAATCATACATGTTCTTTCATTATTAAAAACATGATAAAGGTTTTTCCTTATATTATCAAACTAGCAAAGTGATGTTAACACAAAAGCACAAGCAAGTAAAGTTATGTCCTAAGCCAGAAAAGAGATTTTCAAGGTCAAAAAGTAGGCTGAAAATTTCTACAAAGTGACAATTTTGCCCAGTGGAAGGATATTCCATCTCAATTCGGATGTCATCAAGACGTGCTTTGAGGTCCTCAGAGTCATCTTCAGCCTGCTCATCAAACACTGTGAGTTGCACCCTCAGCTCTTCGTTTTCTATCGAGCGCACCTCCTGCAGGGAGAGTGATGGGGGATGAAAAGGCAGGGGGGGAGAATGGCAGGAAGAGAGTGACAAACATCTGAGTTTAGACAGTTGAAAGAAAGTTTCATACTGCATATGAGTGTGTGTCAGCCAATCAGCAAGACAGAGCCATCAAGAGTGAGAGAGACATGACGAGTGAGGATGTGCAAATGTGTGTCACTTTGAGAGAAGATCAAAAGAGTGTTTTCGGTACCATCAGCTGTTCTCTGAGTCCCAGTCTGAGTAGTTCAGAGCGAATATGGATCCTGAAGTCTAACTCTTCTCCCCGGCTGATCAAGGCATTGATCAGCTGCATGCAACCGCCCTGCAAACAAAAAAAACAAAACATTATAGAGTCAGCTTCATGCTTCATGTTTTAGACTAACTGGATAGATGATAACTGTAATAAAAACAAAGTATTTGTCAGCTGAGCAAGTCTTTTACACTGCAGATTGCTAGTGCTGTCTATCAAATGCAGCTGGGTTGGTGTCATTTGTCACACAGAGTATGTGTGTGCATGTGTCAGTGTACCTTAAGAGCAATGTTGTGATTGCTCACGCCAGCAATGAGAGGCTGAAACCTCTCAATGTCCCGTCTCTCTGCCTCCTCTGTAATGGCCTCCAAAACACGCTCATGACTGCAAAGAACAGACAGTTTTGCACAGCATATAAAATGTTAAAACAAAACAAATACAAAATAAATAAATAAATAATAATAATAAAAAAAACATGTATGCAAAATGAAAACATTTGTTGCTTTATTTGATGGCCTTTTAAAACCGGACATACAGGGCAAAGCAAAAAAGTCCAGTGTGCTGGATTTAGGGGGATTTAGGAGGACCAAAAATTACAGTCAGAAATTAGAGCTGGCCTTAAAATAATTTCACAGATTTTTCATTTTTCAATGGATATTTCATTGTTTGCGGTCTATAAAATCACAGCTAGATGCCACTACATCTTACACACTGGACCTTTAAAGGAACATTTTATGCAATATGTGTGTTCATATGTTAAATTGTTGATGTCAGCGCTAGGTTGCTAGTCACTACAAACAGAGCAGTTCTGTCATTTGATATGACACAGCATTTGACTTGTACTCCAGATTTTTAAACCAAAGCAGTTAGAAATTATGGCCCTGGACAATCACATCATGGTACTTCTTCCCTGGAGTCTGTGTACAACTTATCAAATTACATGGTGTCAGCATTTCACTCATGCTTACAGGTTATCAGAATGTTCCAGAATGGAGATGGCAGAGAGCAGCCTGACAGCATCCACCATCATATGAGGCACCCGGGGGTTGATGGCTTTGACCAGCAGAGGAATTCCCTCAACTGTCTCCAGCATGGATTTCAGACCATACTAAAGAGGAAAGAAAGGATGGAGGAAGAGACAAAGTAGAATGAGGTAAAAGCTTTATGGTTTCTTTTCTATAGCTAGCTTCTATATATTTTTTGTGTGATATGGACTGGACCCCATTTTTGTGTGTATAGTGCCAGCGGTGACGAATGTTCTCCTTGGTGTCAGGTAATGAAGACTGATATCTATTGTATGACTTTGTTAACTCATGGTGATCTTGATTTGGTGAGCTGTTACATGTAATTGTAAACAAACCTCCGGCAGAGGATCGTCACGTAATCGTGGACTGTATTTAAGCACTGTGTCACTTTGTTAACGTTGTGTCTTGAGATGGGAGGTCTTTGCTACTGAAACGTCGACCTTTTTCAAATAAATCAATGCAGAGGTAAAAAAAAAAACAATGTGTGTGGGAGTAACTAGTTTTCATTGGAATCAAATTATAGTGTTTACATCAGGAGGATGAGTATTTATTGGACCAGATAAAACTTGCTCTGACTGCAACAACTTTGGAAATGCCAAGCATATATTTTCTTTTGATAAAAACAAAGTGGTTTAGCAGTCTGACAAGAGCCAACACTTTTAAAATTCTACAAGGGAGTACAGGCTGCACTTGGTAATTGGTTACCATCGATTACCAAGTTATTACTACAGGCTGCTATCATCATCATCATATAGACATTGAGTACACTAAGGGCGATGACTGTGACAATGATTTAATGCTCGATAAATGAAATTCATTCAAAATCTAGTATTGACCAATATTGCAACATTTACAAACAATGACCAGTTTGGTTCAATTATGATGTATCTTCACAAACAAACCGAAGACTGACTTCTTTTAAATTTACTACAAGCCAGACTTTTAACAATATTTGTGTTGTATCACTTTACCTGATCATTTTACACTGTATGTCTTTGACTCTATGCCTTTTAAGTATTTAGCTTTTGTGATAATGATCTAAGCCAGTCAGAATTATGTATTACTTAAGAATATAAAGAGTAGTTTTGCATTTTGTCTCTTGTAGGTACCACATATCATTGTTACTCACTTACTGTGTGATGAGTAATTATTACATGTGATAGAGGTAAAGGTTATCTATGACCGCAATCACTGTAATAAACTGGCCAAAGTTGGTCACACTGACTTCATGATGCCCTCAAGAGGAAAAATAGTGAAACTACAACAAGCACAGGGAATGGGATAAATATTATTCTATTACTAGTTCTGTTACTTACATACAGCAAACATGTGCAATTATATCAGTGAAAGGATTAGGTGTTTTGATGTAAGTACAGCAACAGTCAATTTTCTTACCTTGTTGTTCATGAAGGCTTTTAGACAACGAATGATTTCATGTTGACACTTCACTCCCATCATTCTAGTTAGTGGAAGAAAGAAGATGGACATAAGAAGACATGAACACAAATTCTGTGGTTATTCCAAATTCCGGTTGTTTAAGTGTCTTACGGGTACTCGTCTTTGTCCTCCTGTAGTCTTCTCAGCAGATTCAGCAGCAGGGCCAGCCCCTCACCTCCAAAGTTCTGCACCCAACTAGAAATGACAAGACAGCATGATTTTTCAGAAAAATAGCATGACCTGCCTGCATTTCTGATGTTAAAATAAGTTTTTTGTTACTGACAAAAAATGAATAAATAACCTTGGTACATACACACTTGGTAAATAGTTTGGTCCTTCATCATTGTGTAATGCGTTTTGTCAAGATGGCCCAGGAATAATGAATCACTGAATTTGTTTGAGCAGTAATTGTATATTACAAAGCAAATACAATGTTTACAATTACTAGTCCCAGATGAACAACCAAACTGAACTAAAAACTCTAATGTCAGAGGGAAAATAAATCTCTACAAATTGATCTAATTGAAGTGCAAATTTTGAAAAACAGACTTTTCTTTATTTAATTAATGTTCATCTTTTTACCGTCATACATCTAAATCATCACTGCTCTGGAAAATTGGTTTCAGAAGACGCGTAACAGAGTAAATTGAATAGAGATCAGCTGTGTGAGGGACTGCATAAGAATTTGCTTCTTTCAAGTCACTATTTAATAAAAGCTTATATCGCAGCAATTGAGGCATAAGTGATGAGGTCTGTATAACATTTGCACATCTGGACAATGCCACTTTTAATATATTTCTTTGCATAATGGCTTACGGTCTGTCAATTATAGACTGATCGTAAAAGATCTATAATTTTAAAACCCCAAGGTAGATTGACATCTGGACTCAATATCAGGAGACTAACACAGTTAATTTCAAGCGGTCAGTGTTTTATCTTTATACTGAATACGTATGTATATTACCTGACAGGGTTGTTATTGAGGGAGACTCGCAGAGATTCCAGACAGCTCAGCAGCTGTGTGTCTCTGTAGTCTGATTTTAACTCCTGGATGTACATCATGGCTGATTTGGAGCCCTCCTTCTGGTCTTGGCCCTAATCAACAAATACAAACAAACACAGCGGGTAAACAAACACAAAATCGTTTGTTTTCCTGCTATTATATCTGTCTTCTCACAGGTTATAATTGGTATTATTTCCACAAGAGAGCACAGCTGCAGGGCTCCGAGGGCAACAGTCAAGCCCAATTTGAAAGTTTGATTTGCTTTATTAAAGGGTATTGTGTGTAGGGTTTCTCTCTTAATAGGCTTATTTCACAGTTAAATGAACAGTGCTAGCTACCATCTGTGCTTGGTTATGTTGGTCCTTTGGGCTATCTGCTTTCATCACATTTTATTATATTACTCCTGCTGCTGCTGCTGCTGCTGCTACCACTATTACTAGAAGGGTAGCTGGTCCTACCAATGATGGTTTTGATATTTCACTGACTCTAGATTTCACAAGTGAATACATTTGTATTATGTATAAAACAATCGAGCCTTCACTTGTATACAGACAGTCAAGGAGAGGCATTTGTCTGCATATTTGTCTGATCAATTAGTCTAACGATAATAACCGCTATGTCAACCACTAACACTCAGTCTGGCTTCATGACAGGCCAGCATCTGCCACTTTGTCTTCGGCATGGAGTAATATATCATGTAAAGGACCAAATGCTTTGTAACTTGTGGCTATACTGAACCAGTACTAAAAAAGACTGCAAATTCCCTTCAGCACGTTGTGTAAGCAATATTTATTTTGGTACTGACAGCTTTAGACGTGTGGAGGTACTGGGAGACCATCTCTCGTTTGATCATAATGTCTTTTTCCCGTAGAGGCTGCTGCTTCTCCTCATTCAGGTTCATATCCACCTGGAGAAAGACAGGAGGAAGGGGATACCAAGAAAAACAAAGCACAATGAAAAATCTTTTTAACCTAAGCCATTATTAAACAGAAAATACATACTAAAATGAAAATCATGTTGTATTGAGGTGAGGAAAATAAAGCCTGTGAGCAGAGTTGGTTTAAGGTGATACAATTCAGAGCAGACTTATTAGATAATACTACATTACTTAGTATTATCCACTCACAAAACGAAAATCAGAAGTGTTTCTAAGTACAAGTAGGGCTGGGCAATATATATTGAAATGACATCGTTATCATGATACAAGACTGTATCTTGTCCTAAAGTGTCTTTTCCTGGTATTAAAGGCTGCATTACTGTAAAGTGATGTAATTTTCTGAACTTACCAGACAGTTATACTTGTTCTAATACTTGCCTTCAACCATTTAGTTATTATATCCACATTAATAATATGTATTTATCAAAAACCTCTAACATTTTATGAGAGCACCAATACTAATCCCGACAATATTTATGCAATATCAAAATGAAGGTAATTGGTCGAGAATATAGTGATTTGATTTATTGTTGATTGAGTTTGAACATTTATGAAGTGTGTTACGACCCCAGAGGTTGTATAAACATTTCTATTGTATCTGCTTTAATGCCCCTCTGTGTTACCTGAGTGTGTGTGTGTGTGTGTGTGTGTGTGTGTGTGTGTGTGTGTGTGTGTGAGAGAGTTTAAAGGCCGGCTGTTCCCAGTTCTTGTGGGCTCTCCTCTCTCAGCCAGACTGCATGTCTTTTTGTGTACTAGATCTGTTTTTTAATAAAACCTTTAAAAATGCTTTGCTGCTGGTGGTGCTTGGGGGATGGGAAGAGGAGAGTCCCATTTTCATGTTGTGCTAGGGTTTCCCCTAGGCCCTGGTCATAACAAGTGCTTTTGAGGAGATTTTAACATATCAAGAAATATATTTTGTATTGCAATGTAGTCTAAAAATAGAGATATTAGTTTGAGGCCATATCACCCAGCCCCAAGTACAAGCTTCCATGGCTGTCCAGTGGAGATAATGAATCTTTTAAGATCTTCTCACCATCATCTGTTCGAAGAGTTCCAGGACGTATTCATCAGAATGATCATGCAGCATAGCACTCTGAGCATTGATCTCATAGTTGGCAGCTGAGGAGTGTCGCTGATTAGGATTATGACCGGGCTTCTCCTTGTCCTTTTTCATCCTCATGCTGGTGAAACGCTCCAACTGGATTAGCAGACAATATGACACAGGTAAGAGGAACAAGGTTAGAGAGAAAAAGGGTTAGGGGTTAGGGTTAGGGTTAGGGTAGCAAACCATAATCAACTCACAGTTTGAAGACAAGTCTACTCTCTAAATACTAATGTTCAATTATTGAACAATAATAAAATTCCCAAAGGCATTTTTTTCCCCCTTCGTTTTAAGGATATATTATATTTTCTAATTAGTAGAAACCTTTCAACAATGTGAGATGATGATTAGGGATTGCAAATGTCAAAAGGTGCTTGCCACAAATATTGCAACACAAAGTCAACATGCGGTTAAAACTGGCAGGTGCACCACACTCAATTTGAACAGACAATGGGGGATCCTTCCCTCTGCTTTTAATGACTTTGTGTGATACATTGCCAAGGATTGCGCTTAGTATTATTGTCATTTACTGCCAAATGAAAAACACTTAAGAACATTAACTTTAGGATACATGAAACACTTGGCACATATTAACACAGTGACCCTCCATAATGGTTGATAAATAATAACTGTTCAATAACTATGATTTCAGCATCTTCCTGTTTAAGGACCATGAAGGCTTTACTTTCTTATGTGCCAAGTATTTCATGCCATTAGTGTGCATCTTCAAGCATGCACATTCAATGTGAGTACAGCAGATTGCAAAACAGATACTTAAGAACATCTGCGTTACAGTGGTTTAGGTTTGTATGACAGACGGCAACATGACATTAAATGGATAATGTTGAGATGGTTTATCAAAGACCACAAGGACAGATGGAGGAGTCAAGCACACAGGCGATGGGGGCAAGCCGTTAAAAACCTACCTCGTCAGGAATCAGCCGTTTGAGTTTCTGTAAAGGATGATTGGATAAAAGGGAGGAAAATGGCACATAAGGGTTAGTAAAATTGAACAAACTACGGGGCAAGGCAGTGACAAGGAGGGAGGCAGGTGGAGGGACAGAAAGATAAATAATTATGACAGGAAACCGATCAAGGAAAACTAGAGTTCATGAGTGACCTACAGCAGGACAAGGGGGAAAAACTATACATAAATCAATATTATAACTCTATCTAGTCATTCACACATCTCTCTAGGGAACTAATACATTTAAAATAGAGATTAATTTGGGGTAAACAAGACATCTGAAAGCTAGTAATTACCTGTGTGAACTATTATTAACAAATCAGCATTCATAAAAAGTCACAGGCAGAGAGACATCAATACATTTTTAAAGAGGGGAAAGTTGCACCAATATATCTGAAATACACCTGCACGTCTTGGCCACTAGGTGTCAGGCTATGTCCAATAATGTCCCCATAGGAAGCTCAGTGTCAGCAGTAACACTTTCAAAGTGTGCAAACACATACTCTGACAAAGCCCATGCAGAGCTTATAACATCAGAGAATAATCACAACCAACATTAGTTTCACAAAATAAAATGAATAAAACTGTTTTCAAGAATCTTAGATGTAGGATGACATCGACATTTTGCTCTTTAATGCAAATGTGCCTGGTATTCAAATTTAAAGGAAAGCTGTTTTCCATGTATTTTGACAGAGGAAAGCAAAAGGCACAATGCACCTCTGAGTGCTATAGTATGTCAACAACAACCTACAAGACATAAAGATGAGTCTGGACATGACATCCGACCCCTTGTTCCCACATCAAATGGCATGTAACCTTGGGGGTTGGTCTTAACTGCAGAAGTCTGAGGGTTAAATGGTCACACAGAACAGAATCTTCTCTTCTCTTTCACACAAACACAAACACACTAAATGCAGAGCTATTGACAGATGTTTCTCTTCTGTCGTTAGCTAAGCCCCGGGGCAGGGAGGTGCACTAGCATCTCTATGTTTATCGAAGCTTCTAGACAAACACAGATGTACAGTGTCGTCAGCCAGTTTGATTAGATAAAATCGATGTATTTTAAATAAAATTTGAATGAAGACAAAGCAGATTGAAGAAGAAGTAGATTTTTATGTCTGGACAAAGACAGGAAATTATGAATATGAAAAATTATAGACATTATGACTGCAGATACTTTTAACTTAAATAATTTTAGGCATTTAACTTTTCTGATAGATTAAGAATAGTACACCAAATACATCCAAAAAAAAAATAAAGGAAAGTAGTTTTGCCAATGGATTTGTGAAAGGTGTTGGCCAGTATGTGAAGGCTGTCAATATGTACATGTACAATACCACAGATAGCACCAAATCTAGTGTTTTCAAGGAGAAGTGTGCCCTTTTGAGGGCCTTTCTTTAGACACAATGAGAACAAGTGCTGGGAATAGTATTTTCTCAAAGAAGTCTGCTCCTTGAGGTTTCTATTACTGGTAAAATGTATAGACCAAGATTGAGAAAAAGAGCTTTTCAACAGCGTAAGGTGACACTATCTAGTAATATATCTGGTGACCTCACTCTACCTTTATTTTTTTATTCTGTTACTTGTAAATCTAGTGAAAGCTCCACTTAACCTCAACATGTTGTTCAATGTTCTAAGCTCTACATTAAAATGGGCTGTGTGATTAACAGTTAATTTATCTTGAAATACTAAAGAGCAAAATAATAGCGGGTCAAATAAAATACCGTTGCAATACATTGGGATATGCCTGCTTTGTCTCTCGTTGACAATGCTAATTGGTGTGACTGCGCATGTCTTTCTATCTAGGTTTCAGGCTAAACACAATAATGTCCCTCTAGAAAACTCAGCAGCAGCTCATAGAAAATCTTCACACTTCCCATAAAAAGTTCTCAGAGCACATACTGCAACAATATAAAGTATTTGATTGGTATAATCAGAACTCATAAATAGAATAATAAAGAATCATATTAAGAACTAGAGGGCCGCTCTGAGCACAGACTTCTAGTAGTCCACTCTTCTATGAGAAGCAAAACTGCAAGCACAATCACTATATATCTGGATATACTTTCAAACTACTGAAATTATGTCAAAATATGGTTGCGCCTTGCTGAAGCCTCATTATTTCAGCAAAGTTCACACATTTTTCCTCATTATCTCTAGTGGACAATTCACATATGGATGTGAATAAGAGTGCCTTTAGTTGAATAATGTGTTTATTTACATTTCCAGAGCCACATCTTAGTTGAAGAAAAAAGCATTGATACAATTGTACCAGTTCGGACATGAAACCACTTTCCCCTGATAGCTCCATGAGGACTTCATTCTGTAAGAAGTGTGAGTAAATATGTACATGTACATGCGTTGGCAACCCCACAGGATCCTGAGTGTTATATTGTTATATTGCATTTTGTTTAATTTTTTTAATCACCATGCCTGCTGCTTTCACGTGGCATTGAATCAGGGCAACATGTCGCAAATCTGGTTTCATGTTTCATTGTTCTAACCCAGATTTAAGCCAAAAGCCACAACAGCCAGAGTAAGCCTTGTACAACACTAACCTGCTGAAGTATTTTTTTAAACATTTACTCTACAGATTTTGTGGTCTGTTCCTTTACCATATGCCACAACTGCACAGGTTCACTGAAGATTTTTCTGTAGCAGGAGAACAAGAGGTAGAGAGAAGGGAGAACGAGAGAGAGAGGGCACTCTGATCATTCGGAGAGCAGTCAAGACAAGGATATTTCCGCTTACACAGCTGCCATTAAATAACAGACCCTCAACCTCAACCCATGCACACACACAGTCGCACACAGGGGCAGAAAATAACACATACACAAATGTTGTGGTGCTTTTAGCCCACAGAACGGAAATATACAGCTGATAGCAGGCACAGTGAATTCTGGGTAATTAATGGGAGTTAATAGGAGTGTGTCCGGAAGAAAACACTAGAGATAGATGGGGAAGGAAGAGACAAACCATTCTTGAAGCTAACAAACTGTGAGTGTAAGGTTCCGCTTTTCAAACCACAAGTACAGTTAGAAATATAAGCAATTTTCTCATCAATTTTTTCAGCAATCGTTCAAGGTAATCACAACATCTGTAGTCTCTTTTATTGTCCAGGATTTACGACCTGTCTGCTTTTAAACATGTTGCTATCATATAGATATGCATCGATAGTACTGCACACTGTTAACTGTCATTGTCTACTGAAACTATGAACTGAATTGAACCATACTGCACACTGTTTACAGTCTACTGACAGTTGCTCCTCAGTGCACACTGTTAAATAAATCCAACAAGAGTTTGTTATCAGTAGTTAACATTTGTCTGATTGTTAATCATAGGTTTGATTTTATACACTGATTATTACAAGGAAGCAGAGGATACAGACAGTCAGGGACATCCAGTTCAGAAAGGTCCAATGCAGACAGATCCAGCTCAGAGAGACCCTGCTCATGGAGATCCAGACAGGATAATTGTTCCTCAGATCCAGGATGAGTCAACAGGTCTGTTTTTTTATACACTGAGGTCTAAGCAGATTAAGATAAAGATAAACATGATAGTAAGAAAAATACATAGGATTCCCTGGTCTTATGAAATATCTATTTGGAGGTAAGCAATGCCACTTTTATATAATTGGCTTATTCTAATTTACAATAGAAAATAAATGTCTACATGAAACAAAGACTTGTATCTAAATACGCATCAAATCGTCTTATATGGATGATGTATAGATGCACACCCCTAATATTTAAGCCAGAATTGTTTTTGAGGAGGTCAAATGGGCCTTTAAGTACTGTCTCTGCATCTGAGGGGAACCATAAAAGCAACAATCAACTGCTTCACAACCACTTTTAGAACAGCTCTGAGCAGCCATTAAATGGCTGAGCCAATGGTAAATAGACTTGCATTTCTATAGCGCTTTTCCAGTCTACCGACCACTCAAGGCGCTTTACAACACTTGTCAGATTCACCCATTAAACACACACATTCATACACTGATGGCAGAGGCTGCCATGCAAGGTGCCATGGCAGCCTTGCATGGCAGCTTGGCAGCTCCAAGTTTCAATTTGGAGTTCAGTATCTTGCTCAAGGACACTTCGACATGCAGCTAGGGGAACCGAGATTCGAACCAGCGACCTTCCAATTACTAGGCGACCCGCTCCACCTCCTGAGCTACAGCCGCCCAATGCCAGCTATGATCCAGGTACTAAGTTAACATGGCTGTATATAGCTGATATAGCTTAAGGGTGGAAGTTTTCCACTGTTGTACAGTCCCTCTCCAGTAAAATTGTATGTGCGTTGTTTGACATCAGAACATTGTTTTCACATTCACCGCTTTAAGTTAAAATTTTCTCTGTGCTGCTGGACACATTTCCTTAGGATCTGGGAAATTGTGATAGACATTTTTCACATTTCATAGACCAAATGATTAGATACATTTTTCGTAATTTACAGATTAAACAGTAATGAGAGTTCCCGCTATGGAGGTTTTTCTCAAATTTTAGATATATAAACCAAACTCACAAAAGTACTTGATTATAATGCAGAGGGTTCCCCAATCACAGGCTGCCAGCTAAATGAGCTGATTTATATAATCAGCCGTGATGAGCTTGTCTCCTTGTAAACTAAACAATCACCGGAGTCACGCATCATTTTTTTTTTTCTCCATGCCTCATTAAAAACATCATTGTCATCATCAACATTTTATGACCTTGCCTCTTTGGCCTGTGTCTGCTCCAGGGAGGATTTCTCTGCAGACCCCTAACCCCTGCAATATAATGCCACATTGTTTTTCTGTGTCCACTTGTTAAAATGTCAGAGCCAAACAGACTGGTAGTGATTCAATCTGTGTTATGGGATGTCACAAATCACCCTGCTACAATACCCCAAATTCAGCTGCTCAAGTTGTGATATGCATGATCATAAATAATGTGAACTGAAATTCTATAAGGCCTATGTTTGAGTAAGGGTATGTATGTGTAAAGTGAACCTAAAAATGTAATGTGTAGGATTCTGGAGAAAGGTATAAACAAAAAAAAATAATACTGCACAGTTGCAAGTAAAGGGATATTTACGAAAGTAAGAAATTAAGAATAACACACTGATTGCTGGTTCATAATTTTCTGTGCAGGAAAAAACTCCTGCCCTTGCAAAGCCCTTTACATAAAACGTATATACAGAGAGACAAACATACAGATGCTGCAAAAAGAGCATAATTACACCGCTTTGAAGGCAGCAGCAAAAATATGGAGGACAGAGAATGGGTTCTGTCTGTCTGGTAGTCTGTCTGTAAGAGCAGACCGCTGAAGAGAGCGTAAATCAGCAGATGCATTTGGCTCATTACAGTCATATAATGAGTAAGCCTCAAACTGTTGCTGATGTTTCTTTTTGTACATGTACTTAGACCTGTCTGCGCATACAAATTTGAGTAGCAGGTCCTGAGAGGGGCGAGTGAGATTATGTAAATCAAAGCAAGAATGAAAACTAAGTAAATGCGGACGGGCAGAAAGCAGAGAGGCCACTTTCAGAGGCAAATGAGTGAAGCATCCACAGTTCTGTCAGATGATCATTCAAAATGGATGCACACTTAGTTAATGGTTGGGCTTTACAACAGGGAAATCGTGAGATTTTTCTGACAGATAGTGCAAATTGCCATGGATGTGATCTGGGCATCAAATAAGCATGCTGGTAAAATATGCAATTGGCTGGAAGACTTGTTGTATTATTGCATTTACCAGGCATTTGGCTGGTGGACAAAGTTGATTTTGGACCATGGATGTGACATTTTGTATAAAAACATCAACAAATATTGTTTTGTATTTGTCTTAATGCTAAATTCATATATTAAGTGAACAACATTCCATTATTATTGTATAATTTCACCTGTTCTTAGAGTACCCAAAATACTGCTGGCATAAATACCAATACCGGTGTGCAGGCACGAGCTTTCAGTTCATACAGGCCTTTACACCAATGGCATGAACAACCTACACTGTATCCTGTTGCCAGCACAAATTGAACTGTGATTTTCACCAATTAAAGTTGGTTTTGAGGCACTTTCTTAACTATGATTAAGCACTAGGAGAAGGCCTTTGCAATCAGCTATGTTCAGTTGAATGGTGAAGAAGTCTTAAAGTCAAACTTAAGCTGGATTTACATATATTTTTGTTTTGTCAGCATGATTCACTTCTCAGTCATGACCAGGCAAGATTTGGTGTCAAGCCCTGCCTATTAGTGTACCACATTTTTATGGTTATGATTCTGCCTCTGCCTTGCCTGCAGTTTCCCTTAGTCTTAAATTAGTCTTACTATCACACACAAACATCCATTGTCCAGTAACAAAAAGGCTGAGCCAGTGACTTTCCAGGGCAAAATGCCAAAAAATATCTTTGACAAAAGAAACCAGAAAGTGCCGAATTGTGATATAACAGAAATTCATTTTAAAAATAATTGTAGTAAGGTCATTGCCAATCTATACATGCTTTACAACCCTTTACATATAGACTCTAACCAAACTTAAAACCTTTTATTTTCAGACTATCAAATGCATAAACCATGAAATAATACCACCGAAATCACTGTTCTCATGACTTCACTGGGTATTTATAGAAGTAGATAGAAAACAAATGACCTGTCTGTGAAGATGGATGTGGAGTTATTTCTGTCTGTGTTCTGTGGCTTGTAATAGGTAATGTGGTGTTAGGGTTGTAACATTTCTAGATATTAATACTGTGTAAGTCTGGGAGACAGAGTTGGTTGAGTGAGGAGAGTAAAAGGACTGGTGAGGTGCTGAGTGTATGGAGTCTGACAGTGGTGGGGGAAACAGGGTGGAGATGGGGAGGGTAATGGAATATGGGAGAATGTACATAATTCCTACTGTGTAAGTGCTTAAGAAATAAATAAAGAAAGATGATTACAATGTCTGCTTAATCCCTAAAAAAGTAGAAGTAGAATAAAAAGGGTTGGTATGTGTGGTCTATGTCATCTTGTTACCACCGCTGAGTTAACATTGCTTACAGCGTTGCCAGGGCGACATACTGAGTGTACTAGATGATATCGTACAGGGGGAAGCAGCGCTTGGGCAGGCACACCCAAACACAGCTGAAAACTTTCCTATGAATACAGCCTAAGCAGGAAATTACCAATAGAGCTGATGTATTGCACACACACAAAGCTGTATGGTTAACAGGGTTTCAACCAAAAAAGCCTTGAAAAGCAAGAAAAAACAAAATGATCTATTTAATGCTTTGCATTGCACTAAAAGAGCGGGTCTGATAATGATGTGGTCACCGCTTACAGGAACCCTGTCTGTGTTGACACATGCTTAGTTAGTTAGTTACAACTTCCAAGCAACCTGTGACAAAGACAAACAAACACTGATTAAAGAGTGCAGAAAAAACAAACTTTATCAAGACTGTGAGGTATACCCCTCAGAGGTCAATGTCTCCTCTCCACTACTCCACTCTGAATTTCACATGCGTTCTCCTCTGGACTACACTTTTTAATGCTCCGACACGCCTCACTGACCTACTGACTCAAGGTGCATTTGAGTGCAGTGGCTATGTGTGAGAGAGATTACGACTGTATGTCAGTCCAAGTGGGGCACGTTTGCTGCATGACTGCTCCTAGTCCAAGGTCTACTGTTGTTAATGGAGACACAAAACCCCACCACCCCCCACCCGCCTCCACTTAAAACAAGGGAGGTCACTGTCGCTGTGTCTTTATACAAGCCTCTCTGTTCCAAAACTAGCTGGACAAAGTTAAATGCTTCATCCACGTTTGTGCCCTATAAAGGACTCCAAGGGTCTTGCGAATAGTTAAATGATCCTGTTAAATTAAATACTGTGTAATACATTAAGAAACCGATCAATGACCACTTCAAAATGAATAAACCCACTACAGATGCAACAGTTTATCAGCTGAACATCAGACAAATAAAATTGCATTCATTGATGCTAGTGGCTGATGTTTATCCGTTTTGTCTCATCAATTTTGCGCTGTGCATATGTGCTGCCTTCTCAGGGATGGCAGCAATTACTTTCTCAATGACTCTGGCAAAGTGCTGTGGTCTGTTTTCAAATAATAAGTGAAAGAAAATGTCGGCAATGTATGACAGTGGTACACTGTCTCTGAGAAAGATCATCGACTTGCAGTTTGCAAGATATTCCAATATTTGCTGATGTATTCTCCTTGGTGTGGTGAGAGCCCTGAGACATCTTTTAAGTGGAAGCTGATTATGGTGGTAAAACAACAAAGACCACATTATTAGAGACTGACTAAAACTGGATACCAGATATATGGCCCTCTACTTTGATCAGGATGTTAAACATTGGCCACAAGCAGCACCTGACAGACAACTGAGTGATAGGCCTGCTGCCGGAGCTGGCGTTGAGATGGGGATGATGATGTTATAAGGAGAGCTGATCTCCCACAGAGCAAGAGGGCACGAACTGACAGGGCACCGTCGGCTTTGCATGTCAAGTTTGAGAAGATTCTGGAAGAAAACGGACCACGAAGGCCAAGTGGGAGGGGATCAGATTAACTTGGGTTAACGACTTTCAAGAGTTATAAAATCCTGTCTAATAGCATTACAAACCGTTGTGCAGTGTTGTGGCATCAGATGACCCTTAAATCTAACAGTTCCACCTCTCAACCTGATCTTCCTGGATCACATTTAATTGATTAGCTGGCCCCACCACTGTTTTCAGTGTGAATGCCTAGTTACTGTAGAGGGCTAGAGCCTAATCCATGAGCAAGGTGTACCCAGGAGAGGTTCCTGGTCTATGACAGGGATACAGGTTTATCAACACAGGAGGTGTTTCAGCTTAATTTCTCACTCGTCATATCACGCTCCTGCCGGAAGAGATACTCTCCTATTCTAATCAATACAGCTGTATACACAGGCTTCATAACAGCTTGCATTTATACATGGATAACCTCAGCCTTTTTTTGACAACATGAACCAAAAACCTTGCTCATCTATTGTAGTGACAGATTTTTATGTTGATACAAAATAGGCGTATTAAAATATTGTGTAGGAAAGTAATGAAAATGGGCTTTTACTTCCAGGCCCCTGACAAGCCACTTTGTCACTTTAACCATTAAGTAAAACAATGACAAAACTTAAATTGTACAGCAGGTATGATTGAATGATGAAAGTGGATCAAACAGCACACACATACACCTACAATAACAATAAGAATAATGCATATGGCTTAGCTCTGCAGTGTGGTTAGCTCTCAACTTTCACCATGTAAGAAATCACTATACATATAATAATGATTCTCCAACCCCAGGTACTACAGTTACAAACACAAAGCCCTGTGTTACCTTTCAATCACCTACTTATGAAAAGAGAGGGAAAAATATTCAGCTCTTATTCGATAATATACAATATAATAATAAACTCTAATACGATTTTGAAGTAATACCAGTCATCCTTAAAATGACTACTTGTGGGGGAACAAAACCAAGGAGACAGCCACACATGCACATGAACAAACACAAGGACATTACGTCACACATCAACAACTGTACAAAGATGTGCATAGGAAACGAAGAATAAGCCTATAATTTGGGGGGATTATAAGAATGGGTCTCACAGAAACACTCGAGATATTTAAAGGAAAGTCTAAAGGCCAACAGCACACAACTCAATTGTGCCCTTGGGAGGAGAGAGAAAGGGGGTAGGTGGTGCCTTTGTTCATACGGGTCAGGAAAAAACAACAGAAGCACTAAAATAACCCCCAACTACCACCCACATTCCCATCTCACTACAATATCAACAGTGCAATCATGAAAGACGTTGTTTTATTCTCATCATTCACAAGATACCAAACTGTAGTAGCAACAATAAATATTCAATAACAATGATGACTGTAATAACCAACAGAAAAACCTTTTACATTCTCTGAAATTCCACAAAATGGTGAAGCCGAGTGCAGTTTCCTTTTAATTCAGTGTCATACTGTATGTCACAGTCATTTTCATACTTCCTGCTGGTGTATTTGGTTCACAGCCAAAGCTGTCAGCTACCCTGATGCCGCAACACCTCCCAACAAACTTTACCTTTGTGCAAGTTTGTTTCATGATTGCACGATTCACAGACCACAGCTCATTTTGCACTTCTAACAGTAATTTCAATACCGACAAAAAAACAAAAACTCTGGCTGTGGGGTGTAAGGCCTTCAGAGTCATTTAAATAACGGTTGGATCCTGAAGTCTAGCGTCTTAGAAGTGATGATGCTGCCACACAGCGCATTTAAACTCATCCACCTACACAGATCGTCTGCTCAGGAGCGGAGTGGAGCTTCCATCAGCATACTTTGCACTTTGCGGTAGCATCACTCACAGACAAACACAAGTTCACCTACTGTATACAAATCACAAACTTTCACCACCAAATTACCACAAGAACTGCTAAGTATCACCTACACACACATTCTCTCCACCCCCCTCATATCCTTACATACTCAGTCCACTGTACCAGCACACAGAGACTTGGCTGATATGTATGCATCAGTGACTGCTCCTACTGATGACTGCAGCCTTCTTAATCAACCGAGACAGAAGCAGGGTTTGTTCCTGTGATGGCTTAGAGGCCTATCATAAGATTATCTGTAAGAAATGAGAATTGTCTTATAATGAAACTGCACGAAGTGAAGGAGGGAGAGCACAGGAAGGTTCTCAGTCTCTTATTGGTGTAGGTGTGTCCCTGTCCACTTCTGTGTGTACGGCAGAGATATGAAGTCAGGCTTCTGCCTTCATATGCTTGAATGCAATGAACCCCCGGCTTGTGAGCTTGAGTGAGTAAAATGTGAGTATGTACACTGTAATTTTCACAGCAATAATTCAATTTTTCTTATCACATTTTTCTGTGCCAGTGATGTACCAACACCCTAACCATACCTGCCAGGTACCTTCAGCTAATGATGAGCTGTGAAGAATCCCATATTCTGTCAAACATACGGTGTATTTGACTAAGTCAATATCTCCAATTGTTATTGCCAATCATTCCTCGCATAATTTCCCCAAGCCAATTTCGGCAGCAGACTATTCATGAAGTGCTATTAAGCTATGTGCGCACACTCAATGAAAATAAAAGCCACAGAGCTCTGTTGAAAAGAGAGCCTCACATATATTGCTACGCATCATTTGGGATTTATCCACGTTTAACATTATTGCTATTGCCTGTGGTCTGACACAGTTCCATCCACTTGTTACTGGACTATAATTACTAAAGCCTCTGCTATACCTCAGCTCACATAGTGATTATAATGTGAACTAATGACAGATTTCAGGTTAATCTTAGTTTCCTACACTCCTTGCCAAGACACAGCAGGGTGTGCATCTGTGTCCAGCAGCTAAATTTCTCCCACAGCCTTAAATGTCTTAACGTCGTGCTCCAATCCTGGCAACAGGCATAGACTGCCGTCCTACACACACTCAGTTGTTGCGAGCACCACGTAGGCCCATGCTGTTTACAGTCACGGTGTTGAGATACACAGAGCAGTCTGAGATTAGCTGTAATCTGTCAGGGGGAGACTGGGGAGAGTCACAGAGAAGGACTGACACTGTAATCCTAACTAAGCCCCCCCATACACAACACAGGTGTCACACGTACAGGCAAGAGCATTCATATCTGTAAGGATCAGTCTGCAGGTTTGTCTACCCAGCTTACAAGTGTACTCCTCTTGTTAACAAGCAGACAGTACCAGTACATGCATACTGGAGAAACTCCATTCACAACGCTGCCACATCTTTTTCTGACGAAGATTGACAGAAAACACTACCTTACTCTCCGAAACTTAGTAGAAACTGGAGAGGACACAATATGATGTGCAGTTGCAGAAAAATAATCCAACATTTTGAAAGGTGTGGGGGGAAGGATTTCGGAGCTATTTGACCACCCGACAAGCGTACTGGCAGCTGAATAAGCAACATCATATCTTAGCCAGCTCAGTAAGCCTTTTTTCACAGGATAAACAAAATACTTTGGGCTCGGGCTCACACTCACTCACAAAACAGTTAAATTGCTGACTGACTAATAATCATAAACCTGAAAGAGAAATACCAGAAGCATCGAGGCAGCTGACCATGTAAAAATAATAGCATATTTTATCAGGTTTTTAGCAGGAAATTAGCAAAACACCCCAACTTAATTTAAAATAGGGGTAATAAAAAGCAATATGATAAGCAAGATGATATTACAGTGATAAAGTCAAAGCTGTTCAGCAGAAACTCAAAAGCCTTCCATATGCTGCTCCAGCAGTTCTGTCTTTCACAAGCACCAGAGAAGAAAAGCAAATCAGAGATGCTGCAGCTGGAAAACACAAAAGAAAATTCTGTCGCAGACAGAAATAATTGGGAATTCAAACTTCTGTGTGACCAGCCAGTGGCATGCAAATCTGTTGGTAAAGCAGTGGTTATACTTTTGTTTAATAAAAAATGCCAAACATTCTCTCGCTTTGAGTTTCTCATATGTCAGAATTTGCTGCCTTTCTTTGATAGATACAACAGTTAATTTGTGATGGACATTTCTAACTATTTTTTGACATTTTGATGACCAAAATAAGTCACACTCTAGGCCTTTGCTTTCCAGTCCTGTTCCTTGGGGCCCCCTGCCCTGCATGTTCTACATGTCTCCCTGCTCCAACATATCTGATTCAAATGATCAACTTGCTATCAAGCTCCATGGAAGCCTGATAACGAACCAGTTATTTGAGTCAGGTGTGTTGTAGCAGGGAGACATGTAAAACATGCAGGGCAGGAGGCCCCCTGGAACAGGACTGAAAAACACTGCTCTAGGCTGAGGCCACTACACTAGAAATGGGATCACATTACCATGACATGTTTTTTATTTTTTCTGATGACGGTGAATTAAATCTAATTTGTGGTGCAAATGGTTAAATGTTAAAGATTTCAGTGTTTCCCCCTAGGTCGACTGCTTTGGCAGGGGCACATCTTAGACTTGGGACAGGCTATCTTAACTACTTTTCTGGTTCTATTTGAATGCAAATGAAAGTGAAAAGGTCCAGCCCAAATGTTGAATGTTGGATTTAAAATGAAAAGCTCAACAGCAGAAACATCATCCTGATTTACAAAGGATTATACAGTTAGTCAGTGTTATCCACCTCCAGTCTGGAATGTTTCAATCCTGTCTATGAGGCTCCAATAATAAAACCCCACTCTATGTTTTAACATTATCCAGGCTTCTAATGCATCCAGGCCTCCAAAGATTTGATAGTGGGCTGTGTATATGTGTGTAAACATATTTATTAGACCACTGGTACCTCCTTGCACAATGGATGGAAAGGAGGGAAGGAGAGAGATAAAGTTAAGTAATAATGGGAACGAATAAGGAAGCATCCTGTTCGCTATTTTTGCACAACTTCCTGACAAAGCCCTCAGAATTTAAGAAATAATATAAGAGGGTGGAAACACTGACATATCTGTGTGCATGCGTTTGCATGCATGCACACAACCACAACTAGAAAAAGTAAGAAGGAGAAGTAAGATTGAACAGATGACAAGCGTGTGAACAATAAGTGAACACCCAGATCAGAGTAGTTTAAACACAAATTTCATGTCAGTTTACATTGCAGTCTTCTTTTCATTGAAGACCGATGGCCAGGAATGCACAGAGGTAGCAGTTTATTTTTATTAAATGCACAACAATAAACAATCATGTGAAAGACACTGTCTTGATAAGACCGTTTTTTTATTTGAACTGAACAGACTAGTGAAGGCCTTTGATAAACATCTAGGCAGGTGAAACTGACTGTGGCAACTATTCAATAGCTCAGGGCAACATACTGTATGCTCAGACGCATTTGTTCAAAGTTCTCCTCTGAGGAAGGGGAAATGAGCATGACAAAGAATGACATGCAGAGAAACAGAATGCCGTTTCCTCTATAGCCTCTCTGTATCACACTAAACAACATGCATGGCTGCAGCATAAGGCCTCTAATCAACACAAACCACAAGAGATGAGGTTATGCTCAAACAACACACAAGTAACACAAAATAGTCATCTGCACCAACAAGGACAAGGGAGCCTTGTGACACTGACAGCTTTTCTTCAGGGTGCAAGCTGGCTGTTGACTGACCTAACTCTTCAACAAACATGAATTGTTTCTGCCAGTGTTCAATGTCGGCCATTGTCACTTTAGGACTTAATATGACCCTTTGCACAGTAGCCTAGAAATACCATATCTAATATCTCAAACAAAAAAAACTCTCTCATTAAGCATGCAGAATGCTGTCTCAGGGGTTTGGACTAATTAGGCAGCAACACCAACTCTGCCCTCTGTGAATTTGTTCATGGTGGCTCAAAAGAGAAACGCAATATCGTTTATCAGCTCCATGGCTTCTCCTTTAGACAGTCAGTCAATAAGACGGACAGGAGAGCAACTGCTCACAGAAAGTACAAAAGTTATCAGGAGTTGACAAAATGGATTACGTCTTTCTATAATGCTTAAACATATCTAATTTTACTAAGGCTGAATCTAATGGTTATTTTCATGATGATTCTACCAATTATTAAAAAAAAATAAAAAAAATTAAAGCAAGTACTGGAAGCATGGAGACTTTGTTGCCTGAAACAACATGCAAGGCTGGACCACCAAGATTATATGTACCCACTGACTACTCATCTGCGAGATGTCTCAAAATTATACAGTCATCAGGTACTTGACGTCATGAAGTCAGCTGTGTATTCTGAGAGTCTGAGATAAAAATAAACACATCTGAATCAAGCAGTCATTCAGGTGAAGGTGAGATTCCTTTGTAAGTATGGTATTTCAGTGGTCTAGTGACTCTGCATTCCTCTGTGTGCCTGCCCCAACAAATTGGTCACCAGCACTTTTATTACACAACTCAGCTCTCATATCCAGTCAGAACAGGCTTCTGCAAACCAAACACAGTCCTCAGCTGAGCCAACAGCTGCTCGTTTTTATCTGTAGAGTACAGTAAGGACAGAGCGAGCAGGGAACACAATGCATGTTAATCATCATGCATCATGCTCACCCATGGCAGATTATTCCAACAAGTGTCTTTATTCCATCTACTGGTGTATGAACAGGATATATGTCTAACCTGAGATTGAATGACAATTGCTGTAAGCCAGCCTGCCAGAAATCAATTCGAAATAATCTAAGATAAAAGTCTCTGCATGTTAATCTATCGTATGTCTCATTGAGTTAGCAGAACTGCTCCCTGTGAGTGAAAACTTTCACTCATGTTGCAACCAAGAATGTTATCTTTGACAGCTAAACACCTGCCATTAAATCACTGACTTTGGGTGTGACCACAGGTGTCACATCCTTCAACGTTTCAACCATAGAGAGAAATTCAGAAACTGGTTCCTGCTCTGTGTGATTCAACACCTCTCTACCCTTTAGCTGTGTTTTTAGAGTCAACTCAGTAATTTAAGCTTTCCGTACCCATCACACCACCTGTAACTTGTTATTATCATTGACTGCACCCACTCGCACATTTTCTGCCTTCCTTAATTTCCTTATCTGCATTTCTCTTTTTTGGCTTCTTTCCCACTCCTTCTTTTGCTTCCCGTCGAACACTTCTCTCTTCTCCCCCTCTCAATTTGTCCCACCCTTTCTTCCACCTCAGTCCCTGCTCATTGATGGCTCACTTGCTTCCCTTGCTCAGCCTTCCTCTCTAAAATACTCCCGTTCACTCTGAGCCAAGAGGCCCATGCCACTAGCAGTCCATTAACCACTCCAGTTTCACGCTGGCACTCAGTCATCCTATTCTTCAGCTCACAGTATGCTCTTCTTCCCCATGAGATGTAGAGAACAGGAAACTGTGTGTGCCTTCTAGTTGGGTGTGTGTGTATGTGTGTGTGTTGGGGGGAAACGAACAGACATACAGAAAAGGGAAAAGGGCAAAAGAGACCGACTGTGCACAAAGCTAATTTTTAACTACTCCACTTGACTTGGACGACTTTAGTCAGGGACTGTGACTTAAGAGTTGTGACCTGACTGGTGTAATTCATGGCGTTATCTTAAATGAAGCATTTGCTGAGGTGGTTCCCCCAGGAAGTAGGTGCGCTGCTGCACAAAGGCACATGCAGGCAAAAGATTTTATGCTTGACGAGAGGCTCACTTAGCTTTGCAATTAATCAGATGTTAAACGATGAACACCAACATGTCAAAATATGTGCTCACCGGCAACTATTTGGACAGCAACCCCATAAGCAACACTGCATACAAGAGACAAATAGACAGAAAAAAATGTTGCATAATTCAATTGAGTTTTTTTGTGTTTGTTCGTGTTGGGACTGGTCGTGCTCGAGTGTATTGTGGCTTTCCCTCTGAAGTTGCAACATAAATGCATTACTTTAGAAAAAAGGAGGGGTACAAAATCAATACAGAAATAGTGCAGTATTTTCTGTATCAAGACATTAAAACTGGCAATTTCCGTGCACTTATAGTTACAATCTCGAAAATTATTATGCATCCAACTGTTTTATTTCGATATATTTTCTAATTGTACATCCACATTAACAATGTCAAAGCCATTAATGTCATAAAGAAAATCAATTGAAATCACTACCATTATCTTTTATTAACATGACAGAAGTAAGCCAATGGTATAGGCCGAGGTTGCATTCATGAGCAGCCTGGCATATTTTCCAGCTGTATGGATATTCAACAAGAGAAAAAAACATGTACTGCTAAGATACGTGCCTGAGGGTTCTCTGGTCCAGTTCCAGGGAAAATTGCAATGTGCATCTGCTCATTTGTTCTAATGCTTGTATGACACAAATTATATCTTTTCCAGTTATCAGAACTGGTTCTATTCCTTCAGTTAGAGCTCAGTTGTAGGTCATGCAAGCAACCCATCCCTTATACAGAATCACATCTCTGAAAGGAAAGTTCTATAATTGTGGCTCAAAATCCAACCTATGGTATTATGAAATTGAAATGACACCTGGAATGGCACTCAGCAGAGCGCATTCCTCTGCCAAGGCCCAACAGTCCCCTTTGTACTCACTCATAGATAGCAGCCACTAAAATATACTTGATTTGTTAATAAAGATTAATGTGTTATTCCCTGAAAAATCAAAAGTATCTCACAATGTTAAAGAAAGTGAGATATAATTCCTGCATCCGTCCCTTTATCCAGATCTGCACCAATAGTTGATGGGGTCTATTCTGGTCCAACGATCCATCCTCCATCTTTGACGGAGGTAATAAGAAATGCCAATAACTAGTAAATAACCTAATAAGCTATGAGAGAAGTCCAAGGATGTCCCAGAAGCCCCAGAAGAGCATGCTCAAGTTACACAACTCACTTCAAATATTGGTTATTGGTCTTCTCATAAACTAATATTTCTCATCAGGGCCTGAAAGAAAAGTCTAGCTACTTGAAGATTTCAGCAAACATTCCAACTAAAAACAGATAACCTGCCAAACTCAACAAGATGTCCCAGAGCCAGAATCTGTGATCTACAATTCACCTTGTATCCCAAACAACTGCCCAAGGCAGTGATCCCTGGATAATCCACACATACGCCTGCCTGCTGGGCTGAGCCAGCCTTTTTATGTCAACAGCATTCATGGATGCTGATCTTTTCTGTCTCTGTGGGCCTGAGGAACACAGATAGTGCTTCAGGGAGCCCTGCTAATATGACCTGCGTCTGGCTTCAAATCAAATACATGGATCATCCTCAGCTACAGAGGTACATATAAGCACAGCAAATCATGTTAAGCATTCCTGCGAAACATAACTACAGGTTATATATGCTGAGAAAAACAGCGAGCATGTGAACTGACACACACACAGTCTGACGGGGGTTGATGTCGGGGTTAGGCAACATTTTATGCACTGAATGGTATGGAGCAGAATATAAAAGGATAAAAATGTCAATCTATTATAAATTCTGCATGCTGGAAACAGTCCAGTATCTGTCTGAATGACAAACCTAGTTGAAGTGGCAGTTCAATGGCATTATTCCAACATACTATATAAAAAGTAATCAAATATTCCTTAGATTCCTCCAAAAACAGTGACTGTGTCCAGAAAAAGAGATGATGACTAAAACTGGATAACACACACTGCTTCATTCAGTCTCAGACATCACAACAGAGACATTCACAAAAGGGTGATTTAACAAATACTGAGACGACGGGACACCACATACATGTCACATTATGTCATTATCACTGGTATGTTTGGGGAGAGGCAAATGCGGAGAGCGATGAGGTCCGATAAGTTAATGCCACAGACGAGATAGTTAAGCGGGGCGGCATCACACTGCAGATCAAGCATGCCACACATAATTCTACACTCCTTAAACTCTTTCTGAACCCTGACTGTGCGCGGTGTAATAAATATTCTGCCTGAATGGGCTCAAATTGCAGAGTTAGTGGTGTAATGAAGTCAAGGACATACTTCACTCTGAGGTGGGCAGTCTAGCTACACACACACAGACATGCACTCACTCTCAAACTCAGACTCATGTATGCAGTGTCAACTTAGGACATTGCACAATTGGTTTCTGCCTGTGACTAATGTTTACTTACACCCTCACCTAAACCTGCGTGCACATTAACACTATTGATTGCAATACTTTCTTTTATTATCATCTTTTCTGTTCAAGAGCATGCAGTTACAGTACAGTATGGACCGCTTTTTAATACTCCACTGACCGTGTCTGTATGCCAGTGTAGTCTGACTGTATTGTGTGCCCTATTTTGTCATCAAAATCAGTAGTACAACCCCTACCACTCCTGTTTGGCTATTTTTGGGCTCCTTGCCTGGTGGTACTATTTACATGAAAAGGTTCTCGGATAAAGCTCGAACAAACTGTTCTGTACTTAACTGAGTGTTATAAGAAGCGGTTTGCGTTCATCCCTGCCAGCAGGTTATAAAACACCTTGTGGTTTAAATGAGGGGGCACCAGATGTGTCCTCTGTGCATCCTCTATGGTTACCGCTTGTCAGTGCGTGGAATATCAGTTTTCACCTGTTGCTAGACATGGCCAAGGGCTTAAGTTACGCAACAGTTTTTACTGGCTAGTGACAAGCATCGTTGCTGATGACTCTTACTGCTCCCATCAAGACACCACACTGAATCACACACGCTGACACAGCCAGGTAAACACAACATGATGTCATAGTGATTAAGTCACCTTGGGAAAATTTGATGCCACACCTTACCATGGAAAGCTCTGACATGCATTGGACACAACATGCTTTGTTTAAAATAAAGTCTTCCTATAAAAAATAAATCTTGACTTAGTACATGTAATCACACTGATGGAAGACAGTTGTTGACGTGTTGCAATTGCAGCACTGCATAACTTTATTGCACAGCCCAACTCTACAAAGTTGGAGGGACAGCTACTTCCTCATGTGTTGACGTTTAGTCTGACCTGAATCTCGAGTCTTACAGGCTCGCACTGCAACCTTTATGACAGCTAGTGCACAGCTTTCGGGGGTGAAATTAAAAATAGGTATGGTGGTGGTGGCTTGTTGCTTTGTACCTTCACTTGAAACATGAAAGTAACACGATGTAACCATCAGTGGAGTTAGGTGCAACACTATTGAGCCCTCGTCCCCGAACAACACTGCAGTGCAACAGGTTTTAAACCTGTGGGATACTCACAAATTTCTTTTTCCCTTCTCCATCCTCGTAGTTCTTCTTTGACTTCTTGTCCTTCTTGGGACCAGCAGCTGAGGCAGAGTTCCCCGTGTGTGGATCCATATTTATAAATTAATCCGTTTACTTGAATTAGGTGTCAAAATAAACCCGTGTGGGCGGTAATCTCCCCACACGCAAACGTAAAAAAAAAACACAAAGCAAATGTCTCCTCGGGACGGTGTGAAAAAGATAACTATGAAATCCCCCTGGGCCTAGGCTAGTCCCCTGGCTAACTAGCCACAATTAGCACAGCGTTGCTAATGATTTGGTAGAAAGCCAACGACACCGAACGAACCCCCTCGCTAAGCCGCCTGTCTGTGTCAGTGAAGGAGGGAAATTCAAAGCACAAGCCCGAGTCCTCGGGGCGAAAAGTACGAAAACAGCCCGTTCGCGCTCGTAAACCACAAATGAGACGATTATCCCAACTGTATCCAAGTCTAACACAACCCGACACTTTAACAAAGTGAGTTTTGAGTCCTGAAAGTATGAGATACTAACTGTGCTAGCGTTAGCTTTAGCTAGGCTAGCTTGTCTGGCTACAGTTGGTAAAGTCTCCGTAGAAAAAAAAAAAAAAAAAAAAAAACTTCCACGAGTTGTTTCGGTGACTACAACGCGGACGAGGAGCTGGTGTTACGGATGACTTGTCCCGACGGCGTCTCCCGGATTAGTTTCCATGACTGCGACAACTTTTAGTTAACTTTTTAACCCCTGGATGACAGCGGGGGGAAGCGACTGCGTCTTTAGCGGCGGATCGGAGTCTTCCTGTTCTTCTGACAGTCCGGTCGGAGCTGGACGGGGAGGAGCCTGCGCTCTGCTGCTACACCTGAGAGGATTTAACCGACACCACTGTGATCACTGCACAGATCTGTGGGCTCAGGGATCAGCTCTCAGCTCCCTGGTAGAGTTATGGTAAAATGAGGATTAGTAAAACAGCTTTGACAGGTTTCAATTGTGCAGTTTCCGGGGCATCACTGTATATTTGGCGCTAGAGTTACTACAGGCCCACACAGGAAATGGCGTATTCATGTATTGTGTCATAATTGTGTCATAATGTAGAACCTAACATTCACACAGAAGAGAGGAAAAGACACAAAAAAACACACACAGATGGTCAATTCAAATGTAGAATGGGCAGTGTAGTAGAATAAGCCACCAGCAGCAGGCAGCACAGGCCAGGTAACCTGACTATCACTGCTGAACTATGTAGTTATCAAATTAACACCAACTTTTGGCACCACTCCCTCATAGACTACACTGAAGTTGAACTAGTAGTTCATGTAAAAAATATCCGAGTAGTTGTATATATAGCACTAAATCGGTGCAAGGTTTCCTGAGCAATTTGAAAAATATAACCTAACTTAAAGCTATAGGCTGCCTTATAAGAGTGGTTGTGTTGCCTGTAATTAAAGGATATGTTTACCCAAAAATTAAAAATGAAGTCACTATCTTCTCCGCCTCAGGTCGATGGAAAGTCCGGTGAAGTTTCATAATCCACAATACATCTGGAGCTTCAGTGTTGCAGCATTCTCCTAAATAAATGAAGTAGATGGGGACCTGTTTTAAAAAAACAAAACAAAATGGCTCCATACAGCTAATCTGGCTGAATCCGAGTCTGAGAACCCAAACTGATTTTAAAAGACGTTATTTATACCCTCGACAAACGGTTGAGCTTGTGCACCCATATTCACAGTGTGTGTGCTAAGGCTTTTAGCTTAGCAGCTGCAGTAAAGACTTTAAAAAGGGTGTAAATAATGTCCTTTCAAGTAAATTTGGGATCTCCGGACATCTGGAAACATGGATTATGCCGGGTACGATGCATGGAGCCATTTTAATGTGTTTTCACATTTAAAACAAGTCCCCCTCTACATCAGTTGTCCAGACAAATGAGATCCTGTTTTGCTGTGAAGCTCCAGAAATCTTTTGTGGCCCATAAAAACTTCACCTGACTTTCCATCGGCATGAAGGTGAGTAGATAATAACAGATTTTTCCTTTTTGGGTTAACTAGTCCTGTGAAGACTTCTGTGGTGTGATCGCTCCTTTGCCATTGTACCTCTCTCTCTGTGACACACATCTCTGTCTCCTTGACTCTATAAGTTAAGATGTAAGACTTGTCAGAAAACGTCCACTCAGACATCTTAGGTAATAATTACAGAGGCAATTTATCTTATCTCAAATATCTGGAAAGGAATTTGACTGAGGGAGCTGAGCCAGAGCTGAGTTGTGCAAGTGTTATGATAATGGATAGAGGTCAGTGCTTTAGTAACTTTCCTTCCTTATTGAACTATCAAGGCAAGTAATGCTGTTTCATTTAGCTCTGTCTCGTGCAGTTTTTTTATGTATATTTTAAAGATGATGTTTTCACGTGTTTGGCTTGGGCACATTTTGTACTGTAATCACACCGAGTAAATAAATAATCAGACTTGTGGCGCCACCACGCGGTGACAGGCGCTGCTGTGTCACCAGAGTTAACGCAGCATGCCAGGCAAAGTTTATGTACCAATAGAAAGCAATTGTGGTGCAGCCTACTTTATATTGTCCTCTTAAAATGATTTCCTCGCACTCACACGTTAAATTATATTAAAATATACAAGGCAATCGCAGCAAATGATGGAATCAAGAGCGCGCAGTCCTCTGAATATGCTGACTAAAGGCAGATGTGGCCTTCTGTCTCCCTCCTGCGATTTAAATTTTTTTCCTCTCAGATCCAGAAGATATTTTGATTACGCACCACAGACAACAATAATCACCGCCTTGAGCTCATCAGTGTTACATCTCGGATGAAGCATCCAGGGGTCACTGAATGAATATTCAGAGGCATTCTGACTCCACTTCTCCTGGCTTGGCTCATTTGGAGATATAATTTCCGATACTTGAAATGCAGTGTTTTCTTACCTCTCAGACACACACACACACACACACACACACACACAATGAGACACGCAGGGACAGGATTACAGAGATAGGCTCATCCGTCTGTCTTGGTATGTGAGAGATGTTTTCCAACAACAAGATTGGAGAGGATTTGCGCATCACCGGTGGCACTGAAACCGACAACAGTTTGCTTTATCGCACAGGTCTCGTCATAAACTTCAGCCTCAAGTGTTCATTCTGCAGGATATCGGCGCTATAAATTGTGGGGGAAAGGTTAATTAAAAGAGAAAGTGCTCATCACGGCTGGCGGCCCTAAAAACGCCTCTACATGCGAATGGGAAATGATTTACAGTTGGCTCTTCGCACCAGCTGCAGCTGCAGCATCATCCTCAGCGTCCATTCATAAACAGGTGAAAGACTTCCAAGTCTGTTTGAATATCTTTATGCGTATATAGGCCTACAGTATGTCATTTAATCATCATTTTACAACGGACCAAAGGCTGTGGGGAGCTGAATGTTGATTGCATCATTTCACAAGACAAGACAGTTAAGTTACAGATATACAAAATATTTTATATACAAACTACTGTAGACTCTTTCTGTGTTGACATAAGTCACGTTTCCATGAAAAAAAAAGATTAATCTTGTCAGGGCCAGTGAGGAATACTGTGAAACTGCAGTATAATGTAAAGGAATAAACAATTTGTGTCCAAAGTGCAGTGCGGGGGCCACCAGGGGGGCTGCAGGTGATGATGGATTGTTTCACATTTCGTTCATTAATCACCAGAAAACACAGCCTGTGAGTCACTAATTCGATCAGGTGTTACACTGTTATCTCTCCACCTGCAGCAGGCCCGTACACACTCATCTACTCAAACAGCTCCCCGTGGACTGAAGTGCTATTTCTGGGATGGATGGGGCTGTGGGCCTTGAATTATGGGCAACATTTGGCCCGTAAGGGCTCTGCTTATCATGTTAGGGTTTGTTGGGGATTTCAGAATTTTTAATGTGTCCAAGACAGCTAATAAAGGCAACATCGTCATGTGTCCGGTACGTGCAGCAGCAGTTCAGGGGGGGATCAGTCCTTAAACCCCCACCACAGAGTCTCATCGGGGTCCCAGAGATTTGTCTTGGTGGTGGAGCCTACTTGTAGGAGGTCCTGGCCTCTCTCAGCGACCTATCATATGGCATGGAGGCGAAGAAAGAGTTCCGGAGCTGGCAGTTGATGAAGAACACAATGAGCAGCACTAAGAGGAAGAGCAGCAGGCACATGACGATGTAGGTGATCAGGTCCGGTTTGTGGAACTCGCCCTCCCGGAGCCCTCCTCCCCCCCGCCCCGCGGTGGGTCTCAGGAGAGCGGCCACGCTCACCGAGCCGCCGTGGGAGGCGTTCAGGGAGGAGGGGGCGTGCGTGGAGGACTGGGCCATGAGCACCAGGTCGAAGTCTGGGGTGTCGGTGGAGTTGAGGAGGATCTGTCTCAGCATGGTGCCCCGCGGGCTCTCCGGCTGCGTCGGTCGGCTGGAGGGTGGAAAGACACGGAGAAGGTTATGTAGCCTATTGACCCCGTCTGCGTTCAGTCTGCGCGTCCTATTTCTGATGCAACGAAAAAGAAGTGTGTGACAGATTTTGGAACGAGCTTGTAGGACAGGAATAACACAACAAAATCAAGTTCTCACAAAATATATTTATGCCTGACAAGGTCACTTCTTCAAGTGACACAGATAATCTGCACTGTATGTGGAAAATAAATCAGGTCATGCCAGAAGTGATCACAAATAGATCATAAAGTGGGCTGCAGTCACTGTTAACACTGGATTCCTAGAAATGCCTCAGGACCTTCTGTTTTGGCTCTTTCTGGATAGTCACAACAACATTAAACGAACTAAATCACATGATTTTAGTCAAGAGAATTACTTACTTTGGTGTGCGCTGCGAAGAATTTCGCAGGTGAGCTGGAAAAGACAAAATCCCGGCTCCGCATTCCTCAGCGTCCCCGGCTCCGTCCGCTCCAGCCCCACCGAGGGCGCGCTGTGGAGACGCGTCGGGTCGATAGCTTTAAATGCTCGCCTACAGACCATATGTCGCTGAGAGGGATATTAAAGCACCGTCTCCTGTCACATTAAATCGAACTGATCAAATCAAACGTGTCAGCGGAGATCAGGGTCCCAGTTAAAGTGCATATTACCAATTCCACTTGTTGGCGTTTAATTCCCAAATCGTCCTGCCACGCGTGTGGTCGAGCACAGGCAGCTTTATCGCAGACTACTGTATCCAAAATGACTCTAGGGTCTGTGAGAGGTGGTGAAGTTCAACGGCGATCCGTGGTGCGCACACATGTCTCCTTGTGCGTCGTGGTGCGCAGTAGAACAAGCTCGCCTTTGCCTGTGCGTACAGGGCGCAGCTCTGCCTGCTCTTTTATCCAGTGGAGGATAGATCCTACCGACGGTCTGCCCTCATGGGATCATCGATTCAGTGTGACTAAAATGGGACGAAAGAGGGGATTAACGCGCAAAACAGCAGCAGACAGGGTCGTGAACAGCTTCCAATCTTTGTCCTGGGCTGCGTGTGTGTGACAGAGGAGAGAGACACTCACACACACGCGGAGAGAGAGAGAGAAAGAGAGAGAGAATTGCAGATCAGGAGAGGTGAAGGAGGGTGCTCTGGAGGCACGTCACTGGACAGGGATGTGTGTAACACTACAGAGAGAATCAGTCTATCTATTTATCTATCTATCTATCTATCTATCTATCTATCTATCTATCTATCTCAAAAAGTTGAGTCTAAGCCATTTCTGGGTTGCGTGGGGAATGTCTCACACTGGGGTGATGAGAGAAAAGGAAAAGGTGTGAGATTGGTGAGTGCGTGTCAGAACTGGTAGGGGTGATTACATTTTAGGAAGGGTCTACCCTTAGGAGAGACTTAAAGCACAGCACACATGTGTTTGTTCTCTCTGACACAGATGTGTCACTGGTGCTTGACACTGAAAAGAAGGTGCTAAAGCTGGAGATTGGAAGCCAGTTTGCTCTTATATGATGCTTCAGACATGAGCGTGCATACAAAGGGCCGGACCCTAAAAGCTCTGCCGATCTGTTTCATATTCATCTGCACCTGTTCTGTCACAATAGAATGGCTGGCAGGCATAGAGGGGAGGGCAAGGACAGAGGGACACACACACACACACACACTGCAGCAAACCATCCCCAAATCGTAAAATGGCTTTGAAACCACATGTACATGTACACAAACAGACGGCAAAAAGTTTAAGGGCAAGTGACAAATAACAGACAAATACCTAATGGTGTCCTGGTGTCCCAAATCAACTCTGTGTTTGACAAAAATAGGATTAGTGGACCAGAGTTTGGTGCAATGTGCATGCCACATGGGAAATCTAAATACAGCCTAGAGCCTTGTTTACATACACTGAGGGACAGCAATAATTGTGACGGCTTAGGAGATTACTGTTTATTATTGCTTTTTGGATGTGGCACCCAATTCCTGCTTTGCTAAGGGCTTGCTGCTATCCTCATCCCCATCACACACACAAACACACACATGCGTGCGCGCACACACACAAAAGCAAATCCAAAGGCACACAAAGGAAATTTGACCCATTTTTCCTAAAATTATATGAGTGCATTCAAGTGGTGATTGAGTTGAGTTGTAGTGTTAGATTTGCAAAACTCCACTGCGAGGGTGCTAACAGACTGAACTCACACATCATAACCAGGTGTTGTGGTTTAGTTGAAGGCAAAACAATGAAGTGCAAAAAATATTGTGCCGCTCTTTGTATTGATTTGCCAAAGGCTTTTGACAGCTGTTCATGACGGATATACTAGTATAAGTTTGTCATTTTATCTGTTTGTTTATTTGACAGGGACGGCGCACGGCTTCTTAACTTTATAAGAGTTAGCTATAAGCTAATTTACATGTGTAGTCCCTGGGCAGGAGACAGAGATGATATCCCTGCTAAAAAGAAAACAACACATAATCACCATAAAACAACATATCAGCAACACAACAACAACAACAACAATAACAGCAAAATTTCAAAGCATTACAAAAACTACAATAAGCAGATATCACGATGACGGTACTGCTTTTAGCCATGATTTCATATTAAATTTAAATTGCAGCTCCCTATTTTATAACTTGGTTCCAAATGTCTGTCGCTCTAACAAAGAGGGCGGATTTGCCAAACTCAAAGGATTGGTGCTGTACTACACCTTCACCTCCGCTGGTCGTCCTAGTTGTCCTACCATTATCTGAGCACAGTGCTGTGGGGAGGGAGCCAGATCACTGATCACTTTGTACACTAAATTATCATCAGCGAGACACACAGAACTCTCAAAGGTTAGGGCCTTGAGTGTTTGTTTGTAGAGGAGCAAGTGTTGTTTTTCCAGCTTGTGATACAGTATGAGAGGTGTGAAAAAATAATTGAGTGCGTGTGCAGTTTTGTTGCATTTATGGGTAGCTTGTTTTAGATAAACCTAAAGTTCCTTTGATTACATTTTTGCAATGTTGCATACTTCTTCACGTGTTCTTAAATGACAGCTGTCGGTCAATAAGATGAATAGTTAGATATTTAAAATGTCAAACAGTCTGAATCCTTTTACCCTTTACAGTGATAGCTGGTTGGCTTCCATTTTTCTCCAATAGAAGCACATACAAGCGGTTTTACTCACATTAAGTGTCAGGCAAGACTCTAAAGGCCTTGCACACCAAGTCCATTTTTTGTCGTCCGTCATCCGATAAAAACGTTACGCACAGAAAGACAGTCATCAAGCTGTAAAGATGATTTTGTGGTCCCCACTACCTGAGAACAGGAAAAGACAATAGCCTGATAGGTCCATCCATTCTTGAAAACAAGACAAGAGCAAGGAGAATTAAAAAGAAGTCGACCAATTTTCCTGAACCAGTTGATCCTGACCTGCGACTTGCAGTACGCTAGGTGGGGATGCACCCGCACATCACACACACATCACATTAAAAAAAGGATGCAGAATCAGTGTGTAAACATGATTGACACAATATGAGGTCATATTTATTATATTTATATTATATATTTTTATTTATTTAAACATAAAACCTACTTGGTGTGCAAAAGCCTTAAGACAGTGTCGTCTGCATATATTTGTGTTCCGATTTCATCTTAATAAAAGAGGTCCTAGAATTGAGCCTTGTGGGACACAGCCACAGCAATGAATGGACGATGAAGTCCATCTCCAACTCTGGTGCAGTGTTCTCATTGTTAGATAGGAATCCATCCACATATTATAAATAATAATAGATAATTTAATACATAATCAAATCTTCCTAAGGTCCCAACTTTTAATAGACTGTGAAAGTACTTGATTTTTATTGATAATCATTTAAAAAATTATACCTGTTTATGCATCATAAGTGTTTTCAAGTCTTTCAATTGTGTTAAAAAATAAAATAAATATACATGTATATTTAAATATGTGTGTATATATATATATATATATATATATATATATATATATATATATACATATATATAGAGAGAGAGAGAGAGAGAGAGAGAGAGTGAGAGTTGAGGTAATGTGATCACAATATACCATGACATATATGTTGATTGATGCCTTGCCCTGTGACTAATTGTGAGAGTTATCAGGCTTTGCTCATTAGCCGTAACCCATGGCAATGGGATTTTGATTAGGAGTTGTGAATTGTAATTCTCCACCACTATGGATTACATTAAGGGTCTCATCCAATCAGAGCACCTCTTAACCTCCTGGACACTGTCAAGCATTGTGTCATGCAGAACAATGACCTCTCTCCTTCTGTGTCTTTGTTCCTGTGTTCCTGTGTCTCCCTTCGTGTCCTACATGCACACACAAATGAATAAACACACAACACAAACTCTGTGCATCACTGGCTATTTTCCATCTCGTCTCTGCCTCTCTAATTCCCACACATCTCTTTTCCATTTCTCTGTTGTGTGGTCTGTTTCTTCCCTCCTTCTCCGTCTGTCTCTCTACACCCCTTTCTCCATCTCTTTCTGTTTCTTAATCCTGTTAATCCATTAAAAAAAAGGAGGGGAAAAGACAACTCATCCATGAAGCACTGAGCACAGAAATTGAGATAAACGAGAAAACTAAAAGTTTTTGGGATTTATTTTTCTGAGTTTAATAACGTTGTTTTACAAGATGACAAAAAATAGAGACGGAGAAGTACCTTAAAGAAGCTTAATGTTCCTGCTGATGAGACATAACCAAAGCGAATGGCATGCCATGCAAGCCAACATGGATTATGCATGTGTAGCCTACACACACCAGCCTCTCCCTTACTGTCATTTCCACACACACTCGCACACTGATAACACATGCAACAACCCCCCTCCCTCTGCACTGTCAGCTAACTGGAGAATTGGGTCTGCTCAGGGCTTGTTATTTTATTACTCTTATTTTCCATTATTTCCAGGAGGGAAAGGATCAAGGTTTTGAAAACCCCCCCTCAAAGCCCTCTGCCACTGTTTTTACACCATTAAGTTTCAGTCACCTCAAATTATGCCATGTCAAGTGAGGGTGAAGTAAAGAGCGCTAAACAAAAGCAGTGGTAATCTGCACTCACAGCAGTGCTTTCCTTGGCCATTATTGCTAATTCCTCAGAGACAAAATTGCTCGGGTATACTGAGTTTTGTTTATTCTCGCCTCATGAAAGAGTAATAATGTTTTGTTGCTTTCCTCAGCATGAACTCCACAGTGCATTGGAGTCATTCGGCGCACAGCAAGGAGTCCAACAGACACCCAAGCATACTATCTATAGAGTCTATGCATCTCTGCTTTTCACTGGGAGGTTTGCTTGTGAAAGACAATGTGACCAAAGCTATAAAATCAGTAATAATCAATATATCTAAACAATGCTACTGTCCCCTCCTGCTTGCAACATACACATAGCATCTGATAACAGTGATTCTCCCAGACAGACTCTCCAGACTAAAATACACAAAAGCCAGAGTGAGACAGAGTATGAACATTAATGCGGACGCTCCAGTCTTGCGCACACAGACCCACTCGCAGGAGACGTTTGACATGTATAAACCACAAGCAGCCACACACGCACACACAGACACACACGCACACAAACACACACATGCTGCTACACACTTGTATAAACAGAGGCAGACTGAGAGAGAGAGAGGACACATGCAGTCACACTTAAACACAAACACACACATAACACAGTCAATAGGATCACTAATGGCGACACAAGCAGCTTGGACTCCTTTATCTCTTCTGTCAATACAATTCCATTTTCTGTCTGACTGACTTCCAACAAGGATCTGAAACAAACAAAACAAAACAAAAAAAGGCATGCAAATGTCTCCCCTCTCTCATTTTCTGTAATTGTCTCCATTTTCTCCTAACCATCTCCACCTCAACCTCCGTGGAAAAATCAGCTGGCAAAATAGGATTTCTCCCTGCCAGCGCATCAAACGCCCCCATTGGCAGAAATCAGACGTTCCACAATTAGTCACTTGATTATCTCGCCAGAACACCAAACGCTGCTTCTCATCTCAGGGAGGCATAAAAGGAGAGGCTTTTACTTTCCCATCGCAGTAAAAATGACAAATAGATACTCGAAATGAGCAGCAGCTGTCGTCTAACCCCTGAGTACACACACACACACACACACACACACACACACACACACACACACACACACACACACACTAACACATGTTCAATTATACATACACATTATTAATTCAAATCATATTCTGTGAGGAAAAACATGAAAATGCAGGATGCTGAAGTAGCGTATGATGTATTAAGATCCTTAAAGTACTACACTGTAAAAATATTCAAAGTGCTGCAAAGAACCCACGAGTGTAAGAGTATGTAAGTATAATCAAGAAAGCAGCACCTTAATTATTTTAAGATAAAAGGACTAATTAGTAGATTATTATTACTCATGCATGTATGTGAAAGCAGGACTTTACTGTTGTAGTTGGTTAAAGTGGAGGTAAATTTGTGGTTTGATTATTTTCTTTATTAAAATGTTTTTGCAGGATAAATGACTTACTGTAAACAATTATCAAAATGGTTGCTCAGTTTTACTCACAAGGGCGTCATTTTATGTTGAAAACTGTTGGGGACATCAGGGTCCAGATGAAGAGACATTTTTAAAACAGTCCTCAACATCCGATTTTAGGCAGTCTAACGGGAGCGTCAGTATATGAAGTGCATCAAAAGGGCATAGCCTGGCTGCTAAAGTCAACAATACAAAAATACTCAACATAAAATGTAGAAGCATGTACTTTTACTCCATTACATTTTTTTGATAACTTAAGTTACTTGTTACTTTGCAGATGGCATGCTGCATCAGAGCCAAAGTAGCACATTTTTACATTGATTCATTTGATCAGCAATCGGATAAAAAACACTGATCCTGATAATCAGAAAAACACTGAATATCTGATCTCCTGATCAGCCATGTTGATAATCAGTGTACCCTGAGTATGCAGTGTATACATACATGTATATATATATATGTAATTAACTTGTACTTGTACTTCTGATACTTTCCCAGACATTTACTTTTGATACAGTTAATATCAGATACTTTAAGTCTTTTACTCAAGTACTATTCCCATGGTCGACTTTCACTTTTACCAAAGTAATATATTATCCTTACTTGTACTCAAGTATGACTTTTGGGTACGTCATTACAACACTGGATGTAATGGAGTAGAAGCAGAAAGTGGCATGAAAAAGAAAAGAGTGAAGTAAAGTACAAGTACGTCCACAGTATGTCTACAGTAAAATTACAGTAAAATTAACATCATCAAACACATATTTTGCAAATGTGACACATTTTGCCAGTGTATATTTTTATTTATTCTCTATTGTACTGCAAAATGGGATCAATTACACATTTATTTTACTATGTACACAGCATAGGCTCAGATCCCAGTGCAGGTCAAGTGGCCTCTCAGCTCTACAGCAAACAGTGTGATCACAAGGACAGTAAACAAACAACAAGAGAGGAGCGGAGACGCTGAGGCTCAGCCAGCTTCACTTTTACATCCTTTTTCATCTGCATTTCAAATGTGAATAATTTCGTGGAAATTGTGTTCAGGATCAGTGAAGGAGTTTTTTGGAAGGGATGGGAGGGAGTGGTTCTGGTCCAGTAGCCGTGCAATAGAACAGAGACTCACCCCAGGAGCATCAGACATGCAAAGGATGATGAGAGGGAGGGCAGGAGGAGGTGTTCTAGTAAAGTAAAGGAGGAGATCAAGTGGGAAATAATAAACGCAGTGTTCCTTATAAACGTTAGCTCTGATCCCACCATGAGTATGCATGTGTTTGTAGTGTGACGCTCTGCTGCCTGTAGGCTGAGTCAGAATGAGCAAAGCAGCAGGAGACAGAGGAAAACAGACAGGAACAACTAACAACTGAGTAACGTCCTGTTTCCAGTGTTAGGTAACAGACACTTGTGATTCAAAATGTGAAAGGAAAAGAGACGAAAGCGACAACAGGACGGAGACAAACAAAAGGCTGCGAAAAGAAATAAGTTGCTGAGGCAGACAGAAACAAACAGCAGATTAAAAAAAACGATGAGGAGACAAACAGAAAATAGGTGGCTGAGCGAGGGAGTGAAACAAATGACAAAAACAGAGCTCCGCACACAGAGGAGAACAAAGAGAAAAACAGCAAAGTGAGTCAGAAGATGAATGGAGGAGTAACAGCTATGGCTAGCCCATAAAAGGGAAGCTATGTTGTAGGTACATAAATACACTGAGGGGAAATGTTGCTGTATATGACGAGCAGCAGCGCTGAGACTGTTATAAACATAACTTCCTCTCTACGTCTCACTCATTTCACAGTCACTCGTGGCTCTTACACGGAGTGAATGGGAGAATATCTGCAGTCCAGGAAACCTTGTAGCAGTTCCTGTATTGAATTCCATATCCATTATTCACGGCTGTCAGTAATGCTGAGGTAGAGATTCAACAGTGGATATGACAGGAACACAGAGGATGGCAGCGGTGATAGTCCTGCGGCAGTGAGCCAATTGCCGCTAAATTGAAGGTGATGCCAAGGATGATGAAGATGTTATGGCACAAAGCTGTTATAATGCAGACAGTAATGATAAAGATGATGATGATGATGATGCCTGTCGTCAGAATTTCTGCAGTTCTACAATGAGATGGGTTTTTGAGTGGATTTTTTTTTTTTTTTTGCCCGTTTCATTCAGTCTGCTACCAAAGTAAAATGAGCTGAATGAGCATCCTCTTTGTTTTCACATGTGCCAATTATACAGTGAGACACTGATGTTAACAGGAACATTCAGATATACAGTGTGCTGTAATGTTGATGTTCTTGGAATATTGTTTGATATGTGCTGCAATGGTAGCTGCAGGGTTCAGTAGGTATTAAAGGAACAGTTCACCCCAAAGTCGAAAGTACACATTTTTTCCTCTTACCTGTATTATTTATCCATCTGTTTTGTTTTGGTGTGAGTCCGAGTTTTTCTATAGAGATGTCTGCCTGCTCTTGAATATCATGAAACTAGATGTTAATCAGCTTGTTTTGCTTAAAGCACAAAAAACAAAAAAGCAAAACAAAACTCAACAGCAATGTCTCTTTCCAGAAATCATGACCCGAACAGCTAATTCACAGTACTTCTTGGAAGCCGTTTCATGCCAGAACTATTTCCTTTACCGAACTGTATCACTGCACAGAAGAACAGGTGTATCTACTCGTGGATGAGAGGGTTGTTAACATTAAAGACATCCTCCCCAGCTGAGCTGTAACGTTAGCTAGCTTAGTTAGCTAGCCTCCCATCCATGAGTAGATGCATGTTTATTTCTGTGTGGCGGTATGGAAAGAAAATAGTTCCTACATGAAACTGCTCAAAACGAAGGCTGTAGATCATCTTGAGCATCCTGCTGATGATCTCTGGAAAGTTGACGTTGCCATCTAGTTTCATTATATTGGAAAGAAAGAAGACATCTCTATGAACGATATCCCCAGAACTCATAACTCACACCAAAGCTATCCAGTTAGATAAACAGCATTACAGGTAAGAGGGAAATGTGTATTTTTTCTTTGGAGTGAACTGTACCTTTAAAGGTGCTCCGTGTAATAATTTGCGTGCGTGTATTAATCACTTTTTATTGGCCATATGTGAGCAGATTGTAACATGACGTGAAAAATGAGTCCCTCCCCGCCTCACTTGGTTGACTACAAAAGCTTGTGGACGATTTGTTTATGATGCTGTTGGACAGTGGATTTCTTTGTGAATAACTCGGGTCAGAGTCTCCTCAACAGTCCATAGGATGCTACTTTATGCACGTCCTCGAGTGCATCTTCTTTGCCTCTTTCGGCTCCGCTAACAGAAAGCAACAGCAGCTAATGTTGGTTTAGAAATGGAGTCATAAACTAACAACTGGCTTCCAAAACAAAACAAAAGATCCACAGATTCTCTTTAAGATGCTGCGTAATCTCTGTAGAGGAAATCATCATCATTATTCCTCAATTGCATCCTCGGATCTGTCCGTAAAATAAGAGTTTTTGGACTATTCGAAACATAAACTGTGATTCTGATGTTTCTTATGATTTTTCATGGTAAACCTTACTGATTTCTGAGGATTTAATTTGTGGGAAGCGGTGGCACTAAAACAGGTCTTTCACTCTGAGGGAGAATTCAGGAGCAGAATAAATCTTAAATCCCACTAAGGTGGAAGGAATTCTCACAGGCGTAATCGTCCCTCAGATTAGGTTAAACTTCAGGTCAAAGACCGCATGCTTGATTAAGCTACCTTGTACACCAAGAAGCATCAAGGTTCCTACTAGTCAGGCTCTATGAATTATTCTGCAAATAACTAAAACCCACACATGCATAAAATGTAGTGCTCAAATGAGTAGAAACTATTCAAGGACATCAGTTACAAAACAAAAAACGGCAATGTTGATGATGATTTCTAGGAGAAAAAAATCCTCCCGTGTGCGAGATGCACACCTGACACATTTATCTGGTGCCTGCGTGCAGTTTCAAGCTCTCCACTTGCAATTATGAGTGCAATCATCGCTGCTGTATACTCCCATTCCTCAGCGCGGCCTCGAGGGCCGGCCGAGCCACCTGGAGGGCCTGTCAAGGCGTTGTCATATCAATACCTCCATCCGTCTTGATCCAGTGCGCTGTTGCTTTGAGGAAAAACACTCGACAGGCCTTTTCTTCTGATAGACCAACGATAGCCCCTTCCTCCTCCACTCCATCAGCCCTCTGACTGCCCCAGAAATTAGACACTGGCGTTTCACCAATATTAGGGAAAAGTGGATTTATGATTTTTCTTTTTACAGGCTGTCATGTCAGAGAAGTAAATAACAGGTCTGGTTATATTTTGTGACTGTGCCAAAGGTTGCATTTTTATATGATCTCTATATTCTACAATCGTCTTTTAGTATGTTTAACAGATTTGTCTTGATTACATCCTCACTGGAGGGCTTTCTAATGAGATTCTGCGAGAGACTGAGATGGCTCAAGGAGGAGATTGATGCCTCGGATGGAAGATGTGCCCGTGCAAAAATGATGAATGACACGTAATCGTCTGCGAGAGTCAGAACCACAGAGGGACTTTTGAGTTTAAGCCCACTTCTGTGTTAATGCCTCCATTAACATGTGAGTGTAAGCGCTTGTTTGTTTGTGTTCAAACAAGTTAGCATTCACTGTTTAAATATGAGTGTTTATAACAGACAGTCTGGTGTGTGAGCGTGCATGCATATGTGAGTATTCTCGCCTGAGTAAGTGTGTAATGTGTGCAGATTTCCGGCAGAGTGAGGGGGAGTGTAAACCCACCTACGTGTGCGTGTGTTCAAGCTTCTAATAATATACGTGGATGGGTAAGCTGCTATGTGTGTGTGTGTGTGTGTGTTTATACAAGCAAGTAAGCATATTTTTGTTTGTACATGTGTGCATTCTGCTAAGTTTGTCTCCTGAGGGGGCTTCCAGGCAGTAGGCGGGAGGCACGTTGGAGAGGGAGTCTAATCTCTCTCTCTCCAAATCCCTGGAATCTCTGTCTTTTCCGAGGCAGGAGGTCACATCGCTCAGTGCTCTGCCAGGAGAGACAGAAACAGAGAAAGACAGATGGAGGAGGCGAGAGGGATGGAGGAGGGAGGGAGGGAGGAGAGAGGGAGGGTGGGCTGGAAACACTTCCATGCCTTGGGCCTCTGGGACAAATTACACCAGAGAAGGGATGTCAGTTAGACTGTGTGTGTGTGTGTGTGTGTGTGTGTGCTCTAAGACACACACACACACACACACACATGTGCACGCACGCACACACATTATTTCAATGCAAGCAGCACACAGGTCATGCACAACTGATCGTGAACAGATAGACTTCCATAAAATGTCATCTTGTGATTTAAACAGACAATGCACAAACACAAACACACACACACACATGCACACACACACAAACACACGCACACGCACACTGACTGAGAGAACGTATTATTGAGTAACACCCTTAAGGCCAAAACTCATATCAAAAGTCAGAGGGAGAGCACTCAGTGAAATCAGATAAGAGATAATTTCCTGTGAACTTCCAAAAGAACATCTCCCATGGACCGTCTTTGTTGCTATGGAGATAGTCCAGTAAGGATCCTGTCTGCTGTTTACATGCAGGGCCGCAGCCACTTACACGATGTGCTGTACCCTTCTGTCCAGTTTGTTATTTTTCATTTTTTTTACTTCTGGGTTTAAGGCAGGAATGGAAATAATTAATTTAAATGTAGAGGTTGCATCACAACATCTTCTGTTCCTGTGTTAGATATACTGTTTTATATAGTAACTAATGGTAATCATATTCACTGTACAGCCTGATCTCTCTCTGTGGTTTCTATGTTTCCCTGTAGACTGCACACAGTCGCTCACTCACCATATAATATGTTTGATTAACACATCATTAATGAGAGCTCTTATCCCTGAACCACTCTGTCTCACCTTAAATGTCTGTAAAGTAAATATATACCAGGAAATATGCTCTTTAAATAAGATGTGAAATGCTGCAAGTTTTATTTGCAGCAAGATCGAAAAGATGTGAAGAAGAGTCATAAATACTAAAAGAGCAATTAAGTGAGTAAATAAAGTTTCGGATATTAAATGTAGTCACGGATCAAAAGTAATTTTCTGGCAATACATGTAGTTAAATATCAGAAGATCAAGTGACAGTTAATTATACATATTTACATCAGACTGGCTCATTATCAGATCTAATATCCAGTATTTTATTTGATTATTGGAATCAGAGTTGTTCTTTTTGTCTATTCGTTGTTTCTATTGTTAATGTTCTATTGATCAAATCAATGTATTTGTAAATGCTACTACAAAGTAACTTAAGTTATTAAATAAATGTAGTGAAGTAATAGTACAATATTTGCCTCCAAAATGCAGTGGAGTGGAAGTGTAAAGTAGCAGAAAATGGAAATACTCAAGTTCCTCAAAATTGTACTGAAGTACTTGAGTAAATCTACTTGTTTACATTCCATCACTGGGTATGAGGTGTTACTAAAATATATTTTGGTAACAATCACTGGATAAACTTCTGTAAAGTATGGTCAAAAAGTTCACTGAGAGAAATCTCAAGATCCACTGGACAAATACTACTTTACTTGAATGTAATACTACTTTTTTCATTACAAATGATCATACAAGCTGTTGGTTTTTTTTAGAATATCTTGGTATGCCCCCTTTTGCTGTAACGACAGCATGCGCTCAAGTTGGCATGGACTCCACAAGCCTGTGTGACACCTGAAATCTTTAGCAGCGCTGTGACACCGACTAGACCGACTTCTGTCCTATAATGGGGGGAAATATTTAATCTGGACGTACATGCCCTGATGCCATGCAAAGCCTGGCAAGGGACACTTTTGGTTTCGGCCACAACAGACAGTGTGACTGCAGCAAAGTAAACGAAGCTGTGCAGTGTAACTTTGTCATCATGTATTAGCGTATTTACCACCGTGAATATTTTTGCCACAGAAAATGTCAGAAACTCCTGATTGATTCTGTGTGCGAAGGTCTGGACACGTCACATTTTTATAGGTTTATAGTTTGTGAGTTCTGATCTTGAACACACTTCCTGCATCTGTTCCTGTGGACTAGCTTGTTTTGAGTGTGTACTGTAGGCCAGGTGAAATACAACCCCTCGCCCACAGTGTGCAACTTTTTACATTTACTGTATGTGACATACTTTAATAAGATGTTCAGGATGCCGACCTTTGTTCACAACACACTATACAATTCAGCAGCTTTAGCAATTCATCAGATAACATTTTAGGAAATGTATAAAAAAAATGTTGAAGACCCAGAAAAAATATTGAGGACATGACCTCAGTGTCCTCAGTGATAGCTACAGTACAGCTCTGTTTACGTGTGTGTGACTGTGCGCTGTGCAGCATTTCTCGGACTGAATTACTTCTTCTTTCTTTTTGAGACAGTGTTTTGGCATTTCTGCTTTATTGGCCTGCATATATAGTGCAGCAGTGAGTGATAGGGAGGAGAGAGGAAGAGTGGAGGAAACAGAGGGAGAGGATGTGACAGAGGTTATAAACCAGACTCGACAACGTGATGAGGAAAGGATGCTTTATTTATTTATTTATTATTCCATGAACCCAAAACTTTATTTCGAACAGCAGCATTTCATGTGTGAGCTCATCCTGAGGATGCAGGACTTGCAGATGAAGGCTGAACTTGCACAAAGCACATTTTCTTCTACCTTCATTTATCAGCACTTGCAAAGGAGAAGAAAAGCCCAAGGTCTGTACATTTTAAAGATCCACATTACGTGATTTATGGTTAACAAAGTCCACAAATCAAATACCTGCTTGCAGCTGTCACAAGGGCATGAACTTGTGAGTTTAATATGAATGGAGAACCGTTTTTTAATTAAAATACCTCTCCTCGTGGAAGGACACTTTCTACATAACCCAGTGTTGTTTCAATAAAGTTGTCACCAAGAAAAACTGCACTGAAAACAAAGACAACTAAAAGCTGTTGACCGTTGTCATATACAGCCTATAAGATGACCATTTAAGGCAAGTTTTAATGCATTTACAGGGGTCGTTGGCCTTTGTGTATTGGCAGGCTAGACAATAAAAGGAAGTCTTTCGGTCACAGCCTGAAACAATGCAGAGAGAGTGTGGATGAATGGTGCGGACTAAGTGGGGACTGATAAACATCTGGACATATGTTGGAGTGCTTACACTGCTGCTGTAGAGGGCAGCTTTCAGGATGTCTCTGACACGCCAAGTGTGTTGTTGAGGTCAGCACACACACACACATAGGTGCATGACTCAGCTGAAGCACACACACTTACAGGAAATTCACTCTCTCAGTCACAGAGGGGTTTTAGGACCCTCTTTAAGGCAATGCCACTCTCACACAGACTGTATGTTGAGTCTGCAGTTGAGGGAATGTACTTTGTTTAAGGAATTGCTCCTGAAGTACAGCTCCTTGTCACATGAGAGGGTTTGCACTTTTCCTTTGGGGCTGTGGAGGGGTGTAATGTTAAGCTAGAATACCTGCTTGTCCAGCCCAGCCACTCATAAGCTAGCTGCTGTGCAATTTGTTCAGGTTCTCAGTGCAGAAGTTTGTTCTTTCATGCTGTTATTTGTTTTTTGTATTCCTGAGTTTCTCCTAAACCTTTTACCTTTCCAGGAGCCTTGTTAAAATTTTGGTTACAGAGCAAGCAACTAACAGAGTGGTGTTTGCATTGTTACTTTGGTCAAACACAGGCCTCATGACAACTTCTTTATCCTGTACTGTCTTGTATTTTGTTTTTATTTATTTATTGTCTGTAGTTTTTTGAGAATCATGTTGGGCTCTACTGTTTTGAACTCCATAAACATTTGGGATTATTATGCACATTTTTTAAATGTATTTTATTTAGCACAGTGTTGACAACAGTTGCTTTCTTGATGATGCTTCAAACACAAATCTTGTAATGCTTCCAGCCGTTGAAGTTTTAAGGTCATTGCATTTTTAGAAAAAGACTTTTTGCATGCAACCTTTTTTAGGGCATGTGTTAAGTGTTTTGTTAGTTTGTGGCATGAGTGATGGTATGAGCACCATCGCCTCCTGTAACAAAGATCTTGATCAGTTAACATGCGCATTTGCTTTGAAAGCGAGTGAAAGAAAGATGCTGTTTGCAGGATGCGTGGCATTGAGGTAAAGTATATACTGTAGATACTAAGATGAATAACTACAATATGATGATGGTAAAGATGTTTACCAGGGTGAGGGTTAAAACTAAAGATGCTTTAGTGCCGTACCACCAGAGCAGCTTCATTCTCTGGGCTGAGACTCCTCAATTCATCTTTAACAGCCACCATAAAAAAGACGTTTTAATTTTCTGTATTATCTGACCTGGATAAGTCGGAATCCGACCTTGTGACAGGCAATAAAAACAACGATATAAAATAGCCATCTTCTCTGTGATGGTCTTGTTTGCTTATATAAGTCATATAGAGGCATCAGTGTCAAATTGACTGTTTCATTACCAGTAAAAAGTTCCTTGTACTACGACTAAGTACGATCTGTTTTGAGTTGCATGTTGGCAAAAAAAAGATGTCTGAATAAATCTAAATCAGCGACACAGACATGCCTGTAACTGCTCTAAAAACGGTTTGAATATGAAAATGAGGGCCATTAGTATGTTTGTATGTGATTGCACTACTGTGTACAAGCGATGTGATTTAATGCAGTGTGTAAGTGCCTGTGGACCTCCCGGCTGCTCAAATCAAAGCACTTGTTCTGAATGTGAATATCTGTATGTGTGCTTGCGTGTGCGTGCATACCATTGCCAGAGTGCAGAGCAACACTGCAGCCACGTTTGGTTTTGCTCAGCGCCTGCCACGGACTGAGAGGACAAACACTAAATATTTAGACTCATCCGATGTCATCAGATTTCACCGATCAGCACCAACACACAGAGTACTCCAATGATAAGCAGCCAGTGTAGAGCTTACTGTCTTTAATTCAAGGATCAAAAATATGACAATATACAGTACAAGATTTTGCTTTAATCAATATTTCTTGCGCACAAGTTAAAAATACAGTATTTCAGGTAATTTTGTCTTATAGGAGGTGGGACACTTAAAACCTTCTCTAGGAGTCTTTTCAGTAGTAGCCTGGTTCTGCACACAGAAAAGAGTTAGCTGCTCTTCCTCTCTCTGACACACACACACACACACACACACACACACACACACACACACACACACACACACACACACACACACACACACACACACACACACACACACACACACACACACACACACACACACACAGTACAAATAAATAGACACAAGTTTAAGTCCCACTACTTATTTAAACGAAATCTTGACTCTAAACAAAACTCAGTCACTATATGCTGAAAACCTCATATGTCTAAAAAGTCAAATATTTTAATGATGGTTTAAAACCTTCAGATGAAGAATTATCACTCAACTTCAATGGTGCTACGAGGTGTGCTTGGGCCTACTACACCCACTAGTGAGTTTGGGCTTTAAGATTTAGAAGCTACCTGTAAGGATGTATGGATATATATGGATTCATCTGTTATGAAATAAATGACTTATCTCACAGTCCTGCAAGTTAAAAGTTTTAAAGGATGATGTTATAATGAAATCAAGATTTGAATTGTTTTGCTGTATAATGAGAGCCCTCTAAATGTGCTAATTGGCGCAGTAGGCCCCTGCTGATTCCACACAATAACAGAATAATACAACTGGGTGTTTTATCTTGATGTTTTGGTTTTGAAGGTGATGTAAGGGCTTGTATAATGCATTTTAATTATCTTAATCCTCCGAGGAACCCATTCAATCTGATGATTAAATTCAAAATACCAAATCTATCTCATTCATGATGTTTTTAAATGACAATATACAGGGACCAGTGTTGTGCGAACGTTTCCCAGAGGCAGTGAGAAACAGAATGGCGACCCATCACATAAGAGGATTTTAAGAAATGACTGAAGCATTCTAACTAGAAATAAGATAATCTGAGAGAATCTTGTTCAAGTTGCTGAATCCTGACTGCGTTTGGGATTCAGCAACTTGAACAGAATATAAATAATGGGTTAGTGGCTGTTTTTTGTTGACAAAATCCAAGAATAAGCCGCTGTTACAGGAAGGACAGATACCGTGGCTGCTCCCACAGGTCACCTTTAGCACCCTATTTGTATCTACATCTGAAAGTTGTTTGTTTGTTGAGAAAGCTTTCCACTTAGCACAATAAAAAAAACATACATTTCTAATAGGCAGAATAAATGGACTGTGTATTATTATTGGGATCACATTTTTTCTCCAATTAAAGCAACAGTTCAACTCATCCTCGTGTCATTAGAATCACTGGTGGAGTCTACCACAGCTAGGTTTGTGCTGCAGCTGGATGTCTAATAAGTCTCCAGGAGAAAAACAAGACCGTAAAATTACTCCACACAGCTTCTGTGTTTCTCGGTGTTTTATAGCCAAATGATCGCACTGTGGTTCCAAAAGTTTGAAATCTCTCATCCCTCATCATAGCTCTCCGTCTGCCACATTTTCTAATCCCACAAATGTCTGGTTGCCCTGAAGCAATTAGACAGGAGAGTTTTTACTTCCCTTTTGTGCTTCTCGTAAACACTGACCTCCTGCCTTTTACAGCTGTGAACACAACTCCTGGAGGACATGTCGCTTTTTGTTTTCTACTTCATAAAAATGTGTGGCATGGAGACACTTTTGGCGATTTTCCATGGCCACTTTTGGCCAGGCCGAGTCAGCTCGAGCCGTGCCAATTTGCATTTCCATGGCCAGTTTTACCGCGCCAACTTGGGCCGAGCCACTACCGGGATGGACCCCCTCTGGAGGGTCAGCAAGCCCCGTCACTCCCTAAAATGAGTGAGTGTCTGTGCAGGAAGCCTAAGAGAAATGTTTTTTTGTTTTCTTTTTTCATCTCTGTGTTTTGCTCTCGGTAAATTTGGAGCTTCTCACTGAAATCTTATGGTTTGAAGGCTAAATTCTCTCCAGTGTCCCTGTATTTATCGTGTTCGCTTTTTCAGAAGTTGTGTTGAGTTACTTTTATTGTGAAGAATTTATAGTAAGTGAAATGCATTTGTCACAGAATAAGTGAATCTTTGTTAGCAGCTATTAGTCTATAGTACTGTGGGGGGAGGAGTATTTCCAACCGCTTGGTTGACCACTACACAAGATGAGTGTGTCATCAGTTTTAGATACAACTTCGAGCAGGTAGCCCTGTTGTGATGGAAATGCAAATCCCTGCTCCGATGGCCTCAAACTGAGTCAAGCTGAGCCAACATGTGTGCTGCAAAGGCACAGTGAAAAGGAGAATATCCAAAGCAGTGATCAAGGTCATAATATGTCTATTGGCTTGGAGTTTTCAAATATGCATGAAACCTGGACTTTTACCGGTTTTGTACATTTGTACATGGCCGTACTCGCAGCATTTCTCTCTGCTTGCTTAGCACATTGTATTTTAAATCATTTAAATCAGTGAGACGAAAGACATGCTGCCTGGAGTAATGTTATTGTAACTTGTTGGTATCTCTTGGAGACAGTCGACATAGAGCTGCAATACCGTACGTCTAATCAACACACAAAGGTCTGTGATATACACTAAAATGAGAAGATAATGTTACATTTCTGGGTGATCTTTAATGACTTGTTTCCCACTTTTTCCTGAATCATCTGACTCCTGATCGTAAGTTGTGCATCTTGGAGGGAAATGCATTAATTAGATAGCCTGGTGTATAAAGGGGTGCACAGTATCTCGACAGGTATCACCACGCTTGTCCTGACAAAGTGAAGACGTAGAAGCAAAGCCGGTCTCTCTGGTGTGAGAAACAGCAGCGTTCTTTTTTTTTTTTTCAGATATACCCCCCCACCACTACCACCAATCTCCAACCCTCCCTCTAAGTCGTCCCTTCACTGGGCTTCCCTCTCTCTCCTCCGAGTGGGTGATGGCCTGATATCTCTTGGAAGCGGATGCGGGGGCCCTCATTGCTGCGCCGCCTCAGTCTTCTGCCCTGTGGTGCCTCTTCATATCTCATGGTGCTTGTGTTCTCCTCCTCATTCGTCTCCCTCTATCTCCCCCCTTCCCAGCCTGCGAGCCACTGTCTTCTTCTCCTCTCTCACTCCCTGAAGATGTTGCCTTTAATTAGAATTCAGCTGTCAACACAAACCCCCTCTGACTGCCTTTACTTCACCTCTGACCCTGTGACCTCACGCTCACTTGCAGCCGCCGCTATCTTCTTTTCACATTCCCCCCTAATTGGTCGTTGCATATACAAAACACTTGTCTTTTCCTTAAGTTAGCACATTCTGCCCAGTGTGTTCTTTCTATCTCACAAACATCCTGCCCCCCAACCCCCCTCCCTTTTTCTCCTTCTTCATCTATCAATGTTTTGAAAATACAGAATCTGACCCTGCTTTCTGCCCGCACCTCCTCCGGCCTCCTCCCCCCTTCCCTCTCTCTCTCCTTCTTGCGAGTCCTGTCAGTGTCTCATGGTGTTCTTGCCAAACTTGTCGCCAAGTTGTTGGATGAGCAGAGCCAGCTCTCCGGCGGCCTGGGACTTCTCCTCCAGGAGCTCATAACGGAGGCTGGAAATGTCTTGCTTAATCTCCTTCAGCTCGCCTGCAACACAGTCAAACACGGACACTCAATCAGGGCACGTGAACATGAGCGTATATGGACGTGTACGCAGGTAAGCAAAGCCATGAAACTGTGCTACAGTTGAGGTGTGAGTAAAAAAAATAGATTTGAGTCCACACTTTTTATTTTTTAACAATCCTGACTTCTCTCTGACTTTAAACTCAGAATTTAGACGATTTCCCTCAGAATTCTGAGAAAAAAGTCAGAACTCAATTTCTTTTACAGTGGCCCTAATCCGCTTCCGTAGAAGCACAACCTCATATCGTGGACTTTATCTCACATACAGACACACGCACACTAAGTCCTACCTCTTGTCTCTCACTAACTCATGCACACACATGCCCTGAGCAAATGATGACACAGTGAGAGTGGGCGCTTAATGAAGCGGGACTTTTTACCTTCATTGACTTCATCGTTCTCTCTGTCCACTTGAGCCTTCAGGACGTAGCGCTTAATCAGACGCTTCATGATATTCTACAAGGAGGAGAGGAAAGGAAGAAGATTAAATAGGGCGAAGGTGACAAGTGTGACGTGACAACGCACGGCGCGCAGAACAGCGAAGTGTCTCAGAGACTGTGTGTGAAATGTCGAGTATTGATCTGCAGCCAATAGGGACGTCCCACAGCTGCTGCCGAGGCTCCGGCAGTCGAGCTCTGCATGTAGGCAATCCGGATGTGGGTCGATACCTGTCACTGCACATACAGCACACATACAATGGTCCAATCAAGTGACATCTATAGTGCATGGTGTGAGTGTATTGTGTATTGTAAAAAAAGCAGTGAAAGATCCCCCTCGGGGCAAAAGGCGAAGGGCAGACGTAGGAGAAGAATCTCGTACCTCCTAACTGTGATATTTTCAGCTCATTTACAGAGTGTCTGCTTTCAATCTCCCTCAAACAGCTCATTAGAGGCATTTTCAGCTTCACTCCGACGCTCTCTTTTTCTTTTTGCCACTCCTCCTCTTTCCCCTTTCACTCGCAATCAAATGTTCAATCCCGCCTTCCTTTCAGTTGCTGCCCTTTCATCCCAACTCTTGTTAAATTCTTTCCTCTCTCTTGTCTCCTTCCTCACTCCTCTTTGCCTCTGTCGTTTATATGATTTCCTCTGCACCTCCTCCACCCCTCTCATTTTCTCTTTCCATCTCTCCTCCTGTCATCCGCCATCATATCAACCTCCCACTCTCTGCACCTCTCTACCTTTGTCCTGGTCTTTCTTCCTTGCACTTCTTTACATTTCTCGTTCTTTCCTGAGATCCTCCACCCATCCTCCGCTTCTTCTTTCTTACCTGGTATCTTGTCGGGTGTTTTCTAGACTTTCTGGGGATGAACTCTTCTCCCGGGCGCAGATGAGACCTGAAGCGCTCATCCTGTTGCAACAGTGGGACACAGACAAGAGTCCAGAGTTAACGTCACATTTCAGGGTCGAGTGATCCTCTGTAATGGAAGCATTTGAAAACTGTGTTCGAGGAGGCAGGACAGTGCCAAAACAAAACAACAATGGAAGGCAGAGCTTTGTGTGTTTGTTATCGGGTGCTCACAGATGTCTTCAAAGAGGACTGACAGCAACACTTGACCAGAGTGAATCTCTATTAACTGACACCCAGTTCTACCTCCACGACCTTGCTTTGGAGCTTGTGTGTCATTTCAGCGCTGCACTGTCAAAGTGAGTTTTTAACTGACGTGTGGACACACGCAACCATCTGCTATTCAGTGTGCACTAAAGCTGCAGAGGAATGGAGATTTCTCAACATAATGGCTGAATAATATTAACAGTTTGACAATGAATAATGCTTTATATAAGCTTCAAAGTTTAAAGCCCTGACAAAGCCAAATCCCATTGGTTTTTTAATGTTGAAGAATGTTCGATTTCTCTCGAAAGGCAGCTGAATTTTTCTTAATTATGAATGTTAAACAAATAGGGCATGCATTTATAAATGAAATACTGAATGTGTCTGCACTAAATAAAAGAAAAGATTCACTCTCAACAGCACCCAGGGTATACACCGAACAGAAAATCCATAATATAGAATTATATGTCATTTATAAACTGAGGATTTCAGTTACAGTAGAGACCATTCAGGCTGACATTCATGTACGCTCTCATTGATTTTACATTCATATTCCTGAATTATGTTTCTTTTCTTCATTTTGCAGGGAAACTCATTTTGTGTCTCTGAAAGAACTGAATGTACAGTAATTGATTTAGGACTTTGCAGAACAGAGAACACCTACCGCTAATACGAATGGTTTGCTACAGAGGGGCAAATTAACTTTCTTATATACTCGTTGCTTTATTGAACCACACGACCAGATGGGAACTACTGTTTCAGCTTCGTGTGAATCTTTTATGCAGAGGTTTTGCCAATGCCCCGCTGACAAAGCTTAATGCTCTTTGTTGTGTACTGTGATCTAGTCCCTATCAACAACCTGCTTTGCTGGCCTCTGCTGCCTCATTTAATTGATATTCTATTGTTTTTTTGCTTTTGGCAAGAAATTAACTGTCTTCTGTACTGTGAATATTTGAAATATTGCCATATTCACCACAAGGCATCTGCATCCACTATTGCATGTGAACAAACACACACACAGAAATATGTCAACTTTTATCAAATCCACATACAAACTTTCATTAAAAATGTATTACCAGAGGCTCAGTCAGTCAATTTCCCTTTAACATATTAGACCCAGTCATTAAAACTTCCCCAACCACTGTCTTGGTTATCTTTCTGAACATATGCTGCTTTGAAACTCACTTAATGACCTTTCATTCAGTGCATTAACTTTTCTCAAAGTCCCACATGAGGAACATGGACATGGACCAAAAGACTGAAATAAAAAAATTGATTCAGAAAGCCCACGCTGCCTTTTCTAATTCTCACTTGACATTTCCGAAGCTGCACTGTGGTGGAGTGTGAGCTTATGTATCGATCGCTCGCCTCACCTGCCTGACTCTGCAGTTAAATTGTCAGGGCTGCAGAGAACTTTAGGAGCTCACAGAGGCAGCGGGGTGTAACCCTTCTTGTCCCCGTCCAAAACTTGCCCAGGCATTTGAGCAGACGCAGGCAGATCTAATGGCCTGAGTAATAGCTTAGCCGAGGTGAGCCATCTGAGCTGAGGAATCAGACAGAGGAAATGCAGGCGGACGAGGCCAGCGCTAAGATTGATTCTGTGTTAAATGGCGTATGCTGTTTTGGACAGAGGGGGAAAGCGTGAGGGGGGGAAAAGCGTGAAAAAGCTTCATCCCAGACCCGCAGTGGGAATATCATGTATTTCCTGTGTATTAACCACAAGGACATCTGAACACACGAGAAATATTATAGTTGCTGACCTTACAGAAATAGACAGTGATGCTACAAACAGTTGACCCAAGCCTCTACAAGAAGGCAAGTCCAATTAGTGAGCTTGTCCTTTGCCCCTTTTGCAGTTTCATCAGTCCTTTTACTGAAGCCACATGGGAAGCAAAACATAACCTCATTTAGGTTGGAAGAAACCTGCAAGAGAGGAATATCTGAAAGGCAAACACACTCATGGTAATCAGTGTGTCCACCACTGCTCAGAAGCAAAGAAAGCAAACTTGAGGTGAACTGAACCAAACACCATTAGAAATTGCTGGTTACAGCGTTTACAGTGTAAATTGCCACCTTACAGCACCAATTTCCTGTTGTCTGACAGTAATACGCCAAATGGGAGGCCAGAAAAACAAGTTGCATTTTGTCAGTAATTAGCTTGTAATTACTGACTCCCATTGCAGCTCCTGGAAACTGTCGGAATAATTGAATCAAATCACTTACAAAAGAAAATCATACTGGAACGAAGAAAAACTTTATTTTTTAGTGGCTACAGCAACTTGGTGTGGAAAATCATTTATCTGCCATTTTTCACGTCATGTCAAAAACAATGTCAGCCCTTTAGTCGTCCCTCTGTCACACAGGATAACAAATGCAAAATAGCAACATATTTTTTAGTTTGTTTTGAGATTAGGAGTCCTCGGACTGACCTTGGCCTGTGAGTTGATCATGCCCAGCTCCAACTCGTTGTTATGGCGACGGCTGCCGGCTTTGCAGAGGTGGATCAGGCAGGACTTTATGCGGAGGACCAGGTAGTAAAAAGACTTTGGACTCGGAACCAGGTTGAAGGGGGCGGGCAGGGTGCGGCCCTCGTCAAAGTAGGAGAGCCACAACTTGGCACGGGCGAACTTCCACTCGACGTCGGCATCCTCCTACATAGACAGCCAGGCAGACACAGAAATAAGTCAGGCTGGTGATGAGTGAAGACCTGAAGAAACCTTCGAGGAAAAAACTTACTTTCTTCTAGTTCTTGGACTAGACACATTTTTAACCTCATGGTTAACTCATGAAAACTAAATCCAAACAATTAAAGCACTTGAGAACAAATTAATCAAGATTTAACAACATGTTTTCACACTAAAGCTGCAGTCAGTAAAATTATAGAAACCATTAAGACCAAGCTACATTTTGAACGCATCCAACTGAAAAAGTTGTTGTCTGTTTTTAGTCTAATGAATGAATGAATGAATGAGTGAATATATAAATACACAACTATGTTAAATGATAAACACAAGCAAAAATAGCCATCATGAACGTGCATCAGTTTGAGAAGGCTATCCGCCGCAGGAGTTTCTCTTCTTCTTCTCTCTTTATTGCTGTAAGTGTGTGCTTTGTGCTAATGTTAGCTGCTGAAGGAGGCTGTTACTGCATCAGTAGCTCTGTTCTTTGGCTCAGGGGCTGTGTGCTTTGTGCAACTGAGTTAGCAGCTGAACGACAGGCTCAGGGGCTGAGAACTGTAAAAGTAGCACACTGTTGTCAATGCTAACCATATCCAACTACCTTGCGTCTTACTCACATGTAAGAAAACACCAAACATTATCATAATAAATGTAAACAACGAACATGGCTATTGTTGTGATTGTTATTGTTAGCTAGTATGTCAGTATTTGGAAAATTTGGGTCACGTTCTCTGTCATTTGTGTGCGACTAGCTCACTATTAGATTTACCAATACATCTGCTGAGCCTTGTGGAAGACTCTGGTCGGGATATTAAGAGATCTTCTACAAGTATGACAAAAATTACTCCTAGAATAAGTTATCAACCCTATCTGTAAACTGGTGTTATCCATCAGTTCATCAGGATGTTTGCTAATTTAGACAAACTATTGTTGTATAACTAATTACCATAATTACACCTAGATTGTTATGACAGAAACCATGTCGAGTTAGAAGTATCAAACTTACAACAAAGGATAGCATTGTTGAGAACAAGACATCCAATTCATGTGTTGAAAATAAACAACTGAACATCTATCTGTCCACTGATTTTCAGCTGTTGTCTATTTGTTTTACTGGGATGGAGCAAGAACAAAAGAACATTTGTTTCTCTGGTTTTCCAGACAGCTCAGATTTTTTTCAAAAAAAGTGACAGTTTTCTGAGTGTGAATCCATTTGGTGAAAAAACTTCTCTTGTTTGTTTGTTTTTTTCGGCGACAGCTTTGAAATGCGACTCCTGCTTTAATTTTCCATTCTGTGTTTTTGTTTGTTGCCACTGAATTGATTTTTACAGCTTGCGGTGTTTTCATCTCCCTCTCTAAGCCTCCTGCAGCCTCAGAGGTGATCAAACAATGATCCTTATTGACCTGTTGACAATATTACACACTTTCTGTATTGAAGGACAGTCTTATTTATCTACCTCTATCTCCTGGTACGAGCTGTTGATCATAGCGATGAGCATGTTGAGAAGGACGACCACCATCGTGACGTTGTAGACTCCGTACAGCACGTAGCCGATGTTCTCTATGAACTTGTGGTCGTACTTCAGCACCACTGAGATCACTTCAGACAGCCCGAAGATTGACCAGAAAAGAGTTTTGAAACTCTCCTCCACCCTGCAAGGAAAGAGAGAGAAAACGGTGCATGACACACATAAAGGACCACCGTGTTAGCAGCTAATTGCTCTTACACTCAAACACACAAAATGCAGTTTAATGTTGTTAGGTTTATGAGGTGGCACTGATTAAATACCTGATGAGTCATGTCCAATTTTATCTCTCACACACATACACATAGAAATACACCCTCTTTTACAGTTACTGCACATACATATAAACACAAAGAAAGAGCAGGAAATTAGAAAAATTCAGCATTTGAGAGATCATTTGGTTTATAGAACATAGTTAATTAAGTCTGTAGCCTTGTCCTGTGGCGACCTTTACGCATAATAGATACTGAAATGTCGCCGTGGTTAATGAGAAAAACAATAAAGGTTTCACTCGATAACTGAAAATGAAATCGCATGTGGTCTTTTTTCGGGCTGTAACTTAAAAGATAAATGAAGACACATTTCAACCCAGGGCTCATTAAACTCATGGAACATTTTCAAAACCTCATGGTGGTGAAATTAACTTAATTTAATTTAATTTGAATGCCATTGTGAATTAAATTTCTGAGATTGTTCATTGTAGAGACAACAGACAGCAGAAGGACTTGCGTTTCCCCCCCTGCCATCAATACATGACAAATCAAGCACTCCATTTGTTGTTCGATTAAAAAAATATGGCGTGTTTTTCTGAGGTCCACAGTCAAATCCCGGTTCAGCCAAAAGGATCATTCTCTGACACTGACCCGGTGCGTAAGATGAGGTAAAACAGCACAAAGCTGCAAGACCTGTGAGCATTGACATTCAGGTACATGTCTGTTGTTAAATATTCCATGAGTTGCAAGCATGGGCTTGAGATGACAGAGGCGGGTGGGCTCAGTGGGGAGGAAGGAGCCGCCTGCCTGGATTGCTGGAGGGGCTGGAGGTGGAAGGAGGCTGTGGGGAGAGAAGATCTGTGGGCTCCCGGTTAGAGCTGTAGGCGTCTTCCAACTTAAATTCTTTCAAAGAGACATGGATTCATTGGCAAGCAGAGAGTTGGTAAAGGAAAAGAGAAAGGGAAAAAACACACGAACAAAAAAAGACACACATACACATACACAGACTCTCTCCTCTCCTTCTCCCTCACACACACTCACACACGCGTGCGCTCACACACACACACAAACAGAGACTCCTCTGAATACTGCAGCTTTAACCTTTCAGGAGGAAACCAAAACACACTCTTTAACCTTCAAGACCAGATCTGTGTGTGTTCTCTCACTCTAACTCGGGTGTAAAGCATTGAAGAATGAGCTCTGCCCTTACACACCATCATTTATTGAAAAATACATTTCTTTCTACTAACACTGATTCCAAAAAAGTTGGGATGCCATGTTAAAATAGAAATAAAAACAGAATGCAATCATCTTTTTTGGAATTGGAAAATATGGCTCCTGTCAGGTAGAATAGACTGTTGAAACTCTGTAATATTGAAAGCCCCCTTTGCTGTCTTTTGCTTCTTGTTAAGCATTAAGCTCAACCTTGTCCGAGGTCACTGCCAATTAGAGACTCCTCAGTGAATCCCTTTCACTATTCCCTGTGGATCTCTCTCTGAACCTCAGATAGTATGATTGATGGTCAGCACATACCATGTATCTACAGCTTTTAACCTTTGAATAGATCATTTCAAGTTTTCATTGATTTCTCCATGTTAACATGTATTGCCAATGTGCTCATCTGCTAACATGACTGATGTGTTTATAATATTATGTCCAGGATCACATTGTGTTAACATGCAAAAAAAACCACACTTGCTACAACCAAAAATCAGTCAGTCGCTATTTAAAATAACAGAAGACTCTTCACCCACAAACCAAAGACCGTGAAAATGTTTTTTTCACAGCTTTTTGTTATTTCCCATGATGCATTTTTTACTTCAATCAACCTGGCTCAACTCGGCTGCTGCTGATACCAACTCTCGTACAAACTGCCTTCAACACTTCCTGTACAACACAGTACAAAAGAGACAGTTCGGAGGATTCAGGGCTCGCCAGATTTGTTTAGAGTCAGGCGGCGCTGTAGATTCATGTTGGCCTGCCTGTGGATATTATTCCTGGCTGCAAGCTGACTTTGGCAGAGTCTTGCTGCAGTTTGAAGGATAGTTAGACAACTTGCCTGTCAGTGTTTGAATTTAGATTTAAATACTTTTATCACCTCCAGGCCATTTCTTGTTTCTGCTACTGTCATGATCGACAGATTTCTTGTTTATTTACTGTTCTAATCGTTATGTAGTCTACAGCTTAACATTTTGGGAACATAATGCTTTACTTTCACTCGATACATCATGTTAGCCTTGCTTTAAACAAGTACAACAATACAAAAGTTTTACTAAACAAGGCATAGCACGAACTGAGACTAAAAGTAACATTAATATGCTTCTGACCACAGAAACATAGAAACATTTTGGATTATTATTTTGAGAAAATAAGCCTTTCTTTAAGAGTGAACATGGATGCAGAGGCATACACATTACACTATCACTATCGAAAGTGCCAAGACATCAGATTAACATCGGGCACGGGAAGTTCCTGTATGTGCTAACAGAAACCATTCACAAGCATTAATAGTAGTTTTCTCGAGTGGTTTTCCTCTTTGTGTTGCTGTAATAGGTGGCCGAGGCATCAGACTGGCTGTGAGAAAGCAGCAACCGAAGGGCTGTTATCAGCAATACAGCCTTCTCACTCACTATTCCCATCACACACATCCACCCGCCTATCGTGCAATCAGGAGAGCTGTGGAAGGTGATTTTGGTAGACTTGCCTCGAAAACCTGTTATTTCAAGCCTTCCCTCTTTAAATAAAGTCTCATCACTTATCTGGAGCCTCTGTTACAAGATAAAAAATGCTTCTTTGTGGCTTTGAAATACGAAACTAAATAGAAAAAGGGAACAATTATCTGGTCACGATTATGTTACAGCCTAATTATCTTTCTAATCAAATTATTGAGTCTTCCAGCTTTCCTTCCCACCCGTGTGAAACGCTCGCCTGATTTAGATTTTCATGTTCCCAAAATATGAGCACAGACACGGATGAAGGGCTTTGTTCCAGGCAACTTTAATGTGCCATTAAAGCAGATACTGGCAGGGACAAATGTACACACACAATTAAAATTCAACTCATATTGCGGATTATTCATATACACTCTTCATCTGTTCGCCTTGGTGGACAGTTAACTATAAAGCAAATTCAGAAAATATACGTTGGCAGTGTTCCTGGCAACACATAAATGAAGCCCTCCTTCCAGCACGATCTGAGTCAAGCATGTATCACACATGGCTACATACATCACACCGCCTAGCTTCTATTCATAACACATTAATACAGGTGAAGCTGAATATGGGTAGGTGTATGTATGAGAATAGAAGGTCTTCTTCCATTCTGGATAATGTTGAATCATGGGCAGCCAGTGCTGCACTGCATAATCATTTGTTTTGCTCACCTCGTTTTCTGCTTATTTAATTCACCGAAATCAGCGTGAGATGCCTCTCAGGGAAGAAGTGCAATTACTGAAAATCCAGAATGTATCCTTGGAGATCACCAACATTGATAAATTTGAATTTGTTTGTGGGCTCTTGTGAGCCAAGGTACTGGTCATGTGTGTATTATGCAATACGCTGTTAGTGAGACAAATGAGACGCTCGATGCCCCGGATAATGGGAGAATTACAATAACAACAACCTAGGAATAAGATTACTCCAAATCAAACCTGCGTGTCTGTGTGTGTGTTTTATAACAGCATCGAACGACTGGCAGTGAATCAGCAGGGACGACGGGCATCTGCAGACGGAGACGGACAGTGTGTTATTATCTGTTATTAAGATTGGCAGCTCCCAATAGGCTGAACGCAACATGACGCCTTCACACACACACACACACACACACACACACACACACACACACACACACACACACACACACACACACACACACACACACACACACACACACACACACACACACACACACACACGCGCACACTCTTAGCCCTGCAGGACACTGGCAGTAAAGAACTACTCACTCTTCTTCTCCAGCACACACACACATTAACACACTCACCCCACATATAGCCTGGTGTGTGTCTGTGTGTGTGTGTGTGTGGGAGTCTGGTGAGTCACCTCGGCACCGCGGGAGCAGTCCAAACCCAATCACCGACAGGCCCAAATCAACCTCTTCCCCCCCAGAGACATGCTCTCAGTCTCTCTCTGTCTCTCTCGCTTTGTGTTTGTCTCAGTCGTTGTTTAGCTCCCCCCCCCACCACTATAATCTTTGCCTCTTGTTGGTGTTCTCTATCTCTCTCACCCATTTTCTCATTATATTCCCATTGCCATTGCTTTTATATCTATTCTCCGCATCACCCTCCCTCCCTCCCTCTCTCGGCCCCTTTTTCCATCTTTCATCCCAACAGCTTTTAGCTATTTCTGTGTCACTCAATCTATTCTTTTGATTCATACTTTTCTATTTTTTCCCATTATTTTTCTCCTCTCTCACATCTTTCTCCTCTTTGTTTAATCTGCGGCGATATTCTCACGTTGGCCGAATGTAAATGCAAATGCAAATGTAGACTTTGTGACGTCTACAGTCGGTCGTCTGCTCCGTCGCCATCTTTCTGCCCTTTGGTCATTAGCGAGATATTAAATTTCTGCTTCTTGATCACTTCTTGTCTGTTTTCTTTCTCCTAAACCTCTTCTGGAGACAGGCATTCAGACAGACGGGCAAGAATAGACAAAACATCTTTAAATATTAAATTGAGTTTAACTTTCTATCTGTCGCACCGAAGGAGCTGTCACCATGGCGACAGCAAGGGCCTTGCCCACCTCGGCTTTTAATGAATGAATGAATGAATGCTGCTCCCAGGAGATGCTTGCCTGCCTGTGTGTGCGTGTGTTTGATAGAAGGACAGAAAGAGGGGGAAAAGAAAGGGGGAAGTGAACAAAAACTGATGCGTGTGTCTCATGAGTGTGCCTTTTTTGTGTATTTTTGTGTGACTGACAGCGCGACACAAACTGAGGAAGAAAGATAGCAATGCAGAAGGAAGCGGTTTTGTTGTGCGTTTTCAGGCAAGTTGCGAGAGAAATCTTATTAAGCGGGGAATACAACACCACAAGACGAGCAATTAGCGGTGTTTTGATACCGAATCAAGCTCGACATCAAGAAACTTTTTTTCTTAATTCGCCTGCTCCCTTGCTGTCTGTCTCCTTTTCTGTCTCTCTGTTATCTATGTTGTCGAATAAACCGACATGTTGGGACTGATTTGGAACTGACAAATTGAATGATGTACAGTATGTACATTTTGTTTTGCACTTTTAATTAACCAATAAAACTGTTAATGGAACAATTTGTCTAAACCCCTCCTAGAACAGAAATTGTCCAGTTATAGCTGAGCACCTGGTAAGCTTTCGCTTACTCCATCATTTGCACGGGGCTATAGTAAGTCCGTACTCAGGGAGTTTGTAAGGTGATTTCTTTATTAGCCTTTACAAAACCAAGGATTTTGGGAAATGATCACTCCAGCAACTTCAGCTGAACCTGATAAATTATAATTAACTGAGAGCTACTCTTGTCAAACACAAGCGTTCTGACGAAGAAGGGAGATTGTTCTTTGTAAAAAAATCTGTCAGAGGAACAACTGAAAATCGTCTGAAAGCACTTCCCATTTATCTCACTGAAATGTTGCTTTGTAGGCTACTGTCTCTTATATTAGGTGTTATGAGATGTTTGAGTAGAAATAAGACAAACCTTCTTCTTTTAATATCTCCTGAAATATTAAAACTGAAACATTTTCGAAAATATGACCAACTAAGTTTAAATGTCAAATTTGTCTTGCTTGTCCAAGCATGTAAGCTAAGCAACCGAGGATATTTTATTATTTTCCCTGGTCACTGCCCTCATGTTACAGTGAAACCATTGGAATAACTGTGGAAACTCTACATTGCAATAGAAACAGCACCCCCCGTTGATAGAGGAGGCAAGAGAAACCAAGTTAAAACAAGAGTGAACAGGCAATGCATCGTTATAGCAATGCATCATATTCTATCAGATCATCATAGTGTTGCTGTCCTGTAGGAACCATGTGTCTCAATTTTTCATAGGTTCAGAGTGACAGCCTGTTTTCAGCTCTGTGACGGTGCTTTCTAAAGCTTATCCAAGAGGATTTTAAAAATGCTTATTTAGCTTAAAAGTTTGGGGAAAGGGAAACTTCGTCCTTCAGTTTATGACAAACATTCACATTCAAAATCAAATGGGTTTGAAAAATTGCTGTCAGACAGTAAAAAGTAGAGTACAGACTTTTTTTTCCCACCGGTGCTAAACTGAGTGAGCCAATTATGACTCTATTATGCTATTTTACCATATGTCCCTATGGTTAATTAATTCTTCATATGATTGCCTAATTAACAGTAATGAGGTGTTAACATGACCATATATGGAGTGATGATCCCTGCTCTGGGACGCAACTCAGAATGAATTTTATTTGAAAGACTTGTGTCAAATGACGGCCTCAGTGTTTATGTATTTTAAAGGGATTCCACCTCACCAAGAGGAAAACTGAATGTTCGACGTCATTTGTCATGATTACAAATAAAAATATTGGCAAGCATTGACATTTGAAAGCCCATGTTTGTCATGCTGCATGAATGCTTTTCGTTTTTCTGTTATATTGGTCTCTATCTGGCCCACCTTAGTTGTTATTGTGTCTCTACTCCTCATTTTGCTGAAGGCTGAAAACGACACCTTTGCCTCGCCTTCAGAGTTAATCAGTCCTCTCTTTTGCTCACCCGTCTCTGCTCTCTCTTACCGTCCATTCAGACCCCGTCTCTCTCACCAGGATCTCAGTCTTGCCACCAACTTCCAACCCTATCCATCAATAGACTCAACAGCTCACACCCTTTGTTTTTTTTCCCTTTCTCCTGACACTCTCTCAGAATTCACTTCAGCCTCAACTTCAGTTCAAGCTTGCATTTTCATCTCTGCATTTCTGTGTGCCATCCTTTATCCACTCCACCATTCTCTTTTGTGTCTGCGTGCATCCCTGGCCTCTTTATCTCTCTCTGTCTTTCTCCATTTACATTGCATTACATGGCTTTGTCCTTGGCTTTAATCTGATATGCCTCCAATCTCGGCAGTACCGTCTCGGCGCTCATTGTGTCTTTCAATTCAATCATGTTTCACTGGTATGAAAAGAAGGCCCATGTTGCCAAAGCAACTTCATGACTCAAACCAACATAACCTAAAATAGCACATTATGGTACAGAAACAGCAGGAAGTGAACGAGTAATACTCACTAACTGCTGGAAAAAAGAGCTACTGACAAAATCTTTATACTGTAAATACCATGAGTTATTTTGTTTCCTTTGTTTTCAATGTATGCACTCTAAATCTGTCCGAAAGCTGTTGCTCAGCCTGTTTGACCTTCTCTCATCCTCTCACTTTCTCTCTCTTTTTCGTCCGTATGTATACTGGCCATTCTACCACATTTTGGCTGAACAAACATCCGAGCCAAAAACACCCCCATCTGCATTGGCATCTCTCCCTGTGGGTCTCTTCTCATCCCATTCCCTCCATCTCCCTCCACCCTTCTCCTCCTGCCAGTGGACTGCATCTCTTCACTTTGTTGTACTGCTGATGCACCGATCGCTATGCTTGTGCTGCCTTTATCCACTATCACTCCCACTGTTTCACTTACTGATTAATGATTATGTTTAGAGATGCACGATACCTATCGGTCTGATAAATTGTTGATGTGATACTGGGAAATCTATATCATCTGCCATTTATCAGTATCTGTGAAATGTATAGCTGATTAATAGAGCACATAATATTTAGTCAAGTTACTTCCACTGCCTTAACAAGCACAGCATCATCACCCTCCAATGCAGAAGGTGGCAGTATGCCAACTTGGTTTGCTGACTGCCAACAAACACAGAGAAGAAGAAGAAGAAGGAGAAGGAAGGAAGATAGAAGAAGAAGAAGAAGAAGAAGACTCCCTGGAAGTCTGCACAAAGGCACTTGAAGGCCATTGTGAACTGGATGAATTGTGAGTTTGGACAGCCCTCAAGAGTCACAGACTTCCTGCGAATGTACCCGCAAAGTCCATGAGTCTGCAAGTGCGGTGAAGTCCGAACGTTTGGATGCAGCCAATTACAATTTGCGATACATGTTCTGCAAGAGCTCCGGGAGGAGTGATAAAGTCTATGTCGTAAACAAAACAAATCTTTTTAGAGCTGATGGAGTATTTTCTCACTACATACGAGCCTTTTTTACCCTCAAGTGTGCATAAGCTACAGGTTAGGAAGCTCTTTTTCAAATATAAAAATGTAAAATTATCAGTTACCTTGTCGGTATCAGGCATGAAAAGCAGGTAATTATCAGCTATTGTATCAGAAGAAAGAAATCCATATTGAGCATCTCTAATTATTTTCATTGTCGTTTTATCTGCAGATTACTTTAATGCTTAATCGTTTAATTGTTCAGTCTATGTCTAAAATGTTTCCAAATGCTCATTACAATTTCCCAGGTAGAGCCCAAAATGACATCTTTAATGCCCAAAAACAGAACATTATAATTAATAGCATCAGATGGTTGCTGATTAATTTTCCTTTAATAAAAATTGACTTATTTCTGCATCTTTACAGCACCAGTATTCTAACTATTTAGTTTTTTTAAGGTCCTTGCAGCCCCATGATGAACCTGTACTCTGCCCCAAAATATGTGCACCTTCACTTTCCTATTTCATCCATCTCTCCCCTTTTTTTTATGCCTTTAACTCCCCTGTCCGTCCACTCCCTCTCTGTCTGTCTCTCTGTGCAGTGTTGTCATGCATGGTTGACTAGAACATGGAGACAGGTCCACTGCCCGACCAGCGCTGTCCAAACCAGAATCCTGATAAGCGTCTGTGTGTGGGCTGATCTGTACATAAATGTTTGTTTGCCTACCTAAGCAGCACCATATGCAAAAAACAAACAGCGAGGGTGAGGATGTGTGAATGTGCGTGCCCCTTGTGTGTGTCCCCACTTAAGTGTGTTTGCACGTTTGAGAAACATTAATGTGTGAGCGCTAAACAAAGAGCATGTGGTGTGTGTTTTTGGAAGTGTGTGAGTCAGATATCCAGTCTTCTGGGGACAGGGTGTGTGCGGCTATTACTGCTCAGTCCTCATTAAGCCCTATCCAGCTGTGCATGTATGTGTATGAGTGTGAGTTTTAGCTTGTGTGAGTAAGTCTATGTATGAAAAAGATTGATGTCCTCCTCCTCCTCGCTCTTTCACTATATCCCACCCTTCACATCTCTCCTTCCGTCCCCCAGCCCGAGTGGTCCCTCCTGGGGTATCATTACTACCTCCACCTGGCTCCCTCCTCATCTTCCTGTATCAGAACCATCAGACCAGCCCTTTCTTCTGCCCTCCATCAAACACGCCCTGTCAGATTGCTGAAGTCACACACAGCCCAGGCACACACACAGAGCTGAGCACGAGCGCACACACTTACATCCATACAGGCACATCTGCTGGGTGACCGAGAGAAAAGATAAGACAAGAGATAGACGGGAGATTGTTCTTTGCGCAAACCACAAGCGAGACTTAATAAGAGTTGTGCAAAACACATTGTAGTCACACCTCGTAATTGAACTGAGCGGCACAGAAAGATAAACATGCACGGACACAAAAGAGACACAAAAATGCATCATAGAGAACAGACTGCAAACTCTGTCACATTTACAGACACAATAATGAAGAAAAGGGTTGATTAGATTGACACAGTACAAACATAAATGCATTATTGTCTCTCTGCACAGTTCAGTCAGGCATTTGTTCTGTCAACCATTACACAGAGAGGGTAAGATTTAGAACCAGACTGACCCCTGGTGGAGAGATTGACAACAACAACAGAATTAAAGGGCTGTCAGTCATGCTAAAACATGTTTATGCAGCTCCCACCATCAGAGTAGACAATGGAAAAATTGTCATCCAAAAGGAGAAACTCAGGGACGCTCTCTTGCCAAAAAACAAGAAATGCAGTCAGAGGTTTTCAAGTTGAGCAGAAGTAGTTTCTATTTTTAGCACAGCTGTGTTAATGCTGATTTTTGAAGTCAGCCTTGATGTTGATCTCTAAAGCAGAGAGGAAAAGTGATGGAGGGACAATGTACAGAGAGCTGGATCCTACACTCATAATGGAAATGAGTGTGTAATGGAGATGATAAGGCACTTCCATCTGCAGTCATTTCTGTACTTGTCCTTTGCTTTCTCAGAAGTCTTCATTATGTCTGACTCACGGGTTGTGACCACAATCCTTCTTACCGTCCATCTCAACTTCCATTAGACTCTACCTGTCTATCTGCCCTCCTCTCTGTCTGTTAACTCCGTCTCATGCTGCTGCTCCGTCTGTCTGCTCATCACGTTGCCTGGATCTTTGGCTCCGTGTGGGCAGCCAAGCAGAACTCACAGCCTCTAACACCCTCTCTGCGCTGGGGCTCAGCTGAGGAGCTGCTGTATATGCACAGCGCAGAGGTGCAGGGTAAGTCTGTATGGGAAACTCAGGTCTTCACACTAGAAGTCCAATCAAAAACCTTTATCATCAGTGATTCTATCTAAGGTGAAGGCTCAGCAGGTCATTAGCTTGTAAATTGCTCCCAGGCTTCACATACCTCACACGTGACGGCAATATGAGAGGATAACGGCGGTCAAACATCTGGAGCAATCAAACAACTGAGGCTGCACAGCTGTAACATATATATTCGACCCATTTTACTTTTATGCACCTTATCAGCTCTAAGTATGTGAAACACTAACTATCTGAAACAAAGTTGTGTTTATAGGCTAAGCTCAGTCACACACCTACAGTCCCACGAGAAGAGCCTGTGCATCATGTGGACATATAGACTCAAGTGCAGGCAGGTGCACAGACAGGTGTAAAACCAGATAAGGAGAACAGGCAGCCAGACAGATGGACAAGCAGTCCTGCACAATAAAGTCTGCCAACGAAACTAAATCTGACTCGCTGTACAGCTTGCCAAAACAACTGGGAACAACAAAGTGGTGTCAATGCTGCCAGGTCATTCTAACTTTATCATATTTAATCCTTCAGTTTGCTTCTATTACAGAGGGGAAGCGTAGATGGAAGTCAAACAATGGACCAGATGAAGAGTCTGAACTGCATCGAACTGCCGTGCGGTTTACTGGGAGAATTCCCAACCAGCAACAGCAAAGAAGACAACAGCGCAGGGTCCGTGCTGGTGAGGAGACACATGTTGATGCCTGGTGGTTGTTTGTCATGGTTGGAGAGTCTGCGGATGCAAAATTAACTGAGGGCAAGAATTTAAGTTACACTCTTTTTATGTGTACACAAGCCTGTAAGGCGAATTATCACAAAGAACATAAACAAAACCATCATTGACTGATTTTTTTTATGCCTAAACAAACTAAATAAACAAATTGTCTTTGTTTTCATTACTTAATTAACTAAATACACAAACTGACCTTAAAGGACAGCACAATTTCATACCGTTATACTCTAATGGGGAGAAAAGATGCGTTAGTGTTGTGTATTCGCAGAGACCCTGCAGCCCTCTGCCTGGGTTTTCTTATTTTCTCAATTTGTTGCTGTGCTCGGGATGCTTTACCAACCTAAAATTCTGGTATTTGACAGTCAACTATCTTTCTGATGCATTCACGAACAGCTCAAACAAAGTTTAATAGTCTTTGACTCATTAATATGACGTGAGGTTCAGTAAGCTTTGCACAGAACTGGCTGGTAGAAATGTCCATTTCAGAGTTTGTACTTTCATACTTTTACTTGAATCAGTGCTTCTACCTTTACCAGATTTGTTTCTCTACACAATTATCTGTATTTCTACTTCAGTAAAGAATATGTGTACTTTATTCCTTTTGTGCTTGCAACTAGGAGTGTACACCTTAACACACCACATCAAAAACTGGAAAGACTTTTCTGTTCAGCAAATGAAAGAACAGTATATGACAGAGTAATCACAGACCAACTTGTAGAGCATGTTTTGCTCTATTGGATTGAGCACAAATGGCATAATGTCATCTGTTTAAATCTGCAGATGTCTCCCTCTGAGAAAATGAATGATGACATGTGACAGCGAGAGACCGCAGAGAGAGTTTTCATTTCGGCATGAATGATGATAAACAGACTTGCTGAGAGATTCTGTCAGCAGCCAGAGATGGATAACTTTCCTCCAAATATGAGACAATGACAGTGAGAGATCCACCGTCGCTCTGTTTGCAGCCGATGGGAAAGAATGAGCGCTCAGACACACAGATAAGATAAAGTGAAGGAAGGCGGCAGATTGTTCAGATTGATGTGTTGCGGGACTTGTTGGACAGGTGGATTGTTTTACAGGCAGGTTGATGTATAACAACACAACATGTCTGTGAAAATTCCAAAGTAAAATGTATAGACTTTGAACGTCTTACTGCTGATGTGAGTAACATTCAAATACATATCTGAGCAATGTATGGTTGGTTTTTATACACTGCAGCCTTCAAGTGCAATCTGCATATTCACTTAAAAAGTGCACTTGACCATTTGAAATGGATGACCGTGAGAATGAAGTTAAATGCAGCACTTAAGCAGGTAAAGTGCATTTAGAGTACTGTGAGTGTTGTTATGATTGCCTTTGCAATTTCAGTCGGATGATTTTCAATTATCATATAATGTCTGATCCGACTTTTTTTTCTAACCACACTGCTGAAGCCTGAACAGTGTTAAGTTTGTTAAATCCTGCTTCGGTACCCTGGAGCTTTAAAAAGCATTTTTTTCTTTTCCCTCAGTGTTTTATATCAGTTCTTGTCTACACCAACAGAAGCTCCTCTCTCCCACAGAAAACACTGCTCCTGAAACGCCTCATCAGTGCTCCCGCTTTTTATTCTGTGACTTTGTGACATCGCACTACAACACCATGTCACGCATTTGCATAATTAATGCCTACTGGCTAGTTTGACATGCAGGAATTGATTTTGCACAGCTGCTCTGTTGTTTTTAGCGCTGCAGGGTCTTGCGTGTGTGAGCTGACCAATCAGTGCAGACTGGGTATTCATGAGGGGGGCATTAAAGAGACAGGAGCTAAAACAGAGCATGTCAGACAGACGGGGGATGCTGCAGCATGGACAGTATGAGAAAACGGATGTGTTTTCGGAGCATTAAAGCATGTAAAATATGTCTCCTTTCAACGATGGGAAAGTTCTTGTGCCTCAGAGAAAGTTCACCAAATGGTGTGACCGTTTTGAGACGCTGTCAAAACATCTCCTCTTGTTCTCTCCATACCGATCTAAAATTAAATGTCATCCATGGGAGATGTTTTACCTCATCACCAGCTGCATGTCATATCAAGGAGATTACTCATATCAAACATTAGACATTTAAATTACACCAATATTGATTAATTTTTCCCACAGCTTTGACAGAATCTGCGAACCTCTCATTGCCACTTCCATTTTCATTTTTAGTCCGAAATAGTTGCGCTGGGAGAGACACAGCAGAGCTGATCTCTCTTCTACAACACAGTGAACACAAAATTGTGCTGGGGAAAAGCCCAAATGAATACCCATAACTTTGTTAAAACTGTGAGAGAAAACCACAATTCACCAGTGTTTGTTATAGATTTTAGTTAGCGAGCCATCCCATTCATTATTCTTCTTATTAAATTCAACAACATAGACTGATTGCTAGCATTATACCCGAGGGAAGATTAAAGTTCGATCTATGCCACTGATAAAGCACCATGGATGTAATGAACCCAGCACAGTCTCATCAAGGAGGATATATGACGATTTATATTGTCCTGGGATTCCTTGTTCCATGGCTTTGTCTGGCTATTATAGCAACATGGGAGCCAAATCAGATACTTCTGACATGAATTCTTTCTCTTTTTTGCAGTCAATTGAGGTATAAAACGACCAGAGTAGAGCCGTCATGCAGCTACATTGTGTTCGACCTTTTTGAAAGCGCACTTAACCGCCATCTAATCACACAGTCTCACACATTTACCAAAACACTCTGACAGCAGGAGGAACTCACGTGGTGAAGGCAGGATTGTACTTGGCTCCCAGGTAGTATGAGTACAGGTTGAACATGCCGATCATGAAGGCCACAAACACCATGATGAAGATGACCATGAACTTGAAGATGTCTTTGACCGTGCGCCCCAGTGAGATCTGCAGGGGGCCAAAGCTCTCATTGGCCGGCAGGATGTAAGCAATGCGTGAGAAGCTCAGCACCACGGCGATGGCGTACAGTCCCTCCGAGATGATCTGGGGGTCGGAGGGTCGCCACTTGTTCCTGGCTGATGAAGAGGAAAGAAAAAGATGAGCAGCTGAGTAACAGCGGTTGATGTATCATTTAAATGAACTCCTACAGAGTCAAACCGGAGATTGTTGTATTATTGTTTGGTTTATTTCCTCATATGGACAGTAAAATAGGGGTTCGTTCAGCGGACATTTTCACACAAAATAAAATCTGGTACATCAGGTATACAAGCATAGCTGCAAAATGAATGATGAAATGAAAATAATAACCATCGTAATCATCCACAGCTGCATTTGTGGATTTAGGATTTTTATATCTCTATGATATCAAATTGAAACATTTGGTCTGATCACAGTATTTTTGACTGTGCCATAATATCCTATTTAGAAAATTCTGCATACCTTCAGCTTAATGTTGCACACTTTCTTTTATTTTTTTTCTGGGCATGTGCAGAACAAACTGTTGGTTACAGTAGGATCTAAATGTTTGCAAGAGATGTTCCAAAAGAAGATAATCTTGGCTTTTAGGAACATTGATGGAGGTGAAGATACAGTAAGTAGATGGATTATGTGAGGATGGGAAGAGATGTGAGGGAACGACGGCAAGAGAAGGGATAAAGGGATAAAGGGATAGTGTGTCCAAGGAGAAGTAAGGACACAGAGAGAGAGAACGTAAAGGAGGGGCATCAGGAAAGATAAGGTTAGATGGAGAGGAAAATTGAGCTAGATGGAGAAATGAGATACAAAAGAGATTAATGAAGTAACACAGATAAAAATGAAGTAAAAGAATGAGAGACTTAATTTGAAGGCATAATTTGCTGATTAACTGTGAAAGTCGCAGGAAAGGAAAGTAGCACACACGTCTTTAAAGTGGAGATACAGAGACATATAGAGAACAGCCTCTATTAACTGACGCTGCAGTAATATACACCTTCATCAATTCACTGACGTGTCATGACAGAGTCAGTCCACCAGATGACAGCACTGATGAAGGTTCCCTTAGTAGGCCACTATGAAGTGTACAGTCCAGTAGCCTGTAGCCCGCGGCATTGCATTGTTTCAACATGTTGTAGAGGAGTTTATGTTGTGGAAGTGAAGCAAAATGTTCATGTTTTGTTACAGTTTTTATAGATTTTACAGGTTTTAAAATAACTCAGGGACAATTATTAATACCTACCTTAGTTATTAATGATTGTCTGAGGTGGGCTTTGAATCTAAATGCTCCTCTTAGTATTCTGAGCTTTAATATACTGTGAACTTTACTGTGTTTGCTCACTGGTGGAGTTCACGTCTGCCTGTGTAATATATATATCTATGCTTACTTGTAATCGTGAGAATATAATTTAAACCTGTGCATGTGTATAAGTATATGCATGTGTTGTCATTAAATGTGGTGTGTTGCCATCAAGCTATGGGTCAGAATTAATATTCAACAATTACATTTTTATCTAAATGACTAATAAACTTCCATCTTCCAGCGCTCCAGCTCAAGGTTTTAATTGTTCATGAAATTTTTACACAAAACACTCATCTGATTTGTTATTCCTTATCAGTGGCTGATGTGGCACAACAATGATTCAAGCACCTCATAAAAGCTTTTACAATTCTTTATGTGGTGTCAAACGGGCCTTTTTTTTTTTTTTTGGAAACATTGTCTGGTAGATGAGAAGTGAGTTTTTGTCAGACTAAGTGAGTGTTTTCCAGACTGATGATGACAGGATAAGAACAATTATCACAAATAGAAATAGTCACAATAGCTCAGAAAACAAAGAAAACACTGGAGAAATGACTAAACAATCTTCAAAACACAATCAAATGTAATAGTGCTTACATTACTGACACATTCATATTTTTAAAGCTCAGTGGTAACTGCTTCCAGTGATCAAAAAGCTTGGGACAGAATCCTTCCTATACAAATACTGTACTGTTAAAATAATTCACTTAATAAATTAAAGATTTTTTTTTATACATGACAACATATGAAAAACATTTTTAAACTGCTGTAGCTCTATTTCTTTTACTCCCATGATCATTTGGCTCAAGGTAACCCATCTAACTCTGGCTGGCTGGTGCTGCATGCACATTGAAAATCATGACAGGAAAGAGCTTAAGCTTATGACAAACGAGCTAACGAGATGCAGCAGTGAAACTTGGTGGTACTCTAAATTGTGGGGCAAACTTCTTCATCAGGAGGGGACCTGAAAGCAGCTGGATAAACTGTTTCTACTCTGTGCATTTTACCCAACCTGGATACACTGACTTAAACAAAGAAACTGATAGACATTAGCACAGTATCAGAGTATATAAAAATAGAGATAACGGCAAAAGGAACATTAATACATGTAGTATAACAGTAGAGGGCAGCAATATGCCATAGCAACGTCTAGTCAGTCAGAAGAAGACGTCTCGCACCGGCTTTGTCGGTTATGTTGCTGTCGCCACTACAGCAGTGCTTGTATACTACAGTATTTGCCTGTAAAATTATGCAACCAAACAAAAGGTTGGATAGCATTTTTGGTTGCAGCCAGTAGCTGAGTTTTGGCTAATGCTGGTAAAATGCTAGAATAACATCAATCAAGACATTGGAAAAAGACCATTTATCTCCATCTACAACTTATACAACTAGCTAATTCATCACCTGAAGATGTCGATGAACTTGTCGATACCACACTTAAAGCTTCACTGTTCATGAGGGGTTTAGCTCTTCATTAATGAGTGCAGCGATGGCTGCAGGCATGCTAGCAATAACATCAGCAGTGGCTACTGCATAGAACCTGGATCAAACATCAAATCAAACATGGTGCCATCTTCAGCTTTTATATTTTGTTTTTGACCAGGTGTTTCCTCAGGTTATATGCGTTGCCAGCATTGCATTTTGCATTACAAATACTGCAGCGAGTGTTGCCCTGACTCAATGTGACCTGATCCAGGGGTGGCGTCTCGCTCTCTATCTTTTTCTCCATACTCTAAATCTCATCATAATTCAAAGTACTGAGTTTGGTACCAAACCGTAATCATGTGATACATTTTCAAATGTCAATTAGATGGTAACTGCTTACCGTAAGTGAAGTAAGCGACTTCGTCAGGCAGCGAGGCGTTGCTGAGGTCTTCGTCTGGTACATGCATGTCCACATACTGCTGGGCTTTGGTAGCCTTGAGGAACGCCATGAAGCGTGCCGTGAAGGACGCCACGAAGATTGACAACATGCCAAAATCCAGAACGTTCCACAGGTGCATGATGTACTCTCTGGGCCCGTCACTCCAGATCTCCTTACATTCTGACCAAATCATACCTGAGGAATAAAGACATGGATATAACCATGTGCAAAAATGGAAAACACAAGAAATAAACACACAGAAAAAGCTGAAGAGGCTCTAACAGGCACTAACACAATCGTGAACAAGGTTATCCTGCACAGACACGCTCACAAAAGCAACATGCACCTACACAAATGTTGACAACAAAGCTTGTAATTTATACAAAACCACTCAGACATCCCTACTTATAGCTCGGGTGCACACACATCTAATTCCTCCAACACGACTACTGTGTCATTCTCTATTTGGAGCCAAAACAAGGAGGAAAATTGTTTACTGAAAAAGCACCCTGATCAGTACCATCTCTATAACAATTACTGGGCCTTCAAAACATGCTGCTGGAATTACAATTACCCTGCTCTACCTAAGCCACCACTCACTGCTCACACACACACACACACACACATACGAGCACCTGCTGCCAAAAAAGACCGCGGATGGGAAAAGAATGGTGCCATTACACGTAAACAAATAAAAACAGAACCATGTGCACCAACATACACAAACCACTCACATAATGTTATTATATGGGTGTGTGTGTAGATGAAAGGAAGAACATCAGCAGATGGGAAGCAGCTGAGGTCTGACAGATATTGCCATAGGCTATTTATCTGTTGTGTTTGTCTTTGTCTGTCTGTTTCCCTGTCTCTTCAGGCCTGTCTTCTCGTATGCTCCATCCTTCCCTTTACTTTCACCCCTCTTCTCCCTTTCTGCCAGTTTTCTTGTTCTCTCCATCCCTCCCTCTTTTGTTTATTCAGCACCACATCTCAAGTCGACCTCCAAATTTCCCTCCAGTTTATCTTTAGGACGCAGAATGGCCACTGTTCCAAGTCTGGGCTGTGCTGCATCCACCTAGGAAAACTTGTATTTGATCTTTGGAAGATAAAAGAGAACGAACTGTTGTATTGCCAAAACATTGGCTTTCATCCACTCAGTTAGTATGGTGCTGCATTAATCTTTAATTCTGCCTCATATCAAAGCTGGGCAATAAGAGTCACAGACTCTTTTACTCTTTTACTCTTTATCGATTTGCGCAGGTGTGTTGTAGAAAAGCTCCTTTGGATTAGCATCAAAAACTTTTAAAACCCTGGTGAAAAAATAAACATAAATCTTCTGCATGTTGAAAAAGTACATAAACACTGATTAAAAAACGAAAATGTTAAAAGAAAATCCTCCAGGAAATGTTTTGCCTCTCTCTTCTATGCCATATCAAGGTTATTCGTTATCGTGATGGAGAATCTGCCTTGACAGCGATTATCTTACATCTTTTTGCATTTTAATTGGCTGTAACTGCAGAATTTCAAACACCGTCACTTTGTGCGTGCACCGTGTGTGGCAAGGCGACTTACCCAACACCCACTTCATGATCAACATCTCTGTCCAGGAGAACTGGGTGGTTTTGACTCTGAAAACCTGTCGTGGGTGGTCCGTGATGGTCTCATTGGGCAGGTTCTTGACACCCTCAAAGCGGTCGGAGGCGTTGATAACCAGCAGACCCAAGAAGATGGTGAAGGAGACGGCGTGAGCCACAAACTTCATGAAGGGGCTTCGCAGGATCTGACCAATCTGGAGGTTAAAATTAAATTTTACAAAGTTGATTTGCTGACAAACAGTTTTCTATTTCAATCATTGATGACACAAAGCATCATTTGTGCTCAAATATGTATCTGCCCAGCTGGTCTATGTACAATAATAAGTCTTCTTATAGCACTTTCTTGGGCTCAACCAAATATCTAGCTCCGCTATGGCCACCAGCTACTTGCTGACTTTGTCTGTTTGTCTTTTGGAGATGGGGAGGTATGTGAATAGTTGGTTCTCCAGAGCCTTTTTCCCTGAAAACAGCTGTTCAGAACATCTGGAAACAAGGTTAATGAGAGTGAATCAATACATATTCAGGTTATAATTCTCAGTGGGTTCATCACCTCTCGTATTTAACACAGATTACGTGATATTGTGCGTTGTTAAGATAACTATTGATTGCAGCTTTTTTTAAAAGTTCTCTGCAAAGTTTAAATTGTAAATAAAAAAGTTATATTTAAATTCAGTGCTGTGTGCATTGTTGAGCTGTAATAATTAAAATGCGTTTCCTTTCTCATAAATCATTAGCAAAATGTTTTTTTCCACTAATAGTTTATAGGCATGTTTTCCACGCTAGCGCTATTCTTCTTTCCTGCTATTGCTATTGCATCGCTGCATTTTGCGGGGCATTACTACCACCTATCGATCAGTAGAATAATGTGGAACCATTGACAAGAACGTGTGGGGACCAACTTATATAAAATAAACTCCTCGTAGCCCTACTAGTGGTCAAACACTTCATAGGGGCTTCCATATTTGTCAAGTAAACTTGTGTTTGCCAACACAACAGCTTGCAAAATCAGTTTTTGTGCGAGGGAATCAGGCTGAAGATACATGTTAGAGTTGTAATTTCCTCGATCAGTTAAAGAAATGACTATACACAAGTGTAAAAATGCAGCGGAACAAAACATCTGTTTTTATTTCAGAGATAACTGTGTTCATGCTTTTTACAGAGTTTCTGAGATTTTGCTCCTCGGGAGATCAAGATCTGTAAAGCACCACTACACAACCATCATAGCAGGCGAACAGCATCTGTTGTAATTCATGGATGTGCTTAACCACCGATAGCTCCCCCAGCAACGTAATGCTAGAGTAACTAGATGCCAAACAATCAGCAGAGTTTGTGGAACTGCACCATATGGGGAGAACGTGATGCAAGGTGGCGCTGCACAAGGAGCGTTAAACACGCCACCGCACAGAGGGACCTTTTTATAATTGCACAAAAATATGCCAAGACACACAAACACACAGAAACACATACACACACTTCGAACCCCATACAGACGTCATTGAGATCCCAACATTTGCCACTCTCTAAGCCTGCTGTGTTCAATATTAACTACCTACAGGATAGCTCTACTCTCTGCATGCACACTAACACATCAGATTCAATAGCTGTCCCCATGCCACACACACACTACTATCCCATGTGGGAAGAGGTTGTCGGGTGAATCTTAACCCTGCAAACCCTCCTCCAAACCTCCTCCTGCCACTGAGATGACTCTGCCTCCTTCATTTAGCCCATCTGCGCTGCTGATAAGGCTGATCCATTCCACCCGCAGTTTAAATGAGATGGTCATCCTGATCATGCCTGCTGCGGTGTGACGACTGCAAACCCCACGGGTTTCTTTTTTATCGCTGTGATGGTGACAAGAGCTGATCTTCTCGAAATGTTGGCCGCTGGCAGCAGACGCATGCAGACTGAATAAAAGAGGTTTGGTGTGAAATGGGAATCTCACAAGGCCAGAATGGAGCTGCTGGGTCCTTTATTATTCTCTAACATCTTTTCACCTTGGAGAATCAAGCCTGACGTACACTGTGTGCAGACAGACAGCCACTCTGAATAATTACTTACGGTGTCCAGGTATGAGCAAAAACCTGACATACTGTGGATTATATTTCATGTCCACTTTGTGTTTAAATGACAATAGATTATTGGGGACTCCTGCAAATGTCTCTTTTCTCATTTTCTTCCTCTTTGTTTCTTTTTTTATAACTCACACACAGATACACCATCCTATTTACAAACATAGATTATATAAATGGTGAATTTATCTAACTTCCAATCACACAGAATTACAGCTCAGCACCATAAACCTTTTGCTTTCTTACCAAGTGTAATATTTTTTTAGGTGATACAACTTTTGAATCCTTACCGACAAGGATTAATATACTGCAGGACTATTCAATGATGTCATTGCATAAAATATAGATGAATTGTGAGCCTATTCTGTGTGTATCAATATCGACTCAACTTGTTTTTCTCATAGTGACCTCGGTTTGAATTTCCCAAGAGACGAGAGAGGAAAAGGCAAAAGACCAAGAAAAAGGACAGAGAAAGCACACAGGTGGAAGGAAATCTCGAGACGTGAATAAAATAATCAAAAACCTGAAACAGTGGGATCCTTCCCTTTTTGCCTGTCACACTGTTTTTCTTTTGTTGCCCTTTCCTGTGTCCTTGTTTTATTTCACTATTTCAATGTTTCCTTTTTTTTTCAATTTCTCTTCCTTCTTTCTTTACTTCTTTCCTCCGTCACATCTTTCCTTCTTCATTCTTTTCTTCCTTTAATTTCCTTTCTTTAGTCCTTTCCTTTCTTCTTCCTCTTCTTTTCTGCTAGTTTCCATCTTGTGTTTCCTTTCCTTGTTTCCCTTATTTCTTTCATTATTTCTATTCTTTCTTTCCTTGTTTCCTGTGTTTCCTCATAACTTTCATTGTTTCCCTCATTTGATTCTTTGTTTCCTTTCCTTGTTTTCCGCTTCCTTTTTCTTCTTTGATTTTCTTGTTATCTTCTTTTGTTGTACTGTTTTCTAGTTTTCTCTTAATCCTTGTTTTGACTCCACATTTCCTTTCCTTGTTTCCTTCTTTTTGATTCCCCTTTCTTTTCTTATTTTGTTCCCATTTTCTTTTCTTGTTTTATTTCTTTCTCTTATTTTCTTGTTTACTTACCTTCTTTTCTCTCTTCATTTAATTTCCAGCATAGCCCCACTCAATGTCAACCTGACTACAGGTCTAATAAGCCAGACTGAGGGTGCAAAGCATTTCTAGTCATCATAAAGTAAAATGTAATCTATGCCATATAAATGTGGTGGAGTTAAGTCTACAATATTTTCTCTGGAATGCAGTGAAGTGGCAGTTTAAAGTGGCATAAAACTGAAATTCACAACTTAAGTACAAGTACACCAAAATGACTGTAGTAAATGTACTTTCCACAACTGACTGAATCAATATTATTGTCCATTAATAATAAAATGCTACAAGTTGACCCTACGAGGGAAGCAGCTGTGCAGTTTAAATCTAATCAAATATTGAGATTATTGACTCTTTCCTTGATGTAAGCACAACGCTTCCTCTAGGAGGAGAGGAACCTGCCAGCCAATCCCAGGCAACACTTTTTTCCCCCAATCTCTTGTTCTTTTCTCTTATTCTATGTTTCATCTCTTTTCTGTCACTCAGCGCAGACGAAAGGTATCCCTGTGAGCTCCTACCAATATGTCCCATCTCCCGGCATGTATTCATCACTTTTCACCTTTTCTAATCAATAAGAAACATTCAGTATCAAATATGCATCTGTTTCTCACCACCCCCAAAGCCTATCTCTTTGATGACTTACTACTTATTTGTGAGCAACAAAAATACCAATATCTTCTTCATCTCCCCCCGCTGATATGAAATGTAATATGGTTCGGGCCTCCGATAATGGCTTGTTGCCGTGGCGTAAAAATGGAGAATATGAGCTGTAAGAGATGAGCAATTGATGAGATGAACAGAGGAAAATTGCATGATTAACGGCAGGTGTGGAGGGACACACTACACACAGTCAACCAAAACACATCGAAGCTTTCTCTCTGCAACCTGTGTCTGTCATCATCTCTCTATCTATTTCATTATCAAATCTATTTAATATACCTTTGTGTCTCTGTTGAGCTTCTGTCACATTGTTATTAGGCATGAATAAACATTAATTTTGTCTCTCATTTGTTAGTTTGATTTAATTGTTATCCCACCATCTGTAGTTGGGCCTATTTTCAGTATTTTCAGTCATGAACTGATCTTTAATAGTGATACTACTTCTACTACTACTAATAATAATAATACACATTTTTGAGGTGCTTTGCATCGTCATGTGTCAGAAAATGGCAGACTATTGCACACAGGCACATCATTTTAATCAAATATAATCACACACCTCATGCACGTGCATACATGTGCATGGCATGGGATGGTGGAGATGCTCTCAGCGTTACTGCTCTCAGTTCTCTCTCGCACACTTAAGATCAGCTGCTTTCTCTATATTAATCTACAAAATTACTAATTCAACAGTCACACCTGACACAAACCACTCAGTAGTCCTCCACACTGTTTCTGAATCCACCACAGTGTGTGCACACAGGCACACACTGTCACACACAGCACTTGATGATGAGGTAGAGGATTATCCAGGTTGATGAGGAGATCTGCACACAGTCTCTGTATGAGTATGTGTGTGTGTGGCCTCTCTTATACCGTGTCATTTTAAAGATTATAATTTGCCTGATGGAGCATTAACAAAATGTGGCTGTAGGGCCGTATAATCAAATGGTGATTATACGGCGCTCTTTAAGTCACAAATCTGTAGTGTGTGCTGCGCTAGACTTTTTGTTTGTCCCTCTAACACTTTGGTCTAGACTTAAATACCTACTCTAACTACGGGATGGATTAGCATTAAATTTGGGTACACATTTGGGAACAAAACTGCAAGCAACCTGTACAGTATGTGTCTTTGACTCATAGATACTGCAGATTTTGGATGGAATATGACTTTAGCATGAAGCTATGTCAGAAATGATACCGGTAGCATGTTCATAGGTGCTGTAAAAGGATTGGAATGGGACTGTTAGCCTGCAAGCAATAACCCCAAAGCAGATCTGTACTTAAACTGTTAAAGCTCTGAATGGTAACTAAGGAGGGAACCTTATATAATTGTTTTAACTGCCTCCACCTGGGGGAGTTGCTGTCTTTTGCTTGTGTGCGTGTCATGTCAAGTCAAGTCAATTTTTGTCCATATAGGCCACCTACGACTCCCTCTGTTCTTAGACCCCCTGTGCACATGTCTGATTCATACCTTGCTACATGGCATTATCCAGTAGGCGATAGCCAAGAAAGGCAGACCTACGGCGACCCCCAGCACTGTCCAGCACTTCACCCCAACGGACTGCTGCCTCAGACCGGGCAGGTTCTCGTACCAGATAGTCAGCAGCTGCTGCTGACAGTTGGGATGAGCAACAAACTGGAGAGAGAAACAGAAAGAGACATAAAAATCAATGTAGAATAAAGGGCAAGGAGACGGGGGAAAGACGAGAGAGGAGAAAGAAAGAAGGAAAGAGGGTAGGTGAAGAGAGGAACTATTAACAGCCATAACAGCATCAGTGAGGACATTCACAGAGAGGCAATACTAATTCGCTTTTCTCACCCTATCTTCATACATTTTTTTGGATTATTTTCCCTTGAGGGGTGTGTAATGTCTTTAGCAGAATATTGAGCAAACATCATGATGCTGCGTGTCTGGCAGTTACACTAAAAGGGCCCAGTAGTCACAAACAGGAAAAGGGAGGATTATTTAACAAGCTGGAAGCAGGCATAGTTATCTTGGGGTTCAATATTTTGTAAAAAACCCCTGTAGATAAACAGCATACTGAGAATAACAATCTGATCTCACAAACTATCCTGGAGCCTTTGTACACACAAACATTCAATGCTGCTAACAGGCTCATGCTTCACTCCTAATGATCCAATAATATAGAATTTATATATGACATTCTGAAAGGGCTCATTCTGCAATAGCGCATTTATGTTTCATACTTAGGTACAGTTTGCTGCTTTGGAGGTACATTTGGAGGTACATTTGTATTTCTACATTACGGTAATGATCTCATACTTCTTCCACCACTGGATTGTCCCCAGGACACAACACTCCAGGGAAAGCGTAAACAAAATTACACCAGTGGTTGTTTCAGCAGAGCTTTACAAGTTGGAACATGGTGCCGTTTTTTTTATATTTACCTCTGAAAATCCTGTTTTTTTGGTGTTTTTTTTGTTTTTGTTTTTTAGATAACATGTATTTTTAGTTGCGGTATTGTCTTTTACAACTGTGTGACAGATATGATGACGGTTGTGTCTTCTATAATAGAGAGCAGGCTCGTCTATTTCTTCCAAATATTGTTGTCTTTATGGTCCAACTTGCATTTGAGCAATCACTGCATTCTTTATGTCCCACTCCAACATCCTGTTTGGATTTTAATGCCAAAAGCAGCCGATTTAATTTATTCTCAAAATTTCTGTACAGAATAAAATATTACAGTAATCATGACAAGGCAGAAATGCTACACAAGCTACCTTCACGTGCATTTGAATTACATCACCACAATGAAAATAAAATGAATAAGGTTAAAAGATGAACTATATATTCATGAAGTGGTCTTCTGGTGCTCCTCCTTATGTAAATAATCAAGATATTCCTGCGCAGCTGAGTGTGCAGGCTACTTTTATATTCACATCTGTTGTGTATTGATTACAATCAAAGTATATCATTCACAACATGTTTGTCACCGTTGCCACTTGACTTCATTTAGAATGAAAAAAATATCAACAGCAGGTTGGAAAAACTATTTAAATCTATTTAACATACAGTGTGCAAAAGAAAGCAGGCAGCGAATAAGAAGCACTGAGTGTTATTCGCTACTTAAACATGTTTGCTTTATTAAATAAGGCTTGGTCTGGTATTTCAGGATCTGCTGACGACTTCACTCCAAGACAGGACGTGATAAATGAAAGCCTCCACTGCTCTGCCGAGGAAGGAAAGGATAGATGTTTTTGTTCCAGTTGGAGGAAGGATGTGGACGACGGAGCGATCGATGTTCAGTAGGAGGTCGACCAGTGTAACAATCAAACTCTGAGTCTGAGTATTGTTTATCAATCATATCTAACATCTGAGCAACAGGTTAGCTCCGGTCAAACCTGGTCTCTCTTGATTTTCCCTTTGTTTTCTCCCTTCATCAATTTTTCCCCACCCTTCACCGATCCTCCTCTGTTGTCGCATAAAGGGGGCATTTATCTAAGCTGGCGATCGACATCCTCTGGTCCCCTCCACCAATCGAAAGGCATACGCACAATGTGTAAATGTGCACTCAATCATTTCTGCATTCAGAGGGAAACCATAAACACTGCACACCAAATAGTGGATAACATAGTTTTCCAGTGGTGTCCAATGACCAATCTATAAACCCACTGACCCATGACATGAACCCTGCCATCAACATATCAACATGAAGTCAGTCCCCACCTGGTTTCCATGGCAATCTGCCCCTCCCTCTCTTCCGGCTTGCCTCCTGTATAATTAGCTCTCTGTGTATCGGTCACGCTCTCTTGTACAGGATAAAAACACAGCTCAAACAGGCTGAGTAGCAACACACACACACACACACACACACACACACACACACACACACACAAACACACACCTGGGATATACCTGTTTAGAGTAAATATGCAGCCCATGAAGGTCAAACAGAGATAGGGTGAGAAAGAGAGCGAGTGTTGTAAGGAGAAATCGGGAAAAGGGATTCGGTTTGACATTTTGTGAGAACACCTCTGCTCAGCACGGATTAGCTTCCTGACATAACGGCCAGTTTGTTGTTTACAGAGGTCCCTCAGAGGCCAAACACATGAAAATAACACATACTGTGTGTGCACGTGCATAAAATGTCTAATAGACACTAGCTTACTTACACACACACAAAAGTACACGTTTGAACACTGCAATAAAACACTTTTGGTATTCTCCCATGTTAATCCTCCCCAACATGTATTATTAAATTATGGCATGCATCGTATCTAATTGACTTTTGAGGAAATAATTGAAGCCAACATTTAAAAATGTGCTGAAGCTGAAGTTTATAATTATGAGCACCCACGGATTATAATAAACCCAATCAACCAAATAATCCTAAACAGAACAGGATGTGGATGGGATTTTTCTAGTATGTTGTGAATCTTTATTTGATCATCAACCTATGGCCATCATCTACCCCCTCCTAATCGTAGAGGGCCAGAATGCCATTTTTACACATCAACATGAAGTTTACTTATTAATGGGAGTACTACTCAGCTTGTGAAATAGTTACAACATGTCTGTGGCTTTGGAGGAAATTGCCAAAGTATGAAAAAATAATCCATGATTACGTGATAGTGATACAGACAAAGACAAATATATATAAATATTTTAAAGCTGCTGTAAGCGTTGTTCAGCTAACTTCCGGTCCATTTTGCAGTTAGCAATCCCCTCCCTTTTCTCTACGTCACCACACTTGCACATCTCCTTTCTTTTTTTCAAGGCAGCTCTCTTCCCCTCTTCCTTTTTCTTCAAGTGGCATTCACAGCTTTACCCGTTCCACCACCCCTGTGAACCGGGAGGATCCTGCTCTCTGCATGTTGACGATCAGAAAGGACCACCTCTTTATGGAGTTTTCTGTCCTGATTGGATAAAGTTGGCCGGGATACCAGAAAGTTTCTTTTCTCTTTTACTGCATGAGCAGAGGGAGGAGAGACATGGCTTACTGACCAAACACTCTATAACAGTGATTACTGTTATTATAGAGCTAGAACACTTATTTTAATAAGACACTAACAAGTTTGAAAGACTTGAAAGTGTCCTACAAGAGAGAGTTCATTTTTAAATTCATTGTCTTGATTGTCCCCCAGCTATATAGAAAGGCCCCCTTGTTAAGTTTAGGTAAGCTCACTAACATGGTTCAAGGAAACAGACACTGTGATGGGACCTGAACTCTGTTTTCTCTATGTACAACCATTCACCGGCCTCCTCACTCTTATGATATGTTGCACCATAAAAATGTCACAACACTTTCTGCTTTGGCATTTAACATGCTAATGGGTCACTTGAAGCTGTTTGAACGAACACCACTGCCATTTTTCTCTGTCCTTCGTACATTGCCCCGTATCTATTGACATTTACAGTTTTTCTGCATCAAAAAGAGTCATGAGGAAACTTCAACCTGACCAGAAAAGAGCCGCTAGACTGGTCTTGCATTGTCCCATAAGGATGGGACTAATTCTCCCAGTCTTTGTGTAAGCAGCGTTAGAAATTTATGTATATCTGAACTAATGTTTGAATAAATTGTTCTGACCATTTCTTGATCATCTCTTCGTCAGTTATTTTTGGTCATCTTACCTTCTTGACTTCATACTTGATGGCCAGTTTGATGCGGCTGAGGCAGGGTCGGTTGTAGGGGCTTGGAGGGCACAGGTCCATGTCACCGTTCAGTATGGCCTCCACTTCCTCTGTGTTCCGACAAAGGTCCAGCACACCCACCACAAAGTCCTTACACTGCATGGAGAGCTTGCGGTAGTCATTCTGCATGAGTCAGGGGGTGGAGGTGAATCGTAAAGTGGGGCGAGAAGGGGCAGGGAGAGAGGGAAGATAGAAGAAAGGACAGGAGGGAGAAGAGAAAGTTGACTTCAAACAGAATCATTCAGACAGCTGGTTTCAGACAATATGCATCAACTTGTGACTGTGCCTCAGCTGCCCCTGGTGGGTCCTCACCTTGGAGCTTGGATTTGAGAAATGTCAACCTCATAGAGACATTTATTCTCATTTGCAATTATAATTTGGCTACAATGTAAAAAACTGAAGGGGAGATACTGTGATTTGGTTCATGACCTTTCCATTTAGAAATAAATCAGCTTAACTTTGCATGAAAAAAAGAAAAAAAAATTGTCGGGTGTATGTCTGACCTTATGTCTAAAGCAAAAAGCTGGATTATCAGTACAAATGATATATCCCTCTCTGGAGGGAGCCCGCTTCACTTGTTTTATATTAATAGCCAATCCATTTCACAATAACAGTCTTTGTTACATTCCCAGATTTCATACATCATTAGAAACAGACATAGGCACAACAGAATGCACTTAAACCCCACAAAAGCTGAAATAAGGGATCCATGTGCTTTGTTATGCTCATTTTAAACGCTCATTTAGCACATTCCCACACACCTGATTTTATGCACAGTTTGAATTTTCACAACAAAGACAAACTGAATGTAAATGCCTGAAATTTCAAATAACTGTCTTCCTGGGGAGACAACAAAGGAAAACCATTTAGCAGAGAAATACAGGAGTTACTGTTGCAGTCTTGTTACACTCTCTAAAGAATATTTGCATAACAGTTGTTGATTTGCATTTTAATTTGCCAGCGTTTTCAAAATTCAGTAAATGTGTATTAGCAGAATGGGAAAAAAAAAGAAAATGGAAATCTGCGCATTCATAACGGCAATGCATTTGTTTAAAGTTATAAACACCGATGTTTTGGCAAATACTTTCTCACGGGATAATAACAGTGACCTGACTGGTATTTACAAGTCCATGTTATCAAGAAGACAAGACAACAACATGCAAGCACCTCATGAGGATGGGTGTGTGTGTGTTTTTCCATAGTGTTTTTTTTTTTTTAATCAGTTAAATGGAAACATCACTATTGTTACTTATTTACACCTTTTGATTGACGGTCTTGGTAAAATGGTGCATAAGCCGAAGCTGCACCTTTTGAGAGTTGTGAGTTTTTGAGAAAACAGTGATGCCACCCGTTCCTGCAGAGCCCCCAATGTCCTGAGAGACTATTTTTTTCTCTTGTGTGAACAAGATAATGACTTGTGGACACCAGATAAAAAAATACCATCTTTCAAGATCTATAGGGTTCATTTTTCTTCCTCATCAGGGGAGGCGGAGTAAAAAAGATGTGTGTGAAGTGAACTGTAGTGGCCTCAAGACAGAAGAGCAAAGGGTTGAAAGAGTGTGAAGGAAAGGAGGAGAGAGCGGTGAGAGGTCGCAGGAATTTTACAGTTCTTCTACATATGTAAAAAAAAAAGTAGTATAAAGCTTTATGAGGACTGTTCAAAAACAAATGATCCACATTGATGCAGCAGCCCCCAGAGATATTGCCTTTTTTTATTCTGCTCATTCTTCTTCCCTTTTAAAGCCTGGTGTCTGGAACTGTAAACACACTTTAATATGTAAAGTTGGTGGAGTGACCCTTTAACTACGAGGGTCCCAGAAGTAAAACACAAATCTATTATTTGCATTTGATGATGGCAATCAGCACTTTGAGCAACTTCCAACATCTGCCAGACCTTGCAACACTCTCTCCTCCTGTTCCTTCACACACCTTCAGCCCTTTGCCCCTCTGTCTTGTGGCCACCACAGTTCACTTCTCCCCCATTCTTCCACCTCCCCTTGCACTACTCCCGTGTTCTGTTCCTCAACAGTTGGCTGAGCAGGTAAACAGTCAGCAGATTGGAGCTTCTGGCAGCTTCAGAGTCCAAATGGACTGATTCTCATTTTGCATTCACCAGCGTGTTTGTTCTGTGCGCAAACATACCATAACAGTGTGTTAGATGATGCACACTCTCATCATACTTTTACACAGGTCTCCCCAAAGAAATTAGTTTAGCACACACTTTTGCTGTAAGCAGAAATGATAAGGTATTAATGTAGAATATGTACTTTATTTTTCTGTTTTGCTGCATGCAGCTTGTCTTGAATATAAAATGGTTCACAAAATCAGTTTTGTGCAGTCACGGTGTGTTCAAACTCTTACCAAACAGCTGCAGTATCTTGGAGCTTAGCTTGGATTTATCACAGAAAAAAACCTCCCTGAAAAGCAGGTTAGATACGGATGGTCAAAAGGCCTACTATCTACAAATCAAAAAGTAAATTCCAGGAATCAAGCATCTATCAGCTTGTCGGGGACGTGAAGGAGAAGGCACCATGTGGTGTATTTTACCTTCAGGGTTGAAGTGAAAAAAAAAAATCAATTACATTCTTATGTTTACATTCAGAGAAAGGCAAGGCTTAAGGGAAGTACATGGACAAGAACAATTTCTTAATCAACGACATATGCATTATAAGACACACATCAAGATCACACGCGCACAGGCACCACACACATGCAGCATATGTGAAAATCCAATCACGGTTCAAGGTGCGTGTATGTGGTATGTGCCTCGCGGCCTGAAAAAAAGGAAAAGGGAACGATGTTGTGCGATTGAAAATGGGGACGGAGCAGTGTGAAGCAGAGTGAGAATGGTTATAGACGAGTGAACTGAGGGGAACATGAGCCTCAGAGCCTCAGACATGGCCGGAGGGAGATGTAAGATGGACGGATGAGAAGAAAAGGGGGATAGAGATAGTTTTTATTACTGCACTTCACTGGACATTCACCACCATCAGTTCACCTCTTTGCTTTGCTTTCTATGTGGCTGTGTTCCTTTAAATTAAATCAAACTAAAATGACATGACAGGCATGACACAGGCGCAGAGTAAAATGTGATTTGAAAAAATTAAACAACACCCTCCTCCGTCTTACTTTCTTTCACTCTTTTGCTCTGTCTCTCCTTAGGCTATGTGGAGGCTGTGTGTAGTACGTGTGTCTGTGTGTGTGTTTCCAGAGGCTCTTTTGAGAAATTCATGGGCTGTCTTGAGAAGGAAGATGTTTGAAGATAAATGTTAGGCTGTTAAGGAGGCCCTGATATGCCTTTAGCAGTCCCCACATAAACATCCAATGTGCAGCACGAGCAGCACTCTTATCTCTGCACACTGACAGGTTGAATATGTGTGAGAAAGTGGTGTTTGCTTGCACTTGACTGTGCAGGGTTTCCGCTAGTGTACTGCAACCCTGGCTGCCCGCGGGGCCCAAGTTTGCCCCCCGTCAGGCTAAGGATAAGGGAATGTTTTTACAAAATAGAGCCTATTTTTAAGATGTTAGTTGCAGTGGGGTGGCTCGGCTGGAAACAGATATAATGGTTGGAAAGCCAGAGACATCTGTTTGCTAAATCGTGAACACAGTATAGGAAAACAGTAAGTGTTCTTCACCCTCATTGTGCCGGAGTGTCGACATGACGCTTTTGACCTTCACAAGCTAATGTCCCCTAGAAACCTTATCTAGTATCACAGATAACTACTTAATTTGTGAGATGATGTCAAGGAAGAGAAGTAAAAGCTAAAAAACCTTAGACTGTTTATACTGTATCTTGTGATTGTGACGCTATCATGTTGACAAAAATGTGTCCACAGACAAACAGACAGACATATCAACAGCTGGCAAAGTATTTAAAACCAATTCTGTGTTAGCTCCTTCTACAAAATGTGTCTCCAGGCCCACATTTTGCGATGATGACACACGCACAGACTGATAAGGTAAAAACATTAGCCGACGCTGTTGTGGCTGCCAACTTAACATATTGTTTTTTCCAAAGCTGATGATTGAAGTAGCTAATGAGTGAGCCATCTCACTTCCTTCTCGTCTCTGTTGAGAGCTGTACATATGCAGTACCAAACGGGCAGCTAGCATGGAAGAAGGAAACATCGCTCTCATAATTAGTGTCTTCGGAAGTTTCCATCACAAAAAGGATGACGTGCACACAGCACATTAATGAACCACAGCACATGCATCAGCTTATTACAGAACATTGTCACAGACAGTGTCAGAGGCCTGGAAACAAGCATCACTCTCATAAAGGTGCCAGGAAATTTTCAGTGTGAAAGAAATAAAAAAATGAGAAGACTGGAAAACATGTCAGGGCACTGTCGTGGTTGAAATATTGCTTCAGTGGCTTTTGATTCTGATATTGTACTTCACAAAACTTCCTAGCGGTGGCATCAGCATTGAAAATCTCATATTGTTAGAAACCTTTTTGAGTGATTGGGTCTCATAAAGGTGTCATTACATGTTACATTCAGTGACATGACCTAACTCTCATTCCCCATGTTTGATTTCCCCATATGGAACATGACTGTCTCAGGCTACTGGCGCATCGTCTTAACATTATTTGATATTTTAACTTAATGAGTGGGTGATGTGAAGAGGGACGGGAAGTCAAATAAAGAGGGAAGACAGGGGGGTGATAATGAGATGGTAATGAGACAGATGAGCTCCAACACAACTCTGGTCCCTCAGGTGAGCCGGTCTCATTAACTTGTCTGGAGATGGGAAACAGAGTGACAAGCAGAGAGGTGGAATGACAAACACGAAGGAGGGCAGAACATTTGAGTAATGGAGGAATAAGGACAGACAGAGATGAACAGAAATTCAGCAACACGAGGGCGGAGCAGTGTGTTCAACTCTGTGTACACACACAACTGGTATAAGTCATATAAACACTCTTAAGAGTGTTCCTAACAGGGAACATTGTCCACTGTTTATTTGAAAAGAAGGGGATCTTTCTGCTGGCTTTGAGGGATGATACACAGAAAAGGGTAATTTTCTCATGTGGTGGGATAAAAGAGTGTCAAGAATGACAATACCATAGAGCCGGTAAAGTAGCTTTTAACAGGTCTCCGTGTCACTAATCTTATATCATTATCACCAAAGCAGTGTGGACTGATAGCAGAGAAAGTGATGGTGTATCTCTCTGTACGTGAATACAGTTCAGACTTACTGAAATTTGACATTTGATTTTCTTGCTACGTAAGCCCCTTAGCTGATGACAGGGTTTAAATCGGGAGTCGCCCTCTGACTTCCAAAAGCGTGAAAAGATTTTTTGATTTAAACATGATTTGTCTCTTGTATTGCATGATTTCTAATATAAATTAGATTTTTTTGGGTAAGATTTTATGGCATTTTAGCCTTTATTTAATATTATATTTTATATTTATTTGATATTTTATATTGTTACAGCTCAAAGAAATAGTAAACACAAGGAGGAGATGCATGGTGATTACATACGACAAAGGTCAAAATAATTAAAGATCGGGAACTCTCTAGCTACAACGTACAGAACCATGCACACAGGACAAACCCAGTTTAATTTTTCTGTGGGATTTTGCCTTGATTTGCTATTTTTAATATTTATAACAGCTATCCTTATCAATATATTAAATAGGACACTCATAGCACTCAGCAGTACTTCCACCAAGACCCAACACTCCCCTTTAATTCAATAATGCCTAATCCAATATCAAACTCAATAGCCTTGTATAATTCTAAATTTGACACCACCCATGACTGTTTAACCGTGATTTAAGCTCACCAGATCAAGGATCTGCATCAAATTGTGCTCCCTAATAGCCAGCCAACTGAAAACGCCTGTTTTTTTTCATCAAAATCCATGCCTTACTCCCTGAGAAATTAAGGAAAATGTCAAAAACGTGTGTAAAAGTTCTTGGATCAATGCCTTCTTTGGATCTGCACCAAAAGTCATGGGGGATTGTGTAATCCTGCTGACGAACCAACCAACTAACAAACAAACAGCAAACGGACACAGGTGAAAACATTACCTCCTCGGCGGAGGTAATAATGTTTCTGATTGCGTTGGCCAGCATTGTGTGGCTGTTCCTCTTTCTCAGTGGGTCTAATTTGTCAGTGAGTGTGCTGGCCCTAATATCCCAATCCAACTGATTTGGGACAGGTGTACCAGCTGGCACAGTAAGTGAGAATCATCGCCCTCTCCATCTCAGGCCGTTACATAAAGCGTGCCCAGACCTGTCACACAGTGTGAGTGAGCCCCTGGGCCGAGCCAATCAACCTGCCTCAGGACAGAAGCCATCACATTCAGGCAAGTGTGTGTGTATGTGGACTGTTATGAGTCAAAGATGTAAAGATCTTAGATTCAGCCTCTTCAAACAACATCATTAACTGTTACACACATGAGCAACTTCATTTTCTCCAAGACACACACACACACACACACACACACACACACACACACACACACACACACACACACTTTGCTCTTCCATCACCAGCATTATCATGGAGACTAGGTTCATTTTAGTGACTGCATCACTTAGAGTGCTTTCTTTTTCCTCAGTAAGAGCGTGAACACATCTCATATTGTACGGTAAGTGTTTCCCTTTAAAGTTCTTATTTCACCACAAGCTGAGGAAAGATTGTGCTGGTAACAAGAAACTGAGAAGAGTAATAAGAAAAAGCTGAGAGTGCAGTGGGAAATGCATTCAAGATGAGAGTCAAGTGATAGTTTTAAATCATTGGCAGAGATGGATCTGCAGTTTTCCATTCAGCAAGAGGCCTGTTTTGTCTATAAACCCCTGAATAAAAAGAAAAAAATGTCAAAACTGTGCTCATACTTGAGGTGATAAATTACGCTATTTTACATTGACAGTATTTGAAGCTGATAGCTTTATCATTCTCAATGTCTTGCATTCCCCTTTTCCACCTTCCTTCTCTATACCACTCTGCTAAATCAACCATTTTCCAACCCATATAAAATAATCCTGTTATGTTTGGGCATTAAAAAGTGAGAAGATTTAAAAAGTAAAATACTGATAAATAAGAAACAAACTGGCAAAGATGTCAAGAAAAATATACAGAAACCACCTTACCTTAAACTCTGTCTCGATGTTGGCCAGTCTTGCCAGTTCATTGCTGAGCTCGAGGGCGGTCAGTACAGGGTCTTCACTGCTGAGCGACAGGTAAGCAGCACTAGCCAGGCCCTTATATGCATTCATCCTGGAGCGTGAGTGACTGAACGAGTCTTTCTTCTGTTTCTCCATACACTCTAAACACTTACAGAAGTAGTCGTGTGGCCTTTCTATGCGGGCCCCCTTTGTCAGAAGGATGTGGACGATCTCGTACTCCTGGCAGTGAGCAGCCAGGATGACGGGTGTGACGTCATGCGAAAAACGCGTCCCATCCTCGTCATAGGCGTAAAAGTCGTCATCACGCATCTCCTGCTCCAGTGGGCTCAAAGCCAGTCGGAGACCTCCTCGAAAAGCAGGGTGACCGAGAATGGCTTCAACGATTCGAACGTAACCCTTAGAGATAGCCAGAAGCAGACCGTCCCCGATCCTAGCCAAACCATCCTTCTTAAGAAGCAGCTCAGTCACTTCTAGGTGCTCATTTCCCACTGCCAGCTGCAAAGCATTCTGGCCCATGTAGTCCACACAATTGAAATTGAGGGTTTTGGACTCTTCCAGCATTTTACGGACCACAGGAATGTTTCCATATTCTGCAGCATCCATAAAACGCTCCTCCTCTGCAGTGAGGGGCGAGCCGCGTTCATTGAACATGTAGGCCGGGCCTCGCACTGCCTGGCGACGCCCCTTCTCTCTCAGCGTGGTGTGCCGGCGATGCATGGCCTCCACCCTGGAAACAGAAAAGAGGAGAGCAGTCAGTGAAGAAGTAATGAAGTGATGAAAGGTGAGGGAAAGAAAAGTGGAGAGCAAATGACAGAGGCAAGAGGATAAGACAGGCTCATTAGTTACATCAAACTGACCATGGTGTAACAAGGCAAACAAAATCATTACTGTCTCTCCATGTGGACGTACTACGCGGACAGGGACTGGTCAAACACAATCAGCAGTGCTTAACACAGACTTCTCCCATGACCCCAGAGAAAGTCCCACCATGACATCTATGATGTATCTGTCCCTGGCCAGATCAATGAACCTCTACCAGGGTCACAACTCAATGCAGGGCCATCAAAGGTCAACAGCTTTGATTGGCAAGAGAGAGATGAAGCTGTCTCCTTAATTGGTTCCAGCATGACAAACTCACACTATGAGTCAGTGGTCATCCAGCGAGGCTCTTCGGCCATCATCTTTATATGTCAACACACTAGTGCTGACTTTCTTCCCCTATAATCCCATTCAAACGCTGTTCATCATAGATAGATGGATAGATGGTTTGTCCAACCACCTACCAAGTGTTTTTTCCATTTCCTGTCCTTATCCAAACAGTAGTGGCTTCTTTCCAAATGGTTCTGTGTCACAAACCATCTGTCAAGGTTTACATGAGCGCACTGAATTAAGGTTGTGATTCAGAAAACTTTATTGTTCATCAGATGTGACAAAAGCATTTTATTTTCAAATGCGAGCAGGCCAAACATTATTGCAACTGAGACTATAAAAGCCCATTTGTGCAAGTGGATCAGTGGATCATCACTGACTATTGTTGAGTGTTGTGTTTTTGTCACCCACAGCATTGTAAGCAGTGTAGTCAAATGTCTGTTAACATAGCGTTAAGTTAGCTACAGAGCTAATGTCTATCAAAAACCACATTCACCATATGCTCAAGTCCTACATTCCAGCTCTCCCAGAGTGCTCCCCAAAAGCAGTTTTGCAGCTGCCATTAAACAACAAAAACAGAAAAGATGAAGACACACAAACACTTGACAGAGAAGAGGATACTGTGATGATATGGTGAGTTCAAGAGCAATGCTGGAGCTAGAAGACACACCTGCTTCTTTCAAATAAAGTGGAAACACATCTAACAATCAACAGTCCAAAGCAAAAAACGAACAAACTTTGTTAAAGCAGCCTCTAGATGTAACAGCAGACAGGGCCAAAGACTTTACCAAAGCAATTTGCATTTACATCATGTTTAAATTTGTTTTTTTAACAGCCCTGCATAAAAATATGACCTATGTTTTTGTCCAGTGTTTACTCCTTAATGCACTCCTAAGCAAGGTTAAGCAGCATTTTATATTCTCCCCACCTGTTGAACAAGCTTCCTGAATACCTGAGGTCTGCTTAACTGTCAGCTCATTTAAATCAGGGCTTCAAACAATATTGTCTACCTTGGCTCTCCAATAAGATATAACCTCTTTTTATCTGAAACTATCCATTTGCTGATTTTCGCTTTGTTTTACTGTCGTCTAAATGCAATTTTGAACATTTTCTGATGTCTTATTCCTTAATGCATTTCTATGCCCCTGTAGAGCACTTTGAATTGCCTTTTTTCTGGATGGTGCTGTATAAATAAACTTGCCTTGTCTTGCCTACAGGCTGTACCAGCTATCTCAGGTGGAACTAGGTGGACACTAATTGGAACAAACTTCACTTGCACCACTGTCTGATGAATATAAATGAAAAGACTCAGCCTTATGTGTTATGAAGTTTTTGCTACTTTTTTCTCGTTGTAAAGAACTCTTACAGAACAGACTTCACCCCTATCAAATAGTAATTATAGCATTCGATGAGTGTTATTTTTTTTACTATTCAAATGATATTTGACTCCTGAAATTCATTACAAGTGCCCTGCAAAACACATCATATGTCTTTTTTTGTTTGTTTTTCTTTCTAAATGGAGCGCTATTTACAATGCCACACAGTCCCAACCCAGCAGACATATTGGGTTCAACAATAATAATATATAACTAGCTGTAACTTGCACAGAACCACTGGTAATCTCACCTCTCTTACTGCAAAACACATTTTTCTGGCACCATTGTACTCGTCCTATTGTATTTCAGAAACACAAAGATCTATCACAGTGACATTGTCTGCTGTTTGGCCTGACACTGTGGCCCACATTATGAGAAAAGCCTTGATGTTCCCAAAAGCTGGGAAGACAAAAGAGATGGAGGAAGACTCAGAGACAGTGTGGGAGTGGAGGAAGAGATACTGGATGTGGGTAAGCTTTGAAATGTGAAAGTGGGAAGGGGAAATTAGTAGTGGTGTTGGTGGAAAATTACCCAGAACAGTTTAGTTCTCCAGTGTGAAATAACCAATTTAGACTTAAGATTTAATTTATAAAACGTTTCCATGATACTGTGTCACTCAGAGCACAAGGGAAGCACTTCTTATTGAGCGGACTAAAAGGAAACACACCAACTTGCTAACTTAAATAGAACAACCGTGTTCTCTGAATTGGTTTAGTGACATTACAAATGACTCGGGGTCCAGTTTCCCAATAAGACCTGCCACCAAAATAAAAAACGAACATGTAAGGTTATTTGGTGGTCCAGGCTATTTGTAATTCCTTTTACTTCGTGGGTGTGTGTGTCCGTGTGGGTATGTGTGTGTGAATGCACAAAAGGCTGGGCATTGAAGGAAGGGGTGAAAATGGAAACCTGTTCATGGTGAATAGATTCCCCTGGGGGTGTAAAGGATGTGGAGAAAGCGAAAAGAACTCACCAAGGCACATCACTGTGGGAGAGTGTGTGTGTTTGTGTGTGTGTGCATGTGCGAGAGACACAGAGACAGTGTGTATCCCAGTGTGTTTAAAGGGTATAAAAGGTCTGCAGCTCTTGATTGATTTTCGATTTACACAATCAGCTGTTGTGCCTCAGGCTGCCAATCAATGGTACATGGCAAAGTCTCCCTCTGTCTCTCCCTTTCATCACATACATGCACAATTGATATCTATCTCACATATGAGCACACACACTTAAGAATACCAATGTGGACATAAGGTGCATATGCGCTCGGCAACATTAGCACCATCAGCACGCACCCAGAACATAAATGTTCACATAAGGTTTTTGCTTCTTAAGGCAATACTTTGTGTTGGTGGTTTGCTACGATGCATTATGCTGTAGGGTGGACTTAACATCATCCCCAAACCCCCCAGCTATACACAAACCCAGACATATTTGTAAGCATTGGGAGGATTCGTCATAAATGAGAGGACAGACTGGCTGCCAGCCCATTTAGATAACCTCATAGTCAAGTAATGAATCGCCATTTTCCATCCCTCTCTATCTTCTTCTCCATCCATCTCTGACTGCTTGTGATTCTGATCTGAAATAGAATTTACCTGCATCATTTCTGTGCAGAATTACAATCACAAAGATAGGAGGAGGCAGACACAATGGAGATGGATGGATGGAGAGAAAGTGTGTGTGTGTGTGTGTGTGTGTGTGTGTGTGTGTGTGTGTGTGTGTGTGTGTGTGTGTGTGTGTGTGTGTGTGTGCAAGAGGGGGAGAGAGGATGGAGATAAACAGTTGACGGAGGAGACAAATGAGCAAGTAAGGGGCATATTTGTGTATCTGCTTATAAACCTAGTGATATAAGTTAAGACTGAAGGATTTGTTACAATATCATCGTTGAAACCATAACTTTGTTTGCCACATGGGTCTAGCATATCATAATGTCATGCAACAGGAGGAAGAGCTCCCACATGCATTTACATTTTAATCTGTCCCATCTCACTAGATTTGTCTCTGTCTACCTGTTGAGTCCAATATTCACCCACCTTTACTCTTTGCGTTGCTTCACTGACACCTACAAAACATATCTGGGTTTATAAAGCTTGCCAGATGTTTGACTGTCCTCGCTAATCACTTCCTTTCTGATAGCAGAATCAGAATAATGAGCTGGAAGTCGGTGAAATTTGGATTGTAGAAATGGGTCTTGATTCGCAGTGTTGGCAACCTTTTCACGTTTCATTTGATTAATGTTAACGGACTAGTTTGTAATCCCCAAACCACCAACTGCCCCAGTTCAGTTGTTACTGGCTCCTCATTTGGTGTTGTATCCAAGTCAAAGGCGGCTGCAGATCACTCAGAGCCCCTGTCCAAGCGAGCAGCTCCCTCTCCTATTAAAAACTAAACTGTCAGAAAAGGGAGAAGCTATCTTGCACCACTGCAACTGATGATTCCAGCTAAATTACAACACACCATTGCAAAAATAGTCCTTTATTGAGCCAAGCTGAAATTCTTTCATTACAATAATAATGTATTTTTTATTATGTTATATTGGCAAGCATTACTAATGTAAAGTAAGCCTCCCTTTGAGAAAGGTAACCCCCAAAGAAAACAAAATTGGCTGTGCTTTGAGTTATACAGTATGACTTTCATCTCCTTCGGAGAGTTCTGATTTCTGAGCGTTTAGAGCCGTTTAGTGGAGGTATCAACTCAAGAAGATCACTATTCCCAACTACATGCAGAAACAATAAATAAACCCATCTGAAAACATGGTTTTCTTGTAATGGCAGTCATGTAAGTGTGATAAGTAGTGGGCTAAAACGAGAAGATCATTTCCGAGGGTGTGCTTTCATTGGATTCATAAAAGATGATGTGCCAACAAAAAACTTTCTTAATCAGGTTAAAAGAATCAAATTTGTAAATTAAGCATTTGTGATCTATGAAACTCAAAGCAGCTTAAATTGATGGCCCCTGCCTTCCTATTTCCCCTTATATAGGGCAGCATAAATGAGAGTTTAGCCACGAATAGCCACGGACCAAAAGAGAGAATCAAACGTTTTAGAAGACAAGATCACGACAATGGTAGAGGAGATTGAACCAGACTTCATTCACTGTTATTCGGTGGACTAAATAGCCCCATTTCACGGGAGACATTTTGACTTGTCAATGCAGGAAAGGCACAGATGTGACCAATAATATTGACAATGGTTCAATTCTATTAAGTGTCCCAATAGACCATGTCAGTGAGTGAGCATGCACAATACCAGTGCCCTGCAACTAGCTCCCCTAAATGGAATGCAGCCATCAATAATGTTAAAAAATTCTACCAGTGCTTTTCCGGCCTTGACAAGTCAAAATGTCTGCAGTGAAAAGGGTCTATAGTGGGTTGACAAACAAATCTAAACATGCAGCTTGGTAGTGTGTTGCTGCTGCAGTAAACAAAGTGGGGTCGCATTATTCAGAAACCACATTTAAAGATCTCCACAGGCTTCGATACATTCAGATGTGTCCCAAACTGCAATACTTCTATATTACCAGCAGGGAAATCACTTCAATCAAGCCTTTTGGTTTTAAAAACAACTACTTATGTGTGTTTTTTTGTTTAAGTTATACTTGATATAAGAAATTGAGGGTAAGTCAGTTTGTATAAATAAGGCCCACGGTCTTTTAAAAGGTGCAACTTTTGCAGTTCACATTTCACTCAATGAATATAAGCAAATACAAAGTTGTTTTTGGAAAAATCCCCACATTTTGATGATGAGAAGAAAACTTGAAAAGCACTGAAAATGTAGTGGAAATGTAGACAAAGCACTTCAGTACAGCTTCAGCATAGAACGAAAAACTAATTATCTCACTGTGAGCTCTTCTGTTGTGAACTCTTTATAATCAGTTTTGAGTTAATCAAAACATCCTCTTTTCTCCAGCTTAATGTTCTAAGGTTAACCCACCACGTTCATTATTTTCAGTTTGAGCAGTCGGCTAGGTTGGGTCGCATATTTGTGAACTAGAGAAAAAGAAAAGAAAGTAAATGCGGTTTGAAATCAAATTTTGAGGATAATGAGTGAAAAGAAGTTTTGACTCAGCAGGAATATTTACAGAACTGACTAATGAGATGGTATGTTATCAGTGCAGAGACATGAGCAGAATATTTTAGAGGAGGTACACTCTCAGCGCTCTCTCTCTCTTTATCAAATACACACACACAGACACTCTTTCAAGCAGTAAATTGCCATTTTTTGAGATCAAAGGTGAGTTTCCTCACCATATTTTGCTGGTAATGAGAAACAGGCATGTTCACCCTCTCTTACGCACACACGCACTATTGGTGAGAGCATACATGCTTCTTCTCCATGCAAGGCCTTTTAAGCTGAACACCGGTGTATCAAAGGGACAGACCAGATCAAAGAGCCAACACTGAGGCCTGCCGTCCTCAAAATCTGATCGTCAAAGCCAAGCTGGCACTGCTACGTGAATACCCATTAAGTGCCACCATTTATGTCCAATATGTGTCTGTGGACGTGTCCTGCATGGACGCAACGGACTGCATCCACAAAATGGTCTGCAGATCACTTATCTCTCTGTGAAGTAGTTAAATATACAGGACAATTTGGTGAAATTATATAGGACGTTACATTTGCAAAATGGCAGAGAGGCTCCTAATCAGAGTTTTGTGAGCGTGTTTGTGCATATTTGGTGTGTTAAAATGAGTGTGACATTGTGGGGACGTACTGTGCAAGCTGATTTATGTCGTCTGTTCCGGCTCAGTGTCACATGGTTTTGCCCCGGTGTCTCTCTCTTACTCAGACTTAAACACACACACACACAGACGCGCACAAAATCCCTGTTGACTGCTGCTTATGCATTCATGCACTGGAACCAATCAAGCTCTCTCGCTCTCTCTCGACCCAGGGAACAATGTAAGAGCTGTAGTGGAAAAGCCCCACAGACACACAAATTCATTCAATCTCATACACCCTCCACTTCCTTATGTATACTTTCTGTACGTATTCTCAGGGGACACACACTGCAGTCCAAACACAACCACCACACACAGTCTGCTTGGTATAATGACGTGGAGGGGGCCAGAGAAAGCTTCAGTTTCAGGAGCTGATATGTAAGATGAAAGCGACACATTTCAGCACAAAGCTGAAATAACAGAAAAAAAGTTAATTTACTTAATGCACACATTGCAAATGTTCCCTGTAAGATGGTTTGTAATTGAAGCAGTGCATGCAGCAAAAAAAAACATGATGATCTTCAAGTAATGGCAGTCTACTGTATTACAGTACATGTCATCAATAGACGCACAGCTGAGTGTCACACACAGGTGATGCAGCCGGCTCAGTGAAAACCCTGTCTCCCAAACTGACCTCTACTTGTTGACATCCCAGGTGGATTAGTTGCTGATTAAATTCTCTCAGCTTTGCCATTTCTAAACTATCACTCAGAAGCCTCTTTTGCGTCACTGCAAATGACTAAATACGCACATGGGCTCTGCACAAAGGCCACCAAAATGGTCACTTTACTTGTTTATCACATCTCTATGTAGATTAACAAAAGTTGTGGGTCAATATGAAAGGATGACTCACGTTTGCCTGGTTTCGGAGTTGACCTCGGTGTCGATGTGCTCAGCAGAGTGGTGGTTCCCGTGGTCCGAGAGCTCCGGAGCCCGGTGGAGTCTCTGTCCGTGGTGCTGGAAGCGCTCAGAGTTCGCCCCGCCGCGTCCTCTCCACTTGGGGAAAGGGTCATCGCAGCGGTCGTACACCGCGCCTATCCGCACATCCCGCCGAGAACGAAGCGGGGAACCGGCCGTGTCCCCGGTGCCATGGTGTAACTTTGGCGGTGTGAGGTGCGGGGAGTCCCGGTTCTCTGGAGACGGGTGACGACACTCCGGAGAGGCGAGGTAAGGCGGGTCTGTGTCCCCCAGCAGCGGAGAGGCGGAGGAGAAGAGGTCCAGGGGCCGCGCGGAGGAAGGAGATCCTCGGGGAAGACAGACGGACAGAGGCGGGGAGGGAGACTCGGAGAGGTGCCCTCTCTCGCCGCCGTCGCTTTCCTCACCCTCGTCAGACATTGGAAGAGTTCGTGAGCAGCATATACTTCAAATAATCTGAGCTATGTGACGGACATTTAACGATGTTTGTCAAAGTTTCCACCGCACAAGTTTCTCCGGAGCGGCGCAGCAGCGACGAGCTCAGCCTCCACCTTTACACAGGAGCGCGCGCGCCAATTAGAGAGCACGCGCATGGAGCCAACCCCTTACAAAATGGGGGAAATGAACAAGTGGCAACATGACAAGTAACTCAACTTACACATCACACTGGCTCACACACATGAGTACATTTAGACTACTTTTGAGAAAAAACAAAAAGGCTACTAATTTTCAGTCGGTTGGTTTTTGAAATTCAGGTTTTATCCCACTACACTGTTCAAATAAGCTAGTATGGTTAGGTATGCTAATTTAGCTAGTGAGCTAACACACACAAGAGGCAAGTGTCTTCTTTGCAAAGACCAAGCACACATAACTGACTTTTCTTTCTTCTTTCTTTTTTTTTTTTTGACCAGGTTAAGAAAGCTAGGCTACTACCAAATACATTTAAAAAAACAAAAAACAATAGAAAAATAAAACGATGTACCCCTGTGCTGCAGAGATGGCATATTTTTTTAGGCTAACCCGGAAGTTAGCTAAGCAGCGGTTCCGGTTTGGATTATTACCTAAAATAAGCTCTGTGGCAAACTCAAGTTTATGATATTTTCACATTTCGGTCAACAAGATAATCTTCACAGATAAACAGCACTTTTATGATTATTGAAGTGTATATAAACGCAAGGAGTAGCTAAAACGCTAACATGTGTTAAGGCTATCAACGAACTTAGGCTGTACAAACTACACTGCTGTCGCATGACTTCCACGTCAGCGCCACTAACCGTCTTACTACACTTTAGTATACACAGTTTCCTTTAAATCGATCAGTCTACAAGGTGTTAAGTTAGAAATAGACTAGTTAAAGTCCGCCTGTAAAGAAGGACAAGTGAGTGGATGAGTTTCCGTGTTCTGCATAATGATGTTCAACGTCCCAGACAATGTCTGTAGTCTCACTTAATAACTTAATAGCAACTGCTGTTTTTGAGACACAATGCTTCATAATTCAATTCACTAATGGGGTATTAACTGGTTTATTTTATTCCATAGAACAAGAGTTAAAATTCTTTCTTACTGTGTTAACCATGGACACGATTTCAGGCATTTAATCGAGAACCCATTAAAAAAAAAAACAGACTTTGAGACCTGGGAACAGGAAGTGCAAAAATGGTCACCCATTTATGGTTTTTAGGACTCATTCCTGTGGCACTCTATTGTAAGACCCATTTGCAGGGGTGAGAAAGGGAAGGAATCCATTTGAAAGAGTCTGAGGTTGGTTGGGGAGTGAAGGGGCTAACGTGCCTGCCTGTTGTATGCCAATTACTGGGACTGACATAATGTTGTTACTGCTTCAGAGAACAAGCAATTAATACATTAAGTCCCCCACATCTTATCTCAGTGGTGGGTTTGTTGTCGGATACATTAGCCCTTACCTGCTCTTTGGTAGGTTTAGACAAACCTGAACACAGAATTTAAAGGTCTCGGTATTAAGAGGAAGACAATGCAGTGTTTGAATGTCACTCTGTTAGCGTGTATCCTTGTGTGTGCAGTCCTGTAATTACAGTCAGGGATCCATTAGTCGCGATGAAGACTTCCTGCACCCCCCACGCAGACAATAACCAGTCCCATCCCAGCTCTTTGATCCCTGTATTTATGCACCCGACACATACACACAGATTACAACTAATCAAATTAACACACATCTCACGTGACCGACTGTTTTCACTGGTGTTTATATTTGGGGAGAAAAAAGTTGAAAAGAGTAAATTATCTAGAATATCTTGGTTTCAAGAAAACACAATGCAGCTAAGTTTTGTAAAAAAAAAAAACGATTATCAATTTCTTAATAACAATTTATTCGTAATTTAACTATAAAACAAGGAATATCTGTCTCTCTATCTGTCTGTCTGTCTGTCTGTCTTTATGTTATTTGCATATCCCGAGAACTCTTCATCTGATCTACTTAACACCTGGCAGGTGTGTTGCTGAGGACCCAAAGAAGTGCAGTGTCAAATTTGGTGTGATTTGGAAATGCAACACGTTCAATATTCATACATTTTTGAATAAACAGCGAACACTGATCTGTGCAGCAGCAGGGATTGGGCTTCAGTGCTCTGACTTCATTGCTCTGCAGACTGAAGCTGCTCACACTACAGCACTTTTAGCATAAACCGATTTTAGGACGGGGTTGTGTCACATAAAGAAAGAGAAACTCCACACATTTTCTTCTATAGAATCTTAACATGTACATATTACAAGATTTTAAAATAATGGCACATCGTACGCTACAGATAAGGTTATCGTGCCAGGGGGAGCAATGCAACACCTTACGTGATCCCTCTCATGTGATCTAATGGGGAAGCAGACGTAAACAAAATGGAGATTAGCGTGGTGCAACAATTTGCTGTAGTAATGTCCTGCAACGAGGAAAAAACCAAAGCAGAAGGTTCAACAAATCTCGATGAGTGGTTAACACATGTTTTTTGCTGTTCAGCAATAACTGGAGGAGAGATTTTTAGAGCAGTATGCTAGCTAACGTTATCCTCAACGGATGAATGATCAACGATTACCATTGCCTGGCAGCACTGTCAACCGTTCTAGGATGCATGCCTCTATCATTGGTTATAGTGGTCCGGTTTAGAGAGTATGTATTTAATCATCATGATTTTGAATGAAATATTTGTTTGATATTACCAGGGCGGCCCTGATGACTCTGTGAGCAGTTCAGGAGGCTTAAGACTGGATCTGTAAACCCATCACATTACTAGCTAATCTATGCCAAACAGCCTGTTTTGAATGGCACTGCACTAGTAATAAATAACATATGCCCATTACCCATATAAATACACTCTATATTCCTTGAATTGCTCTGCTGTAAGTTACAAAAACACAGGAAGACAAACTTTGTAGATTGATGTGTTCAGCTGTTAACCATTAGGCCTGAGGGTTTCACCACTAACTTTTGGCTCACTCCAGTAGCTTGAAATTGCTCAACTAAATGACAAAGTAATTTCCAGGAAATAAAAGCTATATATAATTTCTTTTCTAGGAAATGAGGAAAGCAAGGGGGGCCATAAAATATTTTCATGTCAGATTTTCACATTTTCCGCACATTAGAGTGATTAGGATTCAAATGAAAAAAAGCAGTGAAGCAGCCCTGCAGGATTAATTACATGTATGAAAATGGATGCTTTAATGATACTGTGGACCTGGTACAAGACACTCATAACATTTGTGAGTTTGACTTTGGCTTCTAGTTAAAAAAAAAAAAAAATTGGCTCGGGCTTTGATATTCAAACCTGCAACCTTGAGCGAAAAGAACATCTAATGGCTATGCATTAGTATTGCTAAGGTTAGCCCTTAATCCATTTTAAGATTGAGCCAATATGAGGATGATGAATTGTGTAACACTGTACGTTCCCGATTGAATGTCAAGAGGTACAGAGCTCCTATCCTTGTGTGTGTGTGTGTGTGTGTGTGTGTGTGTGTGTGTGTGTGTGTGTGTGTGTGTGTGTGTGTTTGCCTGTGCATGTAAGGGTCTGCCATTGCACCTCTTCTGTCCTATTGCTTTGGGCTTTTGAAGTAGAAAAGGGTTGCTGTGAGTGTATGTGTGTGATCACAAAGCTACAGTACACAGTACAATAAGCTACTTTTAAAATGGTTTATCCAGACTATTTTTTCTTGTTGTTGTTTTGACAACCAGCCAAGCTTATAGGACATTTAAAGTGCCATTGTCAGAAGCACAATATTGAAGCAGGGAGCCTGTGTCTTTGTGAGTAACTGTAACAATTATGTAGTACTCCAGTTGTCCAAGACGCATGCTTAATCTTCCTGCTTCGCCCAAGTAAGTCACTGCAGAATGGCACAGTCCTTTAGGAATGTTAATAAGATGAAAACAATGGAATTACCCAGAAATAGGATTCATCAGTAGTCTATAATGTAGGGTCTCTCTCTGCGTTGAAATTTTCTGGTCTCACATCAATCACTAGTGCCACAGCAGGAGTTTTTTACAGTCTGTCATGGGCAGAACTCCTGCTGAGAAGTCACTGATTGCAGGTGTTTCGAAAAGCTACATGCTTGAAAGTTTCGATCACCGGAGAGCGGTGCGGCAGCCGTTTTCTGATGTACGTGAGTTTCTGAGCAAAGACAGTAACCAGTGAATTCGCTCCAAAAGTTTGAGTTCAGATAATGTATTCCTATAAAGACAGAGAGAGATAAAAGGCAGGAAGACAGAGAAGAACAAAGGTCTACCAGGGTCATATTAAACCCTGCTCCAATCCCCTCTGGCAGCCCAAACATTAAACACTCTCCTCTCACTGTTCATATTAAAACATAGCGCCATCACATGTAAGATGAAAGAAGAACACATACAGAGACACACAGATCTGGTGTCAAAGCAGACTCCCTTTCTCTTTACAGACCCTGTGCCCCACTCCGGCAGCTGCTCTGGCTGCTCAGTCAGTCTAGTCTGTTGGACAACCTGTTTGGGGGGTTTCTATACTCCGGTGACAGCGGACAGCAGATGTGCCAGTTTGGTGATGCCAGCTATCACTTCCTCTGGAGGAAACAAAGGGTTTTAGGATAAAGGTTCACAGTCCTGTGTATCACATTTCACAGGTTTTTGTGTCAGCAAATGTTGCACCCAGACAGAAATTTCACCAGAAGGAGCTGACAGTCCATGAAGCCCTAAGCTGTTTATGTTGTTGGCTGACTAGGGAAAGCTGCAACCCTGCTGTCCCGGCAGGTTCACATGGTCTTCATTCCCTTCAGGTATGTTGAACAGCAGGCCACCACCACCATATTCAGACCACAGAAAGTGTGCCAAATTATAATGGATCTGCAACATTGTCTGTCCATTTTATGATACAAATCATCACTTGTGACCCTCTAGAAGTGTGTGGCAACAAAATGTGTGTAAAGAAAATATTTACTACAGCAGATGATATGTGATCATGAGTCCTTTGTTTCAGAAAGTCTTTGGCGCTTAGACTCTACAGGGACATTTTGTGATTGAAGGGCATCTGCCCTGTGCTGCAGCAAGAAAAATCCCCCCCATAAAGTCCAGACACTGGGGGTGGTGGTTGATGACTCTTCTGAGACAGAGAGGCTGATGAATGATGAAGCTGGTGAATCTGCAAAGACTGGTTGGTGATGGGGAGGTAGAGGGCACACTCAAAACAGCAGCATGAATGAACTAAAGGTGGGGGACTATTGTATTTAAGAAGACAGCAGCGAGGTGACAGGCTAACAGTGAAAGTGTCAAGAAATAAACTAAAGACAAAGCATGTGAAAAAGTAGTCTTCCTGTATGAACTCATTAGGGCTTCATATAGTCTCATATTACAGAAACTATAATAATATTCATATATTGCCCATCCCCAGCTCATCAAATATCGGTTCTTTGGGTTCGTGGCTGGCCATCCCCAAGTCCAGAATTGCTTACTGCACCTTTGACAAATCCAGCATAGTATGCCATTTTTTAGAAAGAAAAAAAAAAAAAGGTCACATGCATATGGAGAAGTGACAGAGATAATCTACTTGTCCCACTCCTGCACACTGGCAGAAAGGTAGCAGTGCATCATTCACTGTACATTCAAGCTCACAATATATTCACACCTGCAGCATAATGTCAGATGAAGCTTACACATGACACAAAAGAATGCAGCTCAAAGAAATAAGTAATTTACCGAACAAGTGATGTTGTGAAAATATTTTGACAATTACACACAGCTGATATTATGATCTTGAAATCACAGGCTTTGACAATGAAGAGTAGAGTTTGACTCCTGCTTCCCATATGTTGGAAGGCTTGTAAAGTACTTGGTTAAGGTAAGGAACAGATTGTTGTTTTGGCAAAACCCTCTCTCATTTTTTTTGAATTAACACTGACCTCCTGAATTTTTAAATCCTACAACTCCACAAAGTATTTTTCTTCTTGTTCCTGCAGCTGAATGTTTCACTGAGCAGAATGATGTTTGTTCAGAGTTTCACATTCATCTGCAGAAAGTGGAATGTGTGTCCGTGCTCAAAGAAAACTTTTAAATAGTTTGAAAGCCAAGTCAGATCCAACATTCAATGTACACAAGTGTGATGTGAAATGTGGAAGCCAACACGTTGAATCGACCTTTTAGTAAACTATGGGACATCGTGTGTCCAACAGTTAAACATTCGAAATGTGAAATAACATGTTCATATATGTTGGAGTTGGAGTAGATTTCATTTTAAATATTTTAACAAGATAACTGAACTTGCTCTCCTCTGTCACCACAGTGGAGGGGAGGTTGTGTGGCTCGGGCACCACTTGGCGATGCCTAGGCCTGCTCAGTCGTCAACTGGATCCACACACTTTATATATATTATAATTTGTATCAGATATTCTGTCAATGCAGCATGTAAACTGTGATTTTGTTCTTCTTTTCTCTACATGTGACATCTATTGCATGTCTGTCCGTCCAGGGAGAGGGATCCCTCCTCTGTGGTTCTCCCTGAGGTTTCTTCCATCTTTTTTTTTCCCCCCTGTCTTTTTCACTGTACAGATTGTAAAGCCCATTGAGGGAATGTGATTGTGATTTTGGGCTATATAAATAAAATGTACTTGAATTTGATTTGAACTGTTGTTGTTGAAATTATTATTCAAATTAGAGTCTTTTATATGCAACATGTCTGGAGGGGACCTTGAAATAAGACCACAATCTTTCCCCAATCTTAACTGCGTGCTTTGAGTAGCCCTAAACATTAGTAGGATGTGTTAATGCAAACATTTCCTTGTTGTGTTATTCAAAAATTAATCAAGGTGGCAAAACATATTTGCATATGCAAATGTTGCTGCATGTGAACATACTTTTTAGGAGACAGAGTTGCCCACAGAGAGAAAATGACAGATGGTAGAAAGCATGACAAAAATCAATCACCAGTGAGCCCCAGTGTCATTTTTTTTAATCTCTGCATCTGTCCCTCTCTTTTTCACACCCTCCTCCCTAGTCCTCTAGCTGTCAAACGTTTTCTCACCCTCCGCTCATTTTGTCCAGTTTTATCTCTTATCACTGTTCCATCAGGTCTGGAGGCAAAAGTTTTCTGGGAGTCTGACACACGCTTAACAAAGCCTAACAGGATTATAGAGGGTTTCATCTAAAATGAACATTTACCATATTTTTATAGCCTGTATGAATTAGAAAAACAGTATTAAAAAACTAAAAACTGTGCTTTGGGGTAACACAGATGTGAAGATTCTTGGAAAATCCAAATTATGCAAATCCAGTGGTTTAGAGACTTCACCAATAGAGGATTAAAGTTTTCAAATCATAAGAGACACTAGAAACATCTGGTGCATTACATTTGGCTTCAACACTTTACCCTTAACTAAATGTTGTTGGTTGACAAATATTCAGCTGAGATGGCTTCTTGATGGAAAAAATGGTAGAGTGATCAGTGATCAGGATTTGTTGACTGTAATCACATCTCACTGTTTGAGTTGTCTAAGTGATTAAACAAGGCTAAGTTAGCGCTATCATGGTACCGTCAATCAGGGGTAAACATGGCAACTAGGCTTCGTGTCCTATTGACTTCAACATGCCAATCAGTGTTAATGTGTTGGAGGAGGAAGGGCACTAAAGCCAATCAGTCACACCCTCCATCGACCTCATGATAATTTTATTGGTTACTTAATCAATAACACATCTTGCCATGATTGTGGGCCACACTCCCCTGAGGACAGCAGATGTCAGTGATGTTTCCCTACAGATTTGCTCTTTTGCATGTTTAAATTCTCTCTCCGACTCCAGCCAGTGCGATCCTTTACAGCTGGGTTTGAAATAGCGGGCGAATATTGTAGTCAATCCATACTCTATGCATATTTTATTGGTACAGAGCAAGAGAGGCATTGAAGGGTTTAAAACTTTTATTATGTCTCCTTGCCAGGGTTTGATGAATGACTTGTGACAGAGCATTTAATGAGGTATTCTGCCAAATGGCCTTTATTAAACATAACAGACGGTTTTGTGTGTGGCTGTGAGCAGGCGTCTGAACCACAGACCCACTCCAAAGCCAGCACACACACACCCCCATCACACACACACATAGCAATGCAAATCCATGCAAATAAATGCTCTGAGAAAAATTCCCTCTTTTTCTGTTTCTCCTGTTATTACAGAAATATATTCACAGCCACTTCTGATGCACCAAAAATATTTCAAATGGCACAAATTGTTCAAACACCCCATTCCAGCTTACAGTAATTGCCATTTATTATTTACGCATACACACACTCAAACTCATGGGTGCCCATAGAGCAAACACACTCCCAGCAGTAATGTAATATTTGATTGCGACCCAAATGCACACAGCTGACATGTACAATAATTTACGACCTAATGAGCATTACTTATATGAGACTTTTAGGTATTAAAAAGGACAAACCCTTATTTGTGTCCCCTTGTTTCAGTGCATTCACCTTGACACATGACTCCAAGTCATTATGGAAAGTGATGGCAAGTGTTTCTCCTTCAAGTGAAACAGGCTTTGCAGTGTGTGCGTACGTGTGAGTTTGTGTGTGTATTATTGTACCTGGCCCTGGAAGGGGAACATTCAGCAGATGGAAGAATTCAAGGATGAAAAAAAAATGATCAAAAACAAATTAAAAAACCTGAGCCTGCTCACGGCCAAAGTAAATGGTAAAGTAAATGGACTTGCATTTGTACTGAGCTTTTCTAGTCTACCGACTACTAAAAGTGATTTACAACACTTGTCACATTCATCCAAAACTAATAGTTGCTGCTTGTTGTGAATATGAATTTCATGTATTCGGCCCAGTGAATACTGCAACCAGAGGGCCAAAAGACAACTTGAAAAATTACATTACACTCAGCCCAGTCGCCCGGATATAATGTTAGCTGTTAACGTTTCAGCAAACCACAGATACATCCAAGAGTTGACATTTGTAGCAAACGGGGCATATCATGTTCACATTATAGGCTTTTGAGCTGACTTTCACATCGCGAGGTACAGGAGTGGTGGTGGTGGTGGTGCTATTACAAGCCAAAGGCCTGCCAAGTGGGAAACTGCAGTTCAACTCCGTGGGAGATTTCAAGCTGTATTTGTGGCAAACAAAGCTGGCTATTTTTAACAAGAAGTCAAAACTTGTGTTTTTTAAGGAGACCTTGGGACATTCTAGCCGGTTTTGTGGCGTCCAAACAGGTAGGGTATTTCAAGCGCTACCATGAACCTAAATCTTAGCAGAGCATTAGCACAGTGTTGAATCGAAAAGTGAGCCTAAACAAACATAAGGTAGCAACATAAAGAAACTATAAGTTGTAACTTATCTGTGGTTTTGCAGAAATGGACTTAGCAAACATTTATTCCAGCGATTTAGTGTGTTATTCCCTGATTAGACAGGATGAGTCAATCACTATGTCCGTTGCATCCCTGAAAACTGTGACATGGTTTGAATGGAGACAATAACTGGACAAATTGCATCTTCTCATCAAGAATTCTTTACTGTGACATTCTCACCTATTCCAACACTTGTAAGGATGCACAAAGCCAATCAAGACAATCAATTTTGAAGTGAGAGCACACTGATGTGTCACTTGCTGACAATTAGAGAGTGTCTTCACAGTGGAGCAGTGGCTGATTTCTGCTCTCAGTGGGTGAGAGTTATCACAGACTCCAACTAGTAGTCCATGTGAAGTTAGGAAAGTGGTTTCATTCCTCCATGCAGAGCGGATCATTGGAGTAATACCTGCCACCAATTATCCTCACCAGTGGCCTATGCTGGGGGATCAACACTGTCTCTGGGACTGAGGCTGCTCCCTCGGCTAAACAGCTGGAGCAGTGGACGTATGTGGGGGAAAAAAAACATTAAAGTCAGAGAGGCATCGAATGAGAGCCCTCCTACTAAGTAAACAAGCCGACTGGGTTGAAGTTAAATGAATGTGCACTGATGTCTACTTGAATGAGAATCTAATTTACAAATCGGTATTGATTTCACAGCAGGAACGGCTGAAAATCTGGAAGTGGCTGGCTGATACTGTTATCAAAAACCTTTTACAACAAAAAGACCCACGGTAGACTCTGTACGCCGATGACACATTATTTGTCACGCAACATTAGATGACAAATTTTCAGTTGGGGTTTTTTTGGTAAAGAAATCCTTTAAATCCAACATCAATGGTATGGAAACTGGCACGTTCTCTATTAATTTAATTCGAAAGCTGAGGAACACTTCAGTGCACGTTTACAATGTAGAATCATAGGCTTGCACTAATGTCTTCACTGGATTTAATAAATCAGATCAGACACTCTTTTGTGCTGCTATTTCATCACTGAAATCTGTGATTGTTTCAGTAAAGGCAATCTACATTTAAAGCAAGGTGCATTACCGACCCTTCTGAAATATCATCAAGTGAAACTTATTTTCAGTGTGACAGTCTTATAATGAAGGTAAATGTAAGGGAGTGAAGTTGAGGAAATGGAAGTTGGATTATGATTTTACGTACTTTATAATATTTTCACACAGAAAGGCAGAGTTTGTGTCCTTTCTCAATATTCAACAAAGAGCATGATCTTTCACTAACTTTAAAGGGGCTCAGTGGAACTTCTGTGTTGTGCTGGAAGCCATTCGGCCTCCATTTCGAAACTAATGTTAGCTGCTGTTGCTGTCGGTTAGTGGAGCAGAGAGAGGCACTTGAAAACGTGAGTAAAGTCACATCCTTTGGACAACTTAGACAAATAGCTTGCTTGTATAGGCAACTGAGAGAAACAGGCAAGGTCTCATTTTTCACTTTGCATTATTATCTGCTCACTTATGGCCAATAAAAAAATGATTAATACATGTAAATTGCTATAAGACCCTTTCAGATGGTGAATATTTTCAGATGTTTTGCCGTTTTTTGGATAAAACACATATTAGATGCTTTTTCACCACTATATTCCTGAATGTACTTCACTGTCATCCTAATGCACTCAGCAGACACAAACACAGCTATCCTCTCATTCAGTCCTCGTCTCCCTTCTGTTTGTATATCCATTACACTTTGGAGGTCTTTGCGCTGTGAAAACTTGTCACCGCTTTCAATCCGTTAAAGTCCACAAGATATAATCCCCAGTTGCTGTTCTTAGCAAAAGAACAAACTTTTACAGCCACTTTTGAGCACACTGTGGTGAGTAATTGATCCTAAAAGGACAGATTCTGGTGGAGTACCACTCTAACGGCTCCACACAAAATATCCCCATCAGTGAAAGAGGGCTCCTCTCTGAACTGTAAATGACTCCAAAATAAATCCGCCTCCAGCCTAGTGGTAAACCCACACAATCCTTACCCCACTGCCTTGTTACATCTCAGGTTTGTTTGCCAAAAGCCCCTCATTTCAGTCTCACCCAGCCTTGACAGCCATGGGAAATCCATGCTGTAAATTGAAAAAGGTCCTGAGAGAATGAAGTGAGGGGCTACATTTTCTTTTTCACACATCTGACCAAAGCAGTGAAAGTGTCACAAGGCTGCAGTGGTGTGTGAGTTTAGGAGCGAGTACTTTTCCATGACAGCTAGTGGTACCACTAAATGCAATTAATTGATGAAAAGGGAATATGAAAACTAAGAAAATATGAAACAACAAATAAACAATAGAGCTTTATCTTAGTCCTTGTGTTTTAGATTTTCAATTTATTGAAATTCACTGTGCTCTGTGACACTGTGTTGTAAGCAACATCAGTATACTGTTTTTGTTTTTCACAATAAATTAGTTGTTTGCTTTTGAGTTGATGGGGGATTTGTTGAAAACATAAAATATGCCAGCCTATTCCTTTCAAACTATGTGATCTCATGGGATGGCATGTAAAAAGAACACCCCATTTAAGAACATTTTGCATGTCTTGTCATGCATTTCAAGCTTTTTCACAATTAGATTTGTCTCAAGACTGGTCTCCAGACCACTTTTTTAAGGTCTTGTCTTGGAATCAACCACATTTTTACTCTGCCTTGTCTCAACAACCTCTTGACAAAGAGGACTCAGGAATTTATTTGAAGACCAGTCAAGACCAAGACTGCAGAAATATCACTGTATTGTTTACTTCATACTGTACCTGATGATGGTTTCTATGGGAAGCTGAGTCACCTGCAAAACCTGATGCTTGCACACAAAATCGTGTAGTGTGAGGTCAGCACAGGTGTTTTGTTCGACTCATGCACCTGCCCGTAGTGTCCACCATATGTGTACTTTCTTGGTCATGTTGCATCACCCGATATTTTTTTTCTGTGCTCAAAATGACACATGAAAAGAAATAAATGTATTTTCATAATATGCAAAAATGAATCATTACATTGGGGTGTTATTCATGTATATGCCATTTGGTGGGACCAGTCTGTTAAAAATGACACTCCAGTGTTTTTACACATGAATATCAGTTTATTAGTCAGGATTAGTACAACTCAGCCTGTGAACACAGTCCTCTGTGGCTCATCTGTGTGGAGCTTTGTCAAGTCTGAGAACGTGACGCAGTCATTTGATCTAGTATGAGAAAATTCCTGAAGTACTTGCAAGCTTGCAATCCATACTGTGTTGCACTGTAATAATATAAAATACATAATTTAATTATTATTAACTATTATTAAGAGAATGAGGATTTTTTTTAAAGTTTGAGCATCTGATGACATTCTCGCTTGGTAAACATGGTGATTTGCAGGTGTGAATACCTGTGGGCATCTAGTTAAACTGCTCTTTGAGATGTTTTTCTTTGATTTTTATTTTAAAGAATTAGAGTAGACAGACAGGAAACTCAGCCACCAAGATGCTCCACATTGGGCTACATGTAGTTGAATGTTTTTTTATGTTCCACACAATAAATGAAAGGTCATACTCAACTTGCCCTGAAGTTTAGAAAAAAACCCAACAACTGGTCTTTGGTTTATGAAACCAATTGGAAACAATCAATCTCCAGTCTGTAACTGCCCTCTGCTCGCTGATATTTACTGTATTTTGGTCTTGGTTTTGCACATACACCTGTTACAAAACTGAGCATTGGTTCTAATAATTCCCAGCTCCCTCGCTAGTTGAGTGGAATAATATCCTCAGCAAAATTGGAGCTTATGAAAAGCAATCACTCAACAAAACTAGATAAGTTCTTTCTAAAATGATAGTTTGATCTTACGACTATCTCTTGATTTCATTAGTCAGTGAAAACATTTTTATTGCTGCCAGCTTTTTTTTTTCTTTCTTTTTTTCACCCACCACCCTATTGCTCTATGGTTTACTATATGCACAGACTGTGTGTTTGGGTGTATATAAATCTGCATTTTTCTCAGCGTGCTTCTGTGCTGACTTGGACTATAGAGCTGTTTAATTAGCATATAAAGCAGGTCGACACTATCACAATAATTCAAAGTCGAGGCATCAAATAAACACCAGAGATACAAAATCAAATCAAACATCAGTCATTTCATTCTTTAAAAACGCTTAAATTTCAAATGCTTATAGATTCAAATTCAGCCTCCTTTCATGCAATTATTACAACCACACACATTTAAATATCAACACTATGACAAAAGTCTGCAGGGCCAAAATTCAGGCAGGAGAGCCCATTATTAATACCAAGCTTCAGTACCAGTTTCAAATACATGGACTGCATTAGCCAATGCTCCACTGGCTACCTGGCAGACTGAGAAAACTATCTTTGCAGTGACTACTGAAATTCAAATGAGATGTCTGGTTTTTCCCTGCCATTTAAACGAGGTGAAATATTGGTTGTCAGTGTCAGCTAATGATCATGCCAGTATAGCCTGAGGCGGATAAATGAAAGAAAGTGAAAGGCTACGCTTCATAATGAAATGGTGCATGCAAACACTGAGACCATGGAGCATTACATATTATGTTTTTTTTATGCTACGGGTTTAGCTTTAACCTTCAGTGCCTTGCTAATATGATCAAAAGCGTCAAACGATCTGATGAGAAGAAGGGACCAAAAAACGTATCCACCTCCCCCACCACTAACACTACATTTCCCCAATAGCGAGGTACTTGTCACCCCCAACATTTCTTAAAGCACAACAAGCATAACTCTAATGTTCTGCACGCATGGGCTCATTGAATGAGAGTTGCATTTGTTCTTCTTTGTTTGCTGGCATCAGTAGATTATTTGCCACATCAGCATGTGCTATTAGCTGACTAGGAAAAACTGATTCAAACCTACAGGATGTACAGAAGATGGTTATATTTCTGCAAACCTCAGTATGATAGCTGCAGCACCCATCCAGCTTATGCTATGATGTCAAGAGGCAATCTAAATCCTGTATGTAAGCTATATGTTACCAGGCGAGAATGATGGGGGATATAGTGCCTGCTGCAGGCACTATATGTGTGCTTCTTGGATTCTTAAAGCTCACAGGCATATTTGCTGAACATAACAAGACATCTCTACACAACTGTACATCGAAAGTCCAATAACTTATTTTTTGAATAAAAAAAAAATTCGGCCAATTTGTACAGTGTGCTGTAGCTCAGTCAGAGGCATTTATGTTTTTAAAATGGACAATTTATTGCAAAGGTTTACTCTGTTTCATTTGGCAGGAACGACTGCTGGTCTGATGCAGGGAAATGCTTTAGATGTTTTCCTGCAGCAACACACCTGAATCAAATGATTGGCTCGTCATCAAGCTCGGCAGAAGCCTGATAATGACCCATTCATTATTAAACATCTATAACGTTCAGAGGCCTCCAGGACCAGGATTAAAACCACTGTGTTAAAGTATTGGTGTTTTTAATATTTTATAATATAACTTACATTAAAGAATAAGCTCACCCAAAAATGAACATTAAGCGATGGGACAAGCTGTAGAGAGCCATTTTATTTAAAAGGTCCCATATTATACTGTTTTTCATCAATTTCACACAGCTGTCAGAGGTCCAACAACACTGTATTCGAAATGTATTGCCCCAAACCCATCAGTGGTCCTGAACTTCAGCTGTCTAAAGTCGCTCAGGTGAGCTCAACTGAGAGCAGCTGTTTCTGTGCCTGCACCTTTAATGCTAATGAGCTCCGTCCTGCTACGTGCCCCTCTCAGGGAGAGGATGCCGTTCACGCTAGCGGTAGCATGCGCTAATGTTTACAGTGGATGTATCACTATGGCTCGCCGAGATGCTGTCGTTCAACCACACCAGTTTGACCCAGAATCGGACCCAGAAGGAGAGGCTCAGAAAAATACAGACTCTGCGGCTGCAGCAGGACTCCCCGACACAACCACCCGGCTCCCATCCCCCACTGACCTGCAACAGGTAACGTCTAAAAACAGCTAGCGAAAGCTGTTTGTCTCCAACACAGTCTCCAAACTCTTGGACACTGTTCGCATAGTCTCTGTCTCCAGTCTGCATATGTTTCCAGACTTTTCACTGTGACAACCAAGCTCCCTCGTAATATTATTAACATTAAACTCGCTTCAAACGCCGTTGCATAGCGACCGAAGCGGAGCTAACTAGTTAGCCGATTTCAAGCTGACGTCACCAAACTCGTAGGCAACTGTAAATGCTATCAAAACGCTGCGACACTCACCTGTGACCCGGGTGCCGTTGCTGGGTCCCGTGTGGTCGGGACTGATCCCTTTACGAGGGTCAGTGTCGAGGCAAAGCCAGCTTTGTACTGACCCTCGTTACTGAAGCAGTCCGATGTGAAGCGGTTAGCACACACAAACAGACTTACAGGAACCGTAGCCGGCACGTTGTCATTAAAAATGAAACGCAACCACTGTCTCTTCTGTAGCTGGGACAGATTATAGGCACTTCTGTTGATTTTTACAACCAACAACAGAGCAATCTGCGTGTCTAGATCTGAGCAATGACATTGCGAAACACTGCTATCTTACCGCTGGACACACCGACCTTCACCTCGGGGATGAACACCCCCCTCTCGGATATCTGTTTTCGGCCTATGAAAGTCACTCCCGTTGTTACGTCACGACAGGATCTGAATCTGAACAGCCTGTGGGACCGCCGTTTTACCAGCGGATGGGCTGCAGAGATGATGCAGGACTCGTTTGCTTTCCTCATCCTGCGAGTTTGTAGGCTCAGGGAGGTCCAGTTTATATATGTAGAGACCAGAGAAAACGTGTTTTTCATGATATTGGACCTTTAAAAATGTTTTTTTTTAAATTTTCCTGTTGTTTTACATTTCAGAACAAGACACCTGACTCTCCATCGGCATCAGGGTGAGTAGCCATAGACTGAATCCTTTTTGGGTGAACTCATCCTTTAAAGAAATGTGTCTTCTCATGTGTTAAATAGGATCTACAGTAAACGTATCCTATTCATCACATGCTCCTACAATCCCCAATATTGACATTTTGCAGCTACAAGATTTTCACTTGAGAGCAACATTATCCTGGGGATCATCTTTAAACCTCTGAGTCTTTTAGGTTTTTTATCATGGACAATGTATACCAAGTAGCTCACAAAACGAATAGATACCGTGTACTGTTCAGAGTTCAGTCATATCTGGATGAAAGGATTTAGGAATTATAATGGCAGCCAGATAACAAGGAAGCATGCAGGGTAAATAAAGCCCTCAGAAACAGCTGTATCCCTGTGTGTAGATAAAGTTTAGGTTTTAGCGCTGAAGACAAGGAGAAAGAGAGTATATACCTGAAGAGGTGTACGCCAGCTTGTATTGTGTGTGCTTGTCTTATTTTATGAGCACAGTGTGAGAGTTAATGATGAAGACTCGTCTGTCTGAGGTAGGGAGGAGCACAGTGTCTGCACAGTGTGTTCAGCATGCTTTACCAAAGTAAACATCTCCCCCATAAAACGCAAGCATCGTTTATCCTGCCAACATGCTGCATGGTCGAGGTTCCTGCTCATTAAACAGGAGTCTGTGCAGTCTGTGTGTGTGTTTCTGGACTGTGGGTCTTCCCATGGAGCAAAAGACAGGAGCTGACACCAACTAACAAATTGCGGCTGTCGGATGAAAACTCTGTATTTTAAAAAAGACATGTTCCCTTACAAAAAAGCCGTTTGTTAAGTTAGGTGACAATGTATTTTTGTGAGATCTGTTGGGTTCCAAAAAAATGTTTAAACGGGCACTATGTAGTTTTGAAGAAGAAAGTCAGAATTTTATTATTTACAATATCAGCGAGGTAATAATACAAATTTAAAAGATATTTATTTTTTCTATTACTGAGTAAACAAGCTGTTCTCAGAGGAACATAAGCCCCCCAGAACACTGTTTGAAGCTAGGAAGGTGGCAGGGTCCGCCACAAGTAAACAAAGTAAAACAGAATGAAGCTGTGTTGTTGCAGTTTGTTTATTCAGTCATGAAAAATGAAGAGTTTGCTTATTCAATTTGTTTAAGCATGAAATCAATCAGTTAAGATCTTTCTCTGCGGATTAAAATTTCTGTCTCAAAACTACATAGTGCACCTTTAACGAGCGCAGAAGGAACAAGAAATCGCTGAATCATTCAAACAAGTGTCCCCGCTCGGATTTACGCCTATATACACCCTGTAATTGCAGTTATTCCCAGCTTCTCTGTAGCTCGTTGCAGAGTGTCAGAACGGAAGAGAGGTATGTGTGCGTTTCCTCTCAGAGGTAAACAGGAAATGGCGGCTTGTGCAACTAATGGGGCTCAGGTGCTCATCCATAGACTGGGGCAGGACTTTTCCTTTCACTGCGTATTGAAACACAGAAGAGACGAAGGCACACACAAACGCACAGGTGTTGCATTTTGCTTACATTCCTTTCAACTCTCCTGCCTCTACCCCCCTTTTCTCAATCATTTTCCCTCCTTCACCAGCTTCCATTCTGATCCCCCCTGAATCCTCCGCTGTCCATCACATTCACAAGGCATACAAGTCTGTCATTTCTCCTCCTCTTCCTCATTCTCCCCAAAGCGCACCCCAGACTGAAAGGAGAGAGTTTGGAGAGCAAAAAAAAAAAAAAAGACAGCAGTGTCGTGTAAAATATGGATGAGATTGCCCTGTGAAGGTTTGGACTATTTGAGCTCCGACACCAGACATGGTGGAGGCGAGGAAGGGAGAGAAAGAGGGAGAAATGGCAAGAATGTGAGACTTACTTCTTAATGCAGACAACACATACTGTGATCTACTGGAGTTTCGAGGTGGGCAGTGAAAGCACAGACACAAAGCCAGAGAGGACGGGGAAAAGAAAAACAGAGAAATGAGGAAACAGAAGCACAAAAACAAGCAATACGAGGGAATAAGAGTAGAATGAAAACCATATTGATAACCGTTAATCTCCTGAAATATAGTCAGCATTTTATTCACAGGTAATGGAAGCAGAAATGGACGCAGCTCTCCACTCAATCTTATTTTCCTCTAGGGCAGCAGGGGAGGAGCAAACTGCGGCAACTTACTAATGGAGGCAGATTATTCGGTAATGAATTACAAAAACTAATCTTCTCACTTCTGTCGTCTCTCTCAGTCACTCCCGCCTCCATCCACCACCTCTGACTCCACCTTCACCACAATCACATTACTTCTCTCCCGGAGGTTCTTGACAATAAGATCGCCTCGCACATTGTTAGTGATTCAGTTGAACACATTCATAGTAAATTTAGTAGAAGAAGAAAAGTTAATTGGGAATAGCATGGAAGAGCAGGACCAAGGCCTGAGGAATTAAATCCAGAGCCCTCTCCGGTGTATTAAAACACTCAGTATTCTGAATTAGAGGCCGAAAATGCAGACGGAGAAGGAGGGGGTTGTTGCAGAAAGGTTATTCTGTCCCCACAATCAAGCGTAAGAGGCGATATGAGGAGCTGCCTGAGAATTGCCGGGCTTATCTGTCATGGTGCAGAGCAGCCACTTGTCTCTGTCACATTGTCTCTCTCTCTCTCTGATTGTCACTGTCTCTCTCTCTCTCTCTGTCTTCTACTTTATGCATACCACTGTCTCTTATCACCGTCTTTCAGTGACACTTCACCTCATTTGCAAATTGAACATCTGAGGAAGGAGGTGTGTTTTCCGTGTGTGGCTGTATATTTGTGAGTTTGCTTGGTTTGGCTTCCGGACAGTTATTGCTAAAAGTAATTATTTTTCACCATGCATCACGAGAGACTCAGCACATTTTCAGGAAACATGGCCTCCATTCAGCTTGGAGTTATCAAACAGCTCCCCTGTTTTTCAGGTCATCTATTTTCTAAGTCTGATCTCAATTTTTTCAAGTTTATAACTGGATAACTGGTGGAAAATAAAGTTTTGCAAGGATAATCTTAGGGTTTGCAAGGATGAGTACTTAATGTTTATTGTTCAGGTGTGAAACCGAGTGAAAAAATGTGTTTTTCAGGAAACTCGTTTTTTTTTTCACTTGGTTACATAGATTGGGTCTGGAGACAAAATGGATCAGCAGAAAAAAAGCAAAACATTCTTCACTTGCCCCTCAGGGCTTTAGTAATAAACCACACACCATCAAAAAATATAATCAAGACCAAGACCCCGAGATGCAAGGAAAACTAATTGCACCAAAACGCCCCTGCGCTCTACACCGACACGAATATGTTGCATAATTCCTTTGTAGAGGCGACAAATCGACGAAGTGACCCCAAACTGACCTTCAAATCACATTTTTCAGCACAAGTGGCACCCTGTCAGACAGAGACGGGAGGTGAAAGAAGGCGAGTGGGAGATTAAAGTGCACGGTTGCGGGTTATGAAACACATCTATTTCATGACAACCACACATGCACAGAGTGTGATGTTTTCAGAGGTTGTATTGATCAACAGAGAAGGCAGCAGCCAAGTAATAATGACTCTCGAGGTTGCCGCTGTAGGACGTCAGACTTCTGACATTTTAAAAGAGAAAAGCTTTGTTCTGAGATTGTTCAGTGTGTGGACACACACACACACACACACACACACACACACACACACACACACACACACACAGGCATGCGGGCTGTCTTTTCTCTAAGGAGAGGAGAGCTCATTTAATCCTCTGTACTACGCAGCACAATTTATCAAGGACAAACTGTTCCTGCCTCCCAAAACAAAGCAGACAAGATTGCACACAAATACAAACATTTATACTTTCTGAAAATACTGAATAAATCTGTCAAAGAAATACTTTTTTTTTTACAGTTAAAAGGCCCAAAAAGCTGTTTTAATTATGCACCCGGGACAAATGACTTTTGATTAACATACTGAAATACTTGAATGACATAAGTCAGACTTTTAGCCCATTTTGTGGTCAAAGGGATGTTTACATATGAAATACTAAATAAAAAATGAGTAGGTTCCCCAACATCTGCTTACCTGCTAAGAACCAGCAATTGATCGTACACCCCCCCAAAGCTATGTGAGATCTGGCTGAGTTCAGAGGATCACTCAAGTTCTTCATTAACTTCACAAGCTTTACTCTTGATTGAAGGCAATAAAAAAGAAAACAAATGACTCTCAGGATGATGAATTGAAAGCGATTTTTTTTGCTCCCCCTCCCCTCTCCTCCTCCTCTTTCTCTCTCTCTAATGGCCTTAATGAATTATTTAAACTGAGTTAAACAAGACGCAAAGTTTAATTAACTTGGGCTGCCCCTGCTGAGCTGGAAATTGAACTTTTTTCTTTTTTACCGCTTCCTCTTTTGTCTTCTCTAAGTTAGGCGCAGACATTATATTGCGTTTCAAAAGGGACGAGACAGAGACACAATACAACGGTTAATTATCTGTACATCACAATCTATTTACTGTAATTTAAAGTTACATAAAAAGCCCTGGGACATTTAAAAGGCTTCCAATTTCACGTCAGCAGATGTCAATTATCTTTATGATCAACCCAAGGCAACAAGGAAGCATGAGTGTAAATAACAATCCACTTATTGGATCTGTCTGATGCAGGACGTAAGTGAGTGCACCAGGCAATCCAAAATCACTGTATACACAATGAATAATGAACTGTCTCTTATGTCTATTTACTTGAACACTGGGAACTACCTGACTTGTTAATTTAGCTTCTCCTACAAATACTTCTGACAGCAACATGTGTCATCTAGTGACTAATGTTTTCCTCGAGGATTATGGGCTTCGAAAGTGTGAACACAGTGGACAGATTTAAATGAATATTGTAAAAAAGGACATTAAGAGTTTCTGGACACTACAAGAGGCAATCAGGCATCCTTAGCAAGAAAAGGAGAGTGACCGATGGTTGCGAAATAAAAGGCTGCAAGACAGACGCTGAGTTGGTGTCCTCGCTGTTGGCCTTGTGAGAAATATTAGCTAGCCTGCTATCTACTGTGTTGCCGCGCTTGCTTGACGTTTGGCTGTGTTAACTGTCGTGGTGACAATTTGCAAAACATACCAAATCTTGCAAATCTAATTCTAAAGTCATTAGCCACTCATTCAAGCAAATATCAACCATTTTTCCAGATGCATCCCTGTAGATAGCATGTCTTCTCTTCTTCCTTTTTCAAGAAGACCCAATCTGTTGGGCCAATAAATGTACAATTAAGCTAAACTTTCTGACGTTTCACTTGCTGCACTTACAGTTACTGCAACATTCGTTCTACAAAATCCATCTCTTACAGTTTAAAATTACTGCAATTTGACAAATTTGTCGACTTTCACTGACAACAAAATCAAGATGAAACGAGACAATTCATTATATGACTCAGAAGAAAAAGATTGCCTCAAGGGACTTGCACAGCAAATGACACCCTCTGTGCTTATTGATTTGGATAACTTACTACATTCTTGCTACATGCACCCCACCCCCTCCACCCCATTCCTGCAAGCGAAGTCATTAGCATGCAGTACATTTTCATTCAGAATGATCACTGTTCCCTTATGCAACAATTTAGATGTCCCATTGAGTAACACAGAGAAGATTTTAAACCCCATCAAAGAAAGAAGTGGAATCCTTCTCTTTGCAAACAGGGAAACATTCTTTAAAGGGAGTTTTACTGAGCAATGAAAGGGTCTTTCCTCGCAGCTAATTCAATTTGTCAAGCTTGGTGTCCAGGCCTGATAACTATAATAGCACATTCAGGGGTATTAGGAAACCCTCATTTCTTTCCCGACTCTACTTTACATTTTATCTGGTTCTAGCCTTCAAAGAGAGAGGAGGACAGAAATGGACGGACTTTATGACGATGCGAGGAAGGAGGTGAGAGGAAAACGAGGGAGGAATGATAAAGAGGACGTGAATGAGACAGGCGCTTGCAGTGTCTTGTCTCCTGTCTAATCTTATTTCCAGCCGGAATTATATTTCATTAGCGCTCATCACAAACTTATAATTCGTAGGCCGCTCAGAGCCTGTCCTTTCCTCGTTTCTACTCAAATTCACTCTGTTGTCACACACACACACACTAACCGCCTTTCTCCTCTCCTCTTTCAAACCTCAGCCAAATTTAATTAACGAGTAAAAAACTACAAGCTCTCCCATGGGAAAATACACACAAACAGCCCCTTCAGAAAGAGATGTGTCCTTTTATAGTTTGCGTGGGAGCCCCCGTACTCGAGAACATATGGGATGAGGATGGACAAGAGACAAGTGGCTGCACTGTATATATAGCATCATCATTCTGAGGGGAGGTCGTTGTGAGACCATCCGAGCAAGCGAGACAGGAAACGTATGAGAAGAGACGAAGCCAATAACAGCCTTTTACAGTGATAAATGGCACTATACATGAGAGCAATAAAAGAGTTATACAGCAGCTCTTGTAGTCACCTCTACACCTTCTCGTTAAAAACTATCCCATGTTTCTATTTCTGACATGTCTGGACTTTAACTGCCACTCTCAGTGCATTGTTGCAACAAATTGTGTATTAAATGGCAAATACACAGTGCACCTACTGTAAATCACTAAGCAAAAGAACAAAACAATATTGACGACAGGTAAAAAATGCTTGTAATCAAACCAATACCAAAATAGGTACAACCAATGTCTGTGTGTTTGTTGTTGGTTGGTTTGTCAGCAGGATTACACAAAAACTACTGGACAGATTTCCACTAAACTTGGATGGAGGATGGGTCTTGACCCAGAATAGACCCCATTAATTTTTGGTGTGGTTCCTGATAAAGGGACAGGGTTTTTTAACATCAGGAGATTGAGCTTTTTTTTCTACATTTTCATTAATTTCTAATTAAATAATGCATGGATCATGATGAAAAAAAATCAGTTGTATTCAGGTGGCTGGTAACTATGAGTGAGAAGTATTTAACCCAGAGTTATTAGTGGTTTAAAATGATACAGGGCTGTTGATTTTGATATTGGATTAGACTTGATTGAATTAAAGGGGGCTGTTTGGCCTCTACTCTCGTGTTTTTAATTTATTTTCACTTTACTTTTAAAAATTAACAAAGAAATGTTCATTCGTACAGGTGTGATCTGTTGTTTCAAATGTACTTCACTTATGCTCTGAAGGAGGCTTCATGCTAAAGTGCATTAGCTGATTAAGTAATAAATCAGTAGAATTAAATATACTCAAAAGATCAGTGCAGACATTACTGGTGAGAGGTACCTAATATAATGGCCAGTACACTGTTTCTCATCACACCTGTATTTTCAACTCGACGTGTCGACACTGCAAGTATAAAACCAAACTGCACCATCGATTCATATACGGAAATATGGGTGTACGGAGCTGAATTTAACCATATTCAGTGATTATAATCTTTTAGCTAATTTAAAGTGGAAACCCCCTTTATTTTTTAGTGGTATTATGTCCATTTTTCTCAGAGAAGCAGCTACCTGCCACAGAGGACCAAACATGAGTTTATTTTTTCATTTATTTATAATAAAGGCTTCCACACCACTAGAGTTGGTGCCATGCTTCATTTTCCCAGGAGAAACTGTGCCCAGTGGCAGACAAATTTGGCATAATGAAAGGTTTATAGGGAGCCAATCTAAACACAGATGATTTGATTATTCTATAGCTGTATACCAACTTGTCTTGAAAAGGTTTGTAAGGAAAGAGCAACAACAAACTGTCAGTGTTAACACCTGTGGAGGTGCAGGTAAGAATCAGAGAGGATCTGATCCAGTCAAGGAGCTGCAGCGATAACATTGATTTTGAAAAGCACTGAAGCTTTTGGACTCAGACTTGGATCTACATCAATGTGGAGTAGTGACTGATTATTTGCTTCAGTTCCCCATAGATATGGAGTCTAAGCTCAGGATTCAAGAGTGAATCACTATGCGAGGATTACCCTTGATATCCCTTTCTTTTTCAATTTCAAATTTGTTTCAAAGGAAGCCACAATTACTTAATCTTATATCTATAATACCTCTTCACTTAGCCTTCACTCTCTGAGCTTCACCATACATAGTGCTTAGCAGTGTATAAAATCTGAGTAAATGGAACATATATATTCATTGGTTGTGAATGCAGGAGGCATTCACAACATATGTTCTTCTACGCACGGAATTCTTTATTTTTATTGGTTGTGAATGCAGGAGGCATTCACAACATATGTTCTTCTACGCACGGAATTCTTTATTTTTATTTTTATTTTTTTTATTATTATATCTTCCGGGTCAGAAAGTTTGGCCCTTAACTCCTTCAACATTTTTCAACGTATTCACTCCATTCAAAAACCAAAATATTCATCTCAATTGGGAATCGACCGCGTCTATTTTTCTCATTCATATCATTCATAATTTCCGAGATATTCAGCGTTTTCCGGCCATTTTTTCCCATTCAAGCAGATTACGGAATGTTCAAAAAATCTCAAATTTCACACTTTTTCAAGCATTTTCAAAACTCATCTAGTCATTCACACTTCAAGATAGAAACTCCATTCAAACTCTGAAATATTCCACTATTTGTCTACTTTCAATCTTGTATTCATCTTTCTCACAGCATTCATACTTTTTGCACAGTCGCAGTTCAAACATCGGTAACGTTTCAGATTTTTGCATTGGTGTGTATTGGGTGGATCACACTTTTTCAAGCATTTTCAAAGCTCAGCTAATCATTCACACTTCCAGATAGAAACTCCATTCAAACTTTGAAATATTCAACTATGTGTCTACATTCAAGCCTGTATTCATCTTTCTCACAGCATTCATACTTTTTGCACAGTCGCAGTTCAAACATCGGTAACTTTTCAGGCACTTTCAGATTTTTGCATTGGTGTGTATGGGGTGGAATGTTGAGAGCCAGAGTGGAGGAGCCAACTGACAGAGTGGGGAGCACCTCAAAAAAATTCAGAAAATCTCGTCTTCAACTCGCGCTTGCATCCACAATTTTCACTCCAGCAGAAAAATAACCACATCAGCTTGTAGGAAAATTCGTGCCGGTCGCTAGAGTGGTTCTCTGGAGCCAATCGGACAAAAACTCTTGGCTCAGTGGGCGTTTAACTGAAAGCAACACCGACCAACTGCCGCATCAAGTCCCATGTAATTGATAGGAAAAATATCTGGAGGCAGGCAAACACATCCACTTTTCTGAACTGCTCCACAAGACACATTTTTGACCACACACACACAAAAATTTCACTAAATGTTGACAAGACTCTCATAGTTTCGACCATATCATTATTTGAGTGATAGCAGTTACTGTTTTGGAGGGAGAAGCATGTTAATGTGAGGTAAACCTCAGCAGAAATCACTATTAAATCAACTCCCACAGTCCGTTGCCGCGACCACCCTGGTTACCGTCACTGTGGCAACCGAGATAGAGAGACAGATTTATCAATGAGTCAGTTTACTACACCCAGTGTATTACAGACTATATTTCCCAACATTTCAACTATATTTAACTATTATCTTTTCATTCTTTCAAGCCAGAATCTCCATCTAAATATTGAAATGTTCCCAATCACTGACACATTGACATTTATTTAACGTTTCAGTCCCATTCAGAGTATTTGATCCATTCTCACTGTAACATCTCTTCATACTCCTGTTTGGCTCACAGCTTATATTCTATTTTTAATCCTTCATTCTCACCCAACTATTAGGAAGCTTCATTGTCTTCAGACGAGACTTCAAATAAATTCAAGCCACCAATTCAGTTTGGCCTTAGCTTTTCAACAAACCCTAAATTATTTCACAGTTTTTAGATATTCTGGACATTATTCAAAGTTTTCAATGCCGGCAATCCACATTTGGTTTCAGCTCTTCAAAAACCTTCAAATATTCAACATATTTCATATATACTGGACATTATTCAAAGTTTTCAACGCCAGCAATCCGCATTTGGCGTCAGCTCTTCAAAAACCTTAAAATATTCAACATATTTCATATATTCTGGACATTATTCAAAGTTTTCAACACCAGCAATCCGCATTTGGCGTCAGCTTCTCAGCAGGGTGCATTCACAACCGCAAGTTCTTCAGGACTTGCCTTCTCTAGTTGGTTGTGAATGCAGGAGGCATTCACAACATATGTTCTTCTACGCACGGAATTCTTTATTTTTATTTTTATTTTTTTTATTATTATATCTTCCGGGTCAGAAAGTTTGGCCCTTAACTCCTTCAACATTTTTCAACGTATTCACTCCATTCAAAAACCAAAATATTCATCTCAATTGGGAATCGACCGCGTCTATTTTTCTCATTCATATCATTCATAATTTCCGAGATATTCAGCGTTTTCCGGCCATTTTTTCCCATTCAAGCAGATTACGGAATGTTCAAAAAATCTCAAATTTCACACTTTTTCAAGCATTTTCAAAACTCATCTAGTCATTCACACTTCAAGATAGAAACTCCATTCAAACTCTGAAATATTCCACTATTTGTCTACTTTCAATCTTGTATTCATCTTTCTCACAGCATTCATACTTTTTGCACAGTCGCAGTTCAAACATCGGTAACGTTTCAGATTTTTGCATTGGTGTGTATTGGGTGGATCACACTTTTTCAAGCATTTTCAAAGCTCAGCTAATCATTCACACTTCCAGATAGAAACTCCATTCAAACTTTGAAATATTCAACTATGTGTCTACATTCAAGCCTGTATTCATCTTTCTCACAGCATTCATACTTTTTGCACAGTCGCAGTTCAAACATCGGTAACTTTTCAGGCACTTTCAGATTTTTGCATTGGTGTGTATGGGGTGGAATGTTGAGAGCCAGAGTGGAGGAGCCAACTGACAGAGTGGGGAGCACCTCAAAAAAATTCAGAAAATCTCGTCTTCAACTCGCGCTTGCATCCACAATTTTCACTCCAGCAGAAAAATAACCACATCAGCTTGTAGGAAAATTCGTGCCGGTCGCTAGAGTGGTTCTCTGGAGCCAATCGGACAAAAACTCTTGGCTCAGTGGGCGTTTAACTGAAAGCAACACCGACCAACTGCCGCATCAAGTCCCATGTAATTGATAGGAAAAATATCTGGAGGCAGGCAAACACATCCACTTTTCTGAACTGCTCCACAAGACACATTTTTGACCACACACACACAAAAATTTCACTAAATGTTGACAAGACTCTCATAGTTTCGACCATATCATTATTTGAGTGATAGCAGTTACTGTTTTGGAGGGAGAAGCATGTTAATGTGAGGTAAACCTCAGCAGAAATCACTATTAAATCAACTCCCACAGTCCGTTGCCGCGACCACCCTGGTTACCGTCACTGTGGCAACCGAGATAGAGAGACAGATTTATCAATGAGTCAGTTTACTACACCCAGTGTATTACAGACTATATTTCCCAACATTTCAACTATATTTAACTATTATCTTTTCATTCTTTCAAGCCAGAATCTCCATCTAAATATTGAAATGTTCCCAATCACTGACACATTGACATTTATTTAACGTTTCAGTCCCATTCAGAGTATTTGATCCATTCTCACTGTAACATCTCTTCATACTCCTGTTTGGCTCACAGCTTATATTCTATTTTTAATCCTTCATTCTCACCCAACTATTAGGAAGCTTCATTGTCTTCAGACGAGACTTCAAATAAATTCAAGCCACCAATTCAGTTTGGCCTTAGCTTTTCAACAAACCCTAAATTATTTCACAGTTTTTAGATATTCTGGACATTATTCAAAGTTTTCAATGCCGGCAATCCACATTTGGTTTCAGCTCTTCAAAAACCTTCAAATATTCAACATATTTCATATATACTGGACATTATTCAAAGTTTTCAACGCCAGCAATCCGCATTTGGCGTCAGCTCTTCAAAAACCTTAAAATATTCAACATATTTCATATATTCTGGACATTATTCAAAGTTTTCAACACCAGCAATCCGCATTTGGCGTCAGCTTCTCAGCAGGGTGCATTCACAACCGCAAGTTCTTCAGGACTTGCCTTCTCTAGTTAGTGTGAATGCTTCAAAGCATTCACACTATTGTTCTTCCGGAATTTATTAAAGTTATTAGTGTGAATGCTTCAAAGCATTCACACTATTGTTCTTCTGGAATTTATTATTATTAGTGTGAATGCTTCAAAGCATTCACACTATTGTTCTTCTGGAATTTATTATTATTATTATTATTCCTGCTTCCGTACGTTTTTCAGCTCTCTTCAGCTCCTTCAAATTTTGAGCTACAGAAACCATTCAACTATCAAAATGTGCAGCTCATTAAGGACATTCTTGCTTGTATTTTTGGTATTTCTATCTTTTATACTTTTGGAAATATTCAGCTTTTTCTGCAAAATTTTCCCCATTCATCCTTATGGGGAATTTCTCAAATTTCGCCCTGCTACTACTTCAGCATACGTTCAGCTATAGAAACCGTTCAACTATCAAAATGTTCAGCTTTTTATGCTCTTTCAGCCTTATACTTTTCAGCTTTTTAGCTTTTCAACTTTTTCAAATATTCAGCTTTTTCAAAACTAAAACCAAATTTTTTTCCCATTCATCCTTATGGGGATTTTTTCAAATTTCATTCTGCTACTACTTCAGCATACATTCAGCTATAGAAACCGTTCAACTATCAAAATGTTCAGCTTTTTAAGCTCTTTCAGCCTTATACTTTTCAGCTTTTTAGCTTTTCAACTTTTTCAAATATTCAGCTTTTTCAAAAAAAAATTTAACATGGAAACAAATGGGAAAATCTTCAAATCCTCCTCAAAACTCATGGACTTTCAACCTCTTCTGCTCCCTCATACTTTGAGCTAGATACACCGTTCCAACTTTAAAATATTCACAAGACCTTGAACTATTAGGCATGTGTTTAGTTTTTGAAAATCTTTTACGGTTTTGAAATAATCACGGTTTTAGTGTGAAGGATTTTTAGCTCCTCTTCTGGGTTTATAATGGGTGTGTATTGCGTGAGCTAGAGTGCGGAACATCACCGCTAGAGTGGAGAGCAGCTGGAAAAACTTGTTAAAAAATTGTCTTCAGCTTGATTTGGGTCCCACAGCTTTTACTTCACATAGACAATATATACATAGAAATGTAGGAAATCTTGTTGGCTTTCATATGATCATCTTACTTCAGATGTGCGACTTAAACTTTTGGCTGTAGAAGCCCTAGAGTGACAAGCACTCCAGCAACTCCCCCATAAGCCGCAGTGTTAACTTTGAGCCTAAATCTCTGGAGTGGAGCAGACGGTACCGGTTTTGTCTCTCGCTCTTGTGCCCTCATTTTTCACTCTACAGAAATAAAAAACACATCACATGGTTCAGCAATGTCTCCTGTTACTCACTGTATACATATTTTGGCCATAACCATTACACTTTTTTCTAAACCTGCAGGTGTTTGGGAGGTGTTTTCCCATTCATTCTTATGGGGACATTTTCAACTTTGGTTCTGCTACTGCTCCAGCATCTGTGCAGCTACAGAAACTGTTTGTCTGTCAAACTGTTCAGCTTTTTAAGCTCTTTCAGCCTATTACTTTCAGCTTTTCAACCTTTTCAGCTTTTTCAAATATTCAGCTTTATGTTCAGCTATAGAAGCCATTCAACTATCAAAATCTTAAGCTTTTTAAGCTCTTTCAACCTTGTACTTTTCAGCTTTTCAACTTTTTAAGCTCTCAAATATTCAGCTTCATGTTCAGCTATAGAAACCGTTCAACTATCAAAATGTTCAGCTTCATGTTCAGCTAGAGAAACCGTTCAACTATCAAAATGTTCAGCTTTTTAAGCTCTTTCAGTCTATTACTTTTCAGCTTTTCAACTTTTTCAGCTCTCAAATATTCAGCTTTATGTTCAGCTATAGAAACCGTTCAACTATCAAAATGTTCAGCTTCATGTTCAGCTAGAGAAACCGTTCAACTATCAAAACATTCAGCTTTATGTTCAGCTAGAGAAACTGTTCAACTATCAAAACATTCAGCTTTATGTTCAGCTAGAGAAACTGTTCAACTATCAAAATATTCAGCTTCATGTACAGCTAGAGAAACTGTTCAACTATCAAAATGTTCAGCTTTTTAAGCTCTTTCAACCTATTACTTTTCAGCCTTTCTGCCTTTTCAACTTTTGAAAAAAATCAGCTTTTTCTGCAAATTCTTGACCATTCATTCTCATAGTTTCATGCATTTTTTATGCATTAGGCAAGCGTTTTCCAGCACATTCAGCAGATTTTGCGAAATCACTTCAGCCGTCAGCATTCACACTGTATTTTCGCAGGAAATACAATTTTTCTAGTTATTATTATTATTCCTGCTTCCGTACGTTTTTCAGCTCTCTTCAGCTCCTTCAAATTTTGAGCTACAGAAACCATTCAACTATCAAAATGTGCAGCTCATTAAGGACATTCTTGCTTGTATTTTTGGTATTTCTATCTTTTATACTTTTGGAAATATTCACCTTTTTCTGCAAAATTTTCCCCATTCATCCTTATGGGGAATTTCTCAAATTTCGCCCTGCTACTACTTCAGCATACGTTCAGCTATAGAAACCGTTCAACTATCAAAATGTTCAGCTTTTTATGCTCTTTCAGCCTTATACTTTTCAGCTTTTTAGCTTTTCAACTTTTTCAAATATTCAGCTTTTTCAAAACTAAAACCAAATTTTTTTCCCATTCATCCTTATGGGGATTTTTTCAAATTTCATTCTGCTACTACTTCAGCATACATTCAGCTATAGAAACCGTTCAACTATCAAAATGTTCAGCTTTTTAAGCTCTTTCAGCCTTATACTTTTCAGCTTTTTAGCTCTTCAACTTTTTCAAATATTCAGCTTTTTCAAAAAAAAATTTAACATGGAAACAAATGGGAAAATCTTCAAATCCTCCTCAAAACTCATGGACTTTCAACCTCTTCTGCTCCCTCATACTTTGAGCTAGATACACCGTTCCAACTTTAAAATATTCACAAGACCTTGAACTATTAGGCATGTGTTTAGTTTTTGAAAATCTTTTACGGTTTTGAAATAATCACGGTTTTAGTGTGAAGGATTTTTAGCTCCTCTTCTGGGTTTATAATGGGTGTGTATTGCGTGAGCTAGAGTGCGGAACATCACCGCTAGAGTGGAGAGCAGCTGGAAAAACTTGTTAAAAAATTGTCTTCAGCTTGATTTGGGTCCCACAGCTTTTACTTCACATAGACAATATATACATAGAAATGTAGGAAATCTTGTTGGCTTTCATATGATCATCTTATTTCAGATGTGCGACTTAAACTTTTGGCTGTAGAAGCCCTAGAGTGACAAGCACTCCAGCAACTCCCCCATAAGCCGCAGTGTTAACTTTGAGCCTAAATCTCTGGAGTGGAGCAGACGGTACCGGTTTTGTCTCTCGCTCTTGTGCCCTCATTTTTCACTCTACAGAAATAAAAAACACATCACATGGTTCAGCAATGTCTCCTGTTACTCACTGTATACATATTTTGGCCATAACCATTACACTTTTTTCTAAACCTGCAGGTGTTTGGGAGGTGTTTTCCCATTCATTCTTATGGGGACATTTTCAACTTTGGTTCTGCTACTGCTCCAGCATCTGTGCAGCTACAGAAACTGTTTGGCTGTCAAACTGTTCAGCTTTTTAAGCTCTTTCAGCCTATTACTTTCAGCTTTTCAACCTTTTCAGCTTTTTCAAATATTCAGCTTTATGTTCAGCTATAGAAGCCATTCAACTATCAAAATCTTAAGCTTTTTAAGCTCTTTCAACCTTGTACTTTTCAGCTTTTCAACTTTTTAAGCTCTCAAATATTCAGCTTCATGTTCAGCTATAGAAACCGTTCAACTATCAAAATGTTCAGCTTCATGTTCAGCTAGAGAAACCGTTCAACTATCAAAATGTTCAGCTTTTTAAGCTTTTTCAACCTTGTACTTTTCAGCCTTTCTGCCTTTTCAGCTTCTGAAAAAAATCAGCTTTTCCTGCAAATTCTTGACTATTCATTCTCATAGTTTTATGCATGTTTTGTGGATTAGGCAAGTGTTTTCCAGCACATTCAGCAGATTTTGCGAAATCACTTCAGCAATCAGCATTCACACTGTATTTTCGCAGGAAATACAATTTTTCTAGTTATTATTATTATTCCTGCTTCCGTACGTTTTTCAGCTCTCTTCAGCTCCTTCAAATTTTGAGCTACAGAAACCATTCAACTATCAAAATGTGCAGCTCATTAAGGACATTCTTGCTTGTATTTTTGGTATTTCTATCTTTTATACTTTTGGAAATATTCAGCTTTTTCTGCAAAATTTTCCCCATTCATCCTTATGGGGAATTTCTCAAATTTCGCCCTGCTACTACTTCAGCATACGTTCAGCTATAGAAACCGTTCAACTATCAAAATGTTCAGCTTTTTAAGCTCTTTCAGCCTTATACTTTTCAGCTTTTTAGCTTTTCAACTTTTTCAAATATTCAGCTTTTTCAAAACTAAAACCAAATTTTTTTCCCATTCATCCTTATGGGGATTTTTTCAAATTTCATTCTGCTACTACTTCAGCATACATTCAGCTATAGAAACCGTTCAACTATCAAAATGTTCAGCTTTTTAAGCTCTTTCAGCCTTATACTTTTCAGCTTTTTAGCTTTTCAACTTTTTCAAATATTCAGCTTTTTCAAAAAAAAATTTAACATGGAAACAAATGGGAAAATCTTCAAATCCTCCTCAAAACTCATGGACTTTCAACCTCTTCTGCTCCCTCATACTTTGAGCTAGATACACCGTTCCAACTTTAAAATATTCACAAGACCTTGAACTATTAGGCATGTGTTTAGTTTTTGAAAATCTTTTACGGTTTTGAAATTATCACAGTTTTAGTTTGAAGGATTTTTAGCTCCTCTTCTGGGTTTATAATGGGTGTGTATTGCGTGAGCTAGAGTGCGGAACATCACCGCTAGAGTGGAGAGCAGCTGCAAAAACTTTAGAAAAAACTCTCTTCAGCTTGATTTGGGTCCCACAGCTTTTACTTCACATAGACAATATATACATAGAAATGTAGGAAATCTTGTTGGCTTTCAGATGTTGGTCTTATTTCAGATGTAGGACTTAAACTTTTGGCTGTGGAAGCCCTTGAGCGGCAAGCACTCCAGCAACTCCCCCATAAGGCGCAGTGTTAACTTTGAGCCTAAATCTCTGGAGTGGAGCAGACGGTACCGGTTTTGTCTCTCGCTCTTGTGCCCTCATTTTTCACTCTACAGAAATAAAAAACACATCACATGGTTCAGCAATGTCTCCTGTTACTCACTGTATACATATTTTGGCCATAACCATTACACTTTTTTCTAAACCTGCAGCTGTTTGGGAGGTGTTTTCCCATTCATTCTTATGGGGACATTTTCAACTTTGGTTCTGCTACTGCTCCAGCATATGTGCAGCTACAGAAACTGTTTGGCTGTCAAACTGTTCAGCTTTTCACCCTTTTCAGCTTTTTCAAATATTCAGCTTTATGTTCAGCTATAGAAGCCATTCAACTATCAAAATCTTAAGCTTTTTAAGCTCTTTCAACCTTGTACTTTTCAGCTTTTCAACTTTTTCAGCTCTTTCAAATATTCAGCTTTATGTTCAGCTATAGAAGCCATTCAACTATCAAAATCTTAAGCTTTTTAAGCTCTTTCAACCTTGTACTTTTCAGCTTTTCAACTTTTTAAGCTCTCAAATATTCAGCTTCATGTTCAGCTATAGAAACCGTTCAACTATCAAAATGTTCAGCTTTTTAAGCTTTTTCAACCTTGTACTTTTCAGCCTTTCTGCCTTTTCAGCTTCTGAAAAAAATCAGCTTTTCCTGCAAATTCTTGACTATTCATTCTCATAGTTTTATGCATGTTTTGTGGATTAGGCAAGTGTTTTCCAGCACATTCAGCAGATTTTGCGAAATCACTTCAGCAATCAGCATTCACACTGTATTTTCGCAGGAAATACAATTTTTCTAGTTATTATTATTATTCCTGCTTCCGTACGTTTTTCAGCTCTCTTCAGCTCCTTCAAATTTTGAGCTACAGAAACCATCCAACTATCAAAATGTGCAGCTCATTAAGGACATTCTTGCTTGTATTTTTGGTATTTCTATCTTTTATACTTTTGGAAATATTCAGCTTTTTCTGCAAAATTTTCCCCATTCATCCTTATGGGGAATTTCTCAAATTTCGCCCTGCTACTACTTCAGCATACGTTCAGCTATAGAAACCGTTCAACTATCAAAATGTTCAGCTTTTTATGCTCTTTCAGCCTTATACTTTTCAGCTTTTTAGCTTTTCAACTTTTTCAAATATTCAGCTTTTTCAAAACTAAAACCAAATTTTTTTCCCATTCATCCTTATGGGGATTTTTTCAAATTTCATTCTGCTACTACTTCAGCATACGTTCAGCTATAGAAACCGTTCAACTATCAAAATGTTCAGCTATTTATGCTCTTTCAGCCTTGTACTTTTCAGCTTTTTAGCTTTTCAACTTTTTCAAATATTCAGCTTTTTCAAAAAAAAAATTAATATGGAAGCAAATGGGAAAATCTTCAAATCCTCTTCAAAACTCATCCACTTTGAACCTCTTCTGCTCCCTCATACTTTGAGCTAGAGACACCATTCCAACTTTAAACTATTCACAAGACCTTGAACTATTAGGCATGTGTTTAGTTTTTGAAAATCTTTTACGGTTTTGAAATTATCACAGTTTTAGTTTGAAGGATTTTTAGCTCCTCTTCTGGGTTTATAATGGGTGTGTATTGCGTGAGCTAGAGTGCGGAACATCATCGCTAGAGTGGAGAGCAGCTGCAAAAACTTTAGAAAAAACTCTCTTCAGCTTGATTTGGGTCCCACAGCTTTTACTTCACATAGACAATATATACATAGAAATGTAGGAAATCTTGTTGGCTTTCATATGATCATCTTATTTCAGATGTGCGACTTAAACTTTTGGCTGTAGAAGCCCTCGAGCGACAAGCACTCCAGCAACTCCCCCATAAGCCGCAATGTTAACTTTGAGCCTAAATTTCTGGAGTGGAGCAGACGGTACCGGTTTTGTCTCTCGCTCTTGTGCCCTCATTTTTCACTCTACAGAAATAAAAAACACATCACATGGTTCAGCAATGTCTCCTGTTACTCACTGTATACATATTTTGGCCATAACCATTGCACTTTTTTCTAAACCTGCAGCTGTTTGGGAGGTGTTTTCCCATTCATTCTTATGGGGACATTTTCAGCTTTGGTTCTGCTACTGCTCCAGCATATGTGCAGCTACAGAAACTGTCTGGCTGTCAAACTGTTCAGCTTTTTAAGCTCTTTCAGCTTTTCAACCTTTTCAGCTTTTTCAAATATTCAGCTTTATGTTCAGCTATAGAAACCATTCAACTATCAAAATATTCAGATTTATGTTCAGCTATAGAAACCATTCAACTATCAAAACATTCAGCTTTATGTTCAGCTATAGAAACCATTCAACTATCAAAATATTCAGCTTTATGTTCAGCTATAGAAACCGTTCAACTATCAAAATATTCAGCTTTATGTTCAGCTATAGAAACCGTTCAACTATCAAAACATTCAGCTTTATGTTCAGCTATAGAAACCATTCAACTATCAAAATATTCAGCTTCATGTTCAGCTAGAGAAACTGTTAAACTATCAAAATATTCAGCTTCATGTACAGCTAGAGAAACTGTTCAACTATCAAAATGTTCAGCTTTTTAAGCTCTTTCAACCTATTACTTTTCAGCCTTTCTGCCTTTTCAACTTTTGAAAAAATCAGCTTTTTCTGCAAATTCTTGACCATTCATTCTCATAGTTTCATGCATTTTTTATGCATTAGGCAAGTGTTTTCCAGCACATTCAGCAGATTTTGCAAAATCACTTCAGCAATCAGCATTCACACTGTATTTTCGCAGGAAATACAATTTTTCTAGTTAGTGTGAATGCTTCAAAGCATTCACACTATTGTTCTTCCGGAATTTATTATTATTATTATTATTATTATTCCTGCTTCCGTACGTTTTTCAGCTCTCTTCAGCTCCTTCAAATTTTGAGCTACAGAAACCATTCAACTATCAAAATGTGCAGCTCATTAAGGACATTCTTGCTTGTATTTTTGGTATTTCTATCTTTTATACTTTTGGAAATATTCAGCTTTTTCTGCAACATTTTCCCCATTCATCCTTATGGGGAATTTCTCAAATTTCGCCCTGCTACTACTTCAGCATACGTTCAGCTATAGAAACCGTTCAACTATTAAAATGTTCAGCTTTTTATGCTCTTTCAGCCTTATACTTTTCAGCTTTTTAGCTTTTCAACTTTTTCAAATATTCAGCTTTTTCAAAACTAAAACCAAATTTTTTTCCCATTCATCCTTATGGGGATTTTTTCAAATTTCATTCTGCTACTACTTCAGCATACATTCAGCTATAGAAACCGTTCAACTATCAAAATGTTCAGCTTTTTAAGCTCTTTCAGCCTTATACTTTTCAGCTTTTTAGCTTTTCAACTTTTTCAAATATTCAGCTTTTTCAAAAAAAAATTTAACATGGAAACAAATGGGAAAATCTTCAAATCCTCCTCAAAACTCATGGACTTTCAACCTCTTCTGCTCCCTCATACTTTGAGCTAGATACACCGTTCCAACTTTAAAATAGTCACAAGACCTTGAACTATTAGGCATGTGTTTAGTTTTTGAAAATCTTTTACGGTTTTGAAATTATCACAGTTTTAGTTTGAAGGATTTTTAGCTCCTCTTCTGGGTTTATAATGGGTGTGTATTGCGTGAGCTAGAGTGCGGAACATCATCGCTAGAGTGGAGAGCAGCTGGAAAAAGTTTAGAAAAAACTCTCTTCAGCTTGATTTGGGTCCCACATCTTTTACTTCACATAGACAATATATACATAGAAATGTAGGACATCTTGTTGGCTTTCATATGATCATCTTATTTCAGATGTGCGACTTAAACTTTTGGCTGTAGTAGCCCTAGAGTGACAAGAACTCCAGCAACTCCCCCATAAGCCGCAGTGTTAACTTTGAGCCTAAATCTCTGGAGTGGAGCAGACGGTACCGGTTTTGTCTCTCGCTCTTGTGCCCTCATTTTTCACTCTACAGAAATAAAAAATACATCACATGGTTCAGCAATGTCTCCTGTTACTCACTGTATACATATTTTGGCCATAACCATTACACTTTTTTCTAAACCTGCAGGTGTTTGGGAGGTGTTTTCCCATTCATTCTTATGGGGACATTTTCAACTTTGGTTCTGCTACTGCTCCAACATCTGTGCAGCTACAGAAACTGTTTGGCTGTCAAACTGTTCAGCTTTTAAAGCTCTTTCAGCCTATTACTTTCAGCTTTTCAACTTTTTCAGCTTTTTCAAATATTCAGCTTTATGTTCAGCTATAGAAGCCATTCAACTATCAAAATCTTAAGCTTTTTAAGCTCTTTCAACCTTGTACTTTTCAGCTTTTCAACTTTTTAAGCTCTCAAATATTCAGCTTTGTGCCTCTACAGCTTTTTCAAGTATTCAGCTTCATGTTCAGCTATAGAAACCGTTCAACTATCAAAATGTTCAGCTTTTTAAGCTTTTTCAACCTTGTACTTTTCAGCCTTTCTGCCTTTTCAGCTTCTGAAAAAAATCAGCTTTTCCTGCAAATTCTTGACTATTCATTCTCATAGTTTTATGCATGTTTTGTGGATTAGGCAAGTGTTTTCCAGCACATTCAGCAGATTTTGCGAAATCACTTCAGCAATCAGCATTCACACTGTATTTTCGCAGGAAATACAATTTTTCTAGTTATTATTATTATTCCAGCTTCCGTACGTTTTTCAGCACCTATCTCCTCCTACACATTTTTAGCTATAGAAACCATTCAACTATCAAAATGTGCAGCTTGTTAAGGACATTACTGCTTGTATTTTTGGTATTTCTATCTTTTATACTTTTGGAGATATTCAGCTTTTTCTGCAAAATTTTCCCCATTCATCCTTATGGGGATTTTTTCAAATTTCACTCTGCTACTACTTCAGCATACGTTCAGCTATAGAAACCGTTCAACTATCAAAATGTTCAGCTATTTATGCTCTTTCAGCCTTGTTCTTTTCAGCTTTTTAACTTTTCAACTTTTTCAAATATTCAGCTTTTTCAAAACTAAAACCAAAATTTTTTCCCATTCATCCTTATGGGGATTTTTTCAAATTTCATTCTGCTACTACTTCAGCATACGTTCAGCTATAGAAACCGTTCAACTATCAAAATGTTCAGCTTTTTAAGCTCTTTCAGCCTTCTTCTTTTCAGCTTTTTAGCTTTTCAACTTTTTCAAATATTCAGCTTTTTCAAAAAAAAATTTAATATGGAAGCAAATGGGAAAATCTTCAAATCCTCTTCAAAACTCATCCACTTTCAACCTCTTCTGCTCTCTCATACTTTGAGCTAGAGACACCATTCCAACTTTAAAATATTCACAAGACCTTGAACTATTTGGCATGTGTTCAGTTTTTGAAAATCTTTTATGGTTTTGAAAATATCACAGTTTTAGTTTGAAGGATTTTTAGCTCATCTTCTGGGTTTATAATGGGTGTGTATTGCGTGAGCTAGAGTGCGGAACATCATCGCTAGAGTGGAGAGCAGCTGCAAAAACTTTTGAAAAAACTCTCTTCAGCTTGATTTGGGTCCCACAGCTTTTACTTCACATAGACAATATATACATAGAAATGTAGGAAATCGTGTTGGCTTTCATATGATCACCTTATTTCAGATGTGCGTCTTAAACTTTTGGCTGTAGAAGCCCTAGAGCGACAAGAACTCCAGCAACTCCCCCATAAGCCGCAATGTTAAATTTGAGCCTAAATTTCTGGAGTGGAGCAGACGGTACCGGTTTTGTCTCTCGCTCTGGCTCCCTCATTTTTCACTCTACAGAAATAAAAAACACATCACAGAGTTCAGCAATGTCTCCTGTTACTCACTGTATACATATTTTGTCCATAACCATTACACTTTTTTCTCAACCTGCAGGTGTTTGGGAGGTGTTTTCCCATTCATTCTTATGGGGACATTTTCAACTTTGGTTCTGCTACTGCTCCAGCATCTGTGCAGCTACAGAAACTGTCTGGCTGTCAGACTGTTCAGCTTTTTAAGCTCTTTCAGCCTATTACTTTCAGCTTTTCACCCTTTTCAGCTTTTTCAAATATTCAGCTTTATGTTCAGCTATAGAAACCATCCAACTATCAAACTGTTCAACTTTTTAAGCTCTTTCAGCCTATTACTTTTCAGCTTGTCAACCTTTTCAGCTTTTTCAAATATTCAGCTTTCTGCCTTTTCAGCTTTTTCAAATATTCACCTTCATGTACAGCCATAGAAACCGTTCAATTATCAAAATGTTCAGCTTTTTAAGCTCTTTCAGCCTATTACTTTTCAGCTTGTCAACCTTTTCAAATATTCAGCTTTCTGCCTTTTCAGCTTTTTCAAGTATTCAGCTTCATGTTCAGCTAGAGAAACTGTTCAGCTATTAAAATCTTCAGCTTCATGTTCACCTAGAGTAACTGTTCAACTATCAAAATATTCAGCTTCATGTTCAGCTAGAGAAACTGTTCAACTTTTAAAATATTCAGCTTTATGTTCAGCTAGAGAAACTGTTCAACTTTTAAAATAATCAGCTTCATGTTCAGCTAGAGAAACTGTTCAACTTTTAAAATATTCAGCTTTATGTTCAGCTAGAGAAACTGTTCAACTATCAAAACATTCAGCTTTATGTTCAGCTATAGAAACCGTTCATCTATCAAAATCTTCAGCGTTATGTCCAGCTAGAGAAACTGTTAAAATATCAAAATATTCAGCTTTATGTTCAGCTAGAGAAACTGTTCAACTTTTAAAATATTCAGCTTTTTAAGCTCTTTCAACCTATTACTTTTCAGCTTTTCAACCTTTTCAGCTTTTCAACCATTTCAGCTTTTCAACTTTTTCAACTTTTCAACCTTTTCAGCTTTTCAACCTTTTCAAATATTCAGCTTGATGTTCAGCTAGAGAAACTGTTCAACTATCAAAATATTCACCTTAGAAACTGTTCAACTTTCAAAATCTTCAGCTTTTCCAACCCATTCGACCTATTCCTTTTCACCTTTTCTGCCTTTTCAGCTTTGAAAAATTCCAGTGTTTTCCAGTACTACGATTCAGCAGATTTCCAAAATCACTTCAGCTTTCAGCATTCACACTGTATTTTCGTAGGAAATACAAATTTTTCTAGTTGGTTGTGAATGCAGGAGGCATTCACAACATATGTTCTTCTACGCACGGAATTCTTTATTTTTATTTTTATTATTATATCTTCCGGGTCAGAAAGTTTGGCCCTTAACTCCTTCAACATTTTTCAACGTATTCACTCCATTCAAAAACCAAAATATTCATCTCAATTGGGAATCGACCGCGTCTATTTTTCTCATTCATATCATTCATAATTTCCGAGATATTCAGCGTTTTCCGGCCATTTTTTCCCATTCAAGCAGATTACGGAATGTTCAAAAAATCTCAAATTTCACACTTTTTCAAGCATTTTCAAAACTCATCTAGTCATTCACACTTCAAGATAGAAACTCCATTCAAACTCTGAAATATTCCACTATTTGTCTACTTTCAATCTTGTATTCATCTTTCTCACAGCATTCATACTTTTTGCACAGTCGCAGTTCAAACATCGGTAACGTTTCAGATTTTTGCATTGGTGTGTATTGGGTGGATCACACTTTTTCAAGCATTTTCAAAGCTCAGCTAATCATTCACACTTCCAGATAGAAACTCCATTCAAACTTTGAAATATTCAACTATGTGTCTACATTCAAGCCTGTATTCATCTTTCTCACAGCATTCATACTTTTTGCACAGTCGCAGTTCAAACATCGGTAACTTTTCAGGCACTTTCAGATTTTTGCATTGGTGTGTATGGGGTGGAATGTTGAGAGCCAGAGTGGAGGAGCCAACTGACAGAGTGGGGAGCACCTCAAAAAAATTCAGAAAATCTCGTCTTCAACTCGCGCTTGCATCCACAATTTTCACTCCAGCAGAAAAATAACCACATCAGCTTGTAGGAAAATTCGTGCCGGTCGCTAGAGTGGTTCTCTGGAGCCAATCGGACAAAAACTCTTGGCTCAGTGGGCGTTTAACTGAAAGCAACACCGACCAACTGCCGCATCAAGTCCCATGTAATTGATAGGAAAAATATCTGGAGGCAGGCAAACACATCCACTTTTCTGAACTGCTCCACAAGACACATTTTTGACCACACACACACAAAAATTTCACAAAATGTTGACAAGACTCTCATAGTTTCGACCATATCATTATTTGAGTGATAGCAGTTACTGTTTTGGAGGGAGAAGCATGTTAATGTGAGGTGAACCTCAGCAGAAATCACTATTAAATCAACTCCCACAGTCCGTTGCCGCGACCACCCTGGTTACCGTCACTGTGGCAACCGAGATAGAGAGACAGATTTATCAATGAGTCAGTTTACTACACCCAGTGTATTACAGAGTATATTTCCCAACATTTCAACTATATTTAACTATTATCTTTTCATTCATTCAAGCCAGAATCTCCATCTAAATATTGAAATGTTCCCAATCACTGACACATTGACATTTATTTAACGTTTCAGTCCCATTCAGAGTATTTGATCCATTCTCACTGTAACATCTCTTCATACTCCTGTTTGGCTCACAGCTTATATTCTATTTTTAATCCTTCATTCTCACCCAACTATTAGGAAGCTTCATTGTCTTCAGACGAGACTTCAAATAAATTCAAGCCACCAATTCAGTTTGGCCTTAGCTTTTCAACAAACCCTAAATTATTTCACAGTTTTTAGATATTCTGGACATTATTCAAAGTTTTCAATGCCGGCAATCCACATTTGGTTTCAGCTCTTCAAAAACCTTAAAATATTCAACATATTTCATATATACTGGACATTATTCAAAGTTTTCAACGTCAGCAATCCACATTTGGCGTCAGCTCTTCAAAAACCTTAAAATATTCAACATATTTCATATATTCTGGACATTATTCAAAGTTTTCAACACCAGCAATCCGCATTTGGCGTTAGCTTCTCAACAGGGTGCATTCACAACCGCAAGTTCTTCAGGACTTGCCTTCTCTAGTTGGTTGTGAATGCAGGAGGCATTCACAACATATGTTCTTCTACGCACGGAATTCTTTATTTTTATTTTTTTTATTATTATATCTTCCGGGTCAGAAAGTTTGGCCCTTAACTCCTTCAACATTTTTCAACGTATTCACTCCATTCAAAAACCAAAATATTCATCTCAATTGGGAATCGACCGCGTCTATTTTTCTCATTCATATCATTCATAGTTTCCGAGATATTCAGCGTTTTCCGGCCATTTTTTCCCATTCAAGCAGATTACGGAATGTTCAAAAAATCCCACATTTCACACTTTTTCAAGCATTTTCAAAACTCATCTAGTCATTCACACTTCAAGATAGAAACTCCATTCAAACTCTGAAATATTCCACTATTTGTCTACATTCAAGCCTGTATTCATCTTTCTCACAGCATTCATACTTTTTGCACAGTCGCAGTTCAAACATCGGTAACGTTTCAGATTTTTGCATTGGTGTGTATTGGGTGGATCACACTTTTTCAAGCATTTTCAAAGCTCAGCTAATCATTCACACTTCCAGATAGAAACTCCATTCAAACTTTGAAATATTCAACTATTTGTCTACATTCAAGCCTGTATTCATCTTTCTCACAGCATTCATACTTTTTGCACAGTCGCAGTTCAAACATCGGTAACTTTTCAGGCACTTTCAGATTTTTGCATTGGTGTGTATGGGGTGGAATGTTGAGAGCCAGAGTGGAGGAGCCAACTGACAGAGTGGGAAGCACCTCAAAAAAATTCAGAAAATCTCGTCTTCAACTCGCGCTTGCATCCACAATTTTCACTCCAGCAGAAAAATAACCACATCAGCTTGTAGGAAAATTCGTGCCGGTCGCTAGAGTGGTTCTCTGGAGCCAATCGGACAAAAACTCTTGGCTCAGTGGGCGTTTAACTGAAAGCAACACCGACCAACTGCCGCATCAAGTCCCATGTAATTGATAGGAAAAAAATCTGGAGGCAGGCAAACACATCCACTTTTCTGAACTGCTCCAGAAGACACATTTTTGACCACACACACACAAAAATTTCACAAAATGTTGACAAGACTCTCATAGTTTTGACCATATCATTATTTGAGTGATAGCAGTTACTGTTTTGGAGGGAGAAGCATGTTAATGTGAGGTAAACCTCAGCAGAAATCACTATTAAATCAACTCCCACAGTCCGTTGCCGCGACCACCCTGGTTACCGTCACTGTGGCAACCGAGATAGAGAGACAGATTTATCAATGAGTCAGTTTACTACACCCAGTGTATTACAGAGTATATTTCCCAACATTTCAACTATATTTAACTATTATCTTTTCATTAATTCAAGCCAGAATCTCCATCTAAATATTGAAATGTTCCCAATCACTGACACATTGACATTTATTTAACGTTTCAGTCCCATTCAGAGTATTTGATCCATTCTCACTGTAACATCTCTTCATACTCCTGTTTGGCTCACAGCTTATATTCTATTTTTAATCCTTCATTCTCACCCAACTATTAGGAAGCTTCATTGTCTTCAGAAGAGACTTCAAATAAATTCAAGCCACCAATTCAGTTTGGCCTTAGCTTTTCAACAAACCCTAAATTATTTCACAGTTTTTAGATATTCTGGACATTATTCAAAGTTTTCAAAGCCAGCAGTCCGCATTTGGCGTCAGCTCTTCAAAAACCTTCAAATATTCAACATATTTCATATATTCTGGACATTATTCAAAGTTTTCAACGTCACCATTGCGCATTTGGCGTCAGCTCTTCAAAAACCTTCAAATATTCAACATATTTCATATATTCTGGACATTATTCAAAGTTTTCAACGTCACCATTGCGCATTTGGCGTTTGCTTCTCAACAGGGTGCATTCACAACCGCAAGTTCTTCAGGACTTGCCTTCTCTAGTTTTTATTATTATATCTTCCGGGTCAGAAAGTTTGGCCCTTAACTCCTTCAACATTTTTCAACGTATTCACTCCATTCAAAAACCAAAATATTCATCTCAATTGGGAATCGACCGCGTCTATTTTTCTCATTCATATCATTCATAATTTCCGAGATATTCAGCGTTTTCCGGCCATTTTTTCCCATTCAAGCAGATTACGGAATGTTCAAAAAATCCCACATTTCACACTTTTTCAAGCATTTTCAAAACTCATCTAGTCATTCACACTTCAAGATAGAAACTCCATTCAAACTCTGAAATATTCCACTATTTGTCTACATTTAAGCCTGTATTCATCTTTCTCACAGCATTCATACTTTTTGCACAGTCGCAGTTCAAACATCGGTAACGTTTCAGATTTTTGCATTGGTGTGTATTGGGTGGATCACACTTTTTCAAGCATTTTCAAAGCTCAGCTAATCATTCACACTTCCAGATAGAAACTCCATTCAAACTTTGAAATATTCAACTATGTGTCTACATTCAAGCCTGTATTCATCTTTCTCACAGCATTCATACTTTTTGCACAGTCGCAGTTCAAACATCGGTAACTTTTCAGGCACTTTCAGATTTTTGCATTGGTGTGTATGGGGTGGAATGTTGAGAGCCAGAGTGGAGGAGCCAACTGACAGAGTGGGGAGCACCTCAAAAAAATTCAGAAAATCTCGTCTTCAACTCGCGCTTGCATCCACAATTTTCACTCCAGCAGAAAAATAACCACATCAGCTTGTAGGAAAATTCGTGCCGGTCGCTAGAGTGGTTCTCTGGAGCCAATCGGACAAAAACTCTTGGCTCAGTGGGCGTTTAACTGAAAGCAACACCGACCAACTGCCGCATCAAGTCCCATGTAATTGATAGGAAAAATATCTGGAGGCAGGCAAACACATCCACTTTTCTGAACTGCTCCACAAGACACATTTTTGACCACACACACACAAAAATTTCACTAAATGTTGACAAGACTCTCATAGTCTCGACCATATCATTATTTGAGTGATAGCAGTTACTGTTTTGGAGGGAGAAGCATGTTAATGTGAGGTGAACCTCAGCAGAAATCACTATTAAATCAACTCCCACAGTCCGTTGCCGCGACCACCCTGGTTACCGTCACTGTGGCAACCGAGATAGAGAGACAGATTTATCAATGAGTCAGTTTACTACACCCAGTGTATTACAGAGTATATTTCCCAACATTTCAACTATATTTAACTATTATCTTTTCATTCATTCAAGCCAGAATCTCCATCTAAATATTGAAATGTTCCCAATCACTGACACATTGACATTTATTTAACGTTTCAGTCCCATTCAGAGTATTTGATCCATTCTCACTGTAACATCTCTTCATACTCCTGTTTGGCTCACAGCTTATATTCTATTTTTAATCCTTCATTCTCACCCAACTATTAGGAAGCTTCATTGTCTTCAGACGAGACTTCAAATAAATTCAAGCCACCAATTCAGTTTGGCCTTAGCTTTTCAACAAACCCTAAATTATTTCACAGTTTTTAGATATTCTGGACATTATTCAAAGTTTTCACAGCCAGCAGTCCGCATTTGGCGTCAGCTCTTCAAAAACCTTCAAATATTCAACATATTTCATATATTCTGGACATTATTCAAAGTTTTCAACGTCAGCAATCCGCATTTAGCATCAGCTCTTCAAAAACCTTAAAATATTCAACATATTTCATATATTCTGGACATTATTCAAAGTTTTCAACGCCAGCAATCCGCATTTGGCGTCAGCTTGTCAACAGGGTGCATTCACAACCGCAAGTTCTTCAGGACTTGCCTTCTCTAGTTTTCCTTTGGATTTGTACTAAATGTATGATTAATCTTCTCTCAAATGCATTAATTAGACTTTTTATACTGTATGCAGATTTAAGCAGTACATGAATTAATGCTGTGTTATGCTCTATCCAATCAGCACATAGATTTACACACAAGGCTTTTTATCACGTCTCGACATGTAGGGAAAAGGATGCAGACACAATGCCGATTCTCTGTCTACTTTTCTATAATCAGCAGTGAGAACAACAGTAGCAGTGCAGTGCAGGGACACACAGCCCTGAACAAACAGACTCTGACATCGGTTGTACTTTTATGTACGCGCTTATCACTTTTAGCAATTAATTTTCAACAAAGATAATGCGATGAAGCCAAAAGAGTCTGTTCAACAGCACCAGTGGGTGGAACATACTTTTATATCACATTTCTGATCAGTATTGGAGTTTTTTGCTGCCGGCAGCTCCATTTTATGCTGCTGAACCAGCGCCAATGTTAGCTGGCAGCCTCAATTACCTTTATCATTTAACCATGGAGAGTGATCAAATATGAATGGGAAATTGGGCAGTGTTGTGCAAACAAAGCATGAGTATGCTGATATTAAAAACATGTTTATAGATGGCAAGGCAGCCTGGTGAGAGGGAGAGATTAACGAGGGGCGAGATCACTGTGTACAGTAAACCTGGTGGCCATAGTTACTCTGTGTGTTTCCTTGTGTTTATACAGAACATGCATGTGTTTCTATGTGTGTGGGATTCTTCCTAGCACAAAAACAGACAAGTGTGCTTGCCCGACCATTAAAACTCACATTTGCATCAAATTAAATCACCATGGGTGCCCTGTGAGCCTAACGAACATTTCCTTTTCTAAGACACCCTGCCTCCATAGAGACAGACGAGGATAACCGAACCACATACACTCTGTTTTCTTTTCTCACGCCAACCCTTACTCATTCAATTCAAGATCCAAAAGAAGTCACAATTCAAGTAAGAAATTGTCAACAGTCAAAAGATACTTCAAATAATGATGCTCTGGGATTGTAGGACCATCCCAAAGCATCAGTTTTTGATGAGTTAGGAGTGAAACGCAAAAATCAACTTTTCTCACAAATAGCACCTTTAACTCTGCAAGAAAGTAAATAAGCCTATTTAAAATGTTGACCTGTATTTGGAGAGAGAGAGAGAGAGAGAGAGAGAGAGAGCACCTGTGAGCAAACAGCTCTATCTGCTCAGGCTGCAGAAGGGTAAAGAATTGTTAGTTAGCCTACATTAATCACCTGAAAAAGGTACCGACACATCGTAGACTCCTCCTGCTCCACCTCATTACCACCCTTCTGATAACATTCACAACTGTAATGCCCAAAATAATACAGAAACATGTAGATTTCAGCTGTAGCCATCTGCATTACATCAAAACAAGCCTCCCAGGACTCTCCCAGTGAAACTCAGAGCCTTGGTCTGTCTGGGCTAATGTCAGCCGGGTTTGATGTGATATCCGTTTTACTTCGACATGAGACAGAAGGCACAGACACAGTTTAGCAGAGGAGATGAAAGGGGAATATCTCCTGATTCGAAAGAGACGGCGTGAGAGACATCAGAGAGCAGAATCAGTATACCAATAACACCCCCAGGCCTCATTTCCTAATCACAGCTCTAATTAAGATGAATGCACAGCCTTTGTGTGCGTGTATGTGTGTGCAGAGGCACGCACTTTATGTTTAATGAGTTGGGGTAAGTGCTCAGTCTTATAAATTATATCTCTAAACGGACAAATACATGATTGTGTTTGCATGTGTCACTGTCTTCGCATGTCAGCATCATTTTGTGCATGTTTACCTGCGCGCTCCATCTACATGTGCGCAACCGAATATTTGATCCTTTCCAGTGCGCATACTGATGTAACTGCTCTGCATAACAAAGCCTCGGAAACTACAAGCTGCACTCCCCCCTAGTAAGCTACCGTAATGACTTATTATCCCCGAGGGATAAATATGAAAGCAAAGTATTGGTAAGCTATCAACTGATTAGGCAACACAAACAACAAAATGTCAGCTCAGCCCAGTAGTTAGGGTGCCATGGCTGCTGTTAGGCTGACTGCTCATTAGTTTACTGCAGACACACAGAAAGCCTGTCTCTGCATTATGACTCACAGTGTGCACAGTGAACGCATATGTGAAAATTGGGAATGTAAACCGAACGCTAAATAAAATTACTGCATGCTTTTGTAACCATGTCATTTTCTTTCTCTTTTCTTTGTTTTCCACTTAGACCCAAAGTGTTCCCAACAAATCTCCCTTTTGTTCTCTCTCCGTTTTTTATCTTTCGCACAAGTGTGTAAGCAGGGCTCTCGCTGTGCTGCTTGAGTAGCTTGGAGCTTGTGCGTAACAGTAGGCTGTCTTGATTGCCACAATTTATTGGGTCGCATCTATGGGTGGGGGCGAAAAGCGAGATAAACACAGAAAGCAAGAATGACTGAAGAGGTGCGAGAAGTACTGTACACATAAAACACAAACTATAAACATGTATACAGTGACTATGGGCAAGGCCAAAAAGAGAATCCACATGTGTATATATATGTATATATATGTGGACACTATATACTGTATGTGCATGCAGACTCGACACATACAAACAGAAAGACGCAGTGAGAGAGACAGACAGTGGAGGAAGACTAGTGGTTCATTGAATGCAGTTAACTAGATTACAGTATTTGTTAGATGAGGGGGAATTGACCTTGATTACACAATATCTAATATCCAATATTGACTCCTTCCGGCACACAGATTTGTTACAGTATATTTACGTGCTCCAGATGGCTACTCATAAATAAGTAACGTCAACAGAGTGATTTGGTTGATGACTCCGTCATTCGCACGCAGGGAAATGGAGGGAGAGCAGCCGAATGTAAGGAAATGTAAGCAGGAATTAATTAACGGGGCCGACACAAAGAAATAGAGTCATTACACAAACCACATCATGCAGGATGGAAAGGTTAGCAGGTAATGTGCACTTACTCAGAAACATATTACAGTCATTACCCTGCATTATGGAAAAGTTACACACTATTTGCATGCATAACTCTCACACACACGCACACACACACACACACACACACACACACACACACACACACACACACACACAGACACTTGCCATAATAAACTCTAAGTGCTCATAAACCCCCTGGAGATGAAAGTAACAGCTGATTAACCAGCTATCAGGCCCTATGAAGACCCACAGGTAATTTATGACAGCCATTATCACTGTCAGGTGCCCAACATACACACACAGACACACAGACACACACACTTTCTATCTGACTCGTTGTCATACCAATATAAGTTTGCTAAAGAAAACAGCAGTATAGGAGCGCTACAGTATATTAGTGTTAGTTTGTCATCAAATAGGGAGTGGTGTTCAAACACACTTAGATTTATGACCTGAATCATTCTGTATATTTGAAATGAATACAACACGGACCTCATTTCCTCTGCAGCTTTTAAGAATGTGTACTATTATGTATTTCATTTCAGTTAAATGAAACGTAGAAGTCAATCTCATTCGTGGCTGATGCTGTGAAGCACTGAAAAACTGGTTATGACTGTGTGATGGCTCATCCCATTAAATTAGGGCTGGATACCAAAATAATACTTTGTTGCTCCATTACTTTTCAGGAATATAAACACTTTTCTCAACAGAATCCTATTATACACTTAACAAAAGTTGAGATCAAGGAGTAGTTTGACAGTTAATAGGGAAATAAGCTCATATGCTTAGTCTTCCTGATTGAACTTACGCTAAGCTTCATTACTTCTATTGTGTATAATATCATAATTATTCTGTGCTACAGAAACATTTCTTTCAGTACCAAAAGAGGCTTCATACACATGCAGCCCTAAGCAAAGCTTCAGTCGTGATGCACAGCAATATTAATGACTTAACAGAGGAAGGGTGTTGTGTTACTGTACATACTGTATGTACATATTAGGGTATATTAGGGTTAACCTTTAAGGAGCCTTTCAAAGGTCCTTTAGAAAGTGTGAACACCAGTCAAATACATAAAGTTCTTTATCCTCCTTATTAACCTTCTTGAGGATAGAAACACAAACACCCACTCAGGACATGCTGAATGGTTTCCTTTGTGTGGCTGTGTTTTGTGGGGATAAATGAGATATTGTAAAGTGGGTGTTGTGTTTGTTGGATTGATGAGACCTCCGTTGTCACAACCCTCCCACTCTTTTAACATCCTGACAGCAAGAAAAATGAACTTACTACTCTGTTGTGTACCTCCTGGTTCACGACTGATGAGCTTTCAGCATCAGCAGGAATGAAGCAATTCGAAGCACACGCACAGTCCCCAGGTGCACACATGTTTAATACACACTTACACACTTTCAATTCGACTTGGCAGCTACTGTGCAGTTCCACTGTCGTTCTACTTTATTATTCCTTTACTTTGAAAATCACTGATGATAGATTTAATTTGCATCAACAATAGGGACGGTGTGTCCCTTGGTTCACATTCTCACACACACACACACACACACACACACACACACACACTGTCACAAAAACATATGCAAATACCTGCAAAAACTTAAAATCAATCACACTCAGGAGCTTCTGCAATTTAGCCTATTTGGAATTCTTTTCAGTAGCAGAGCGCTGCCGCTGCTTCAGTTATATTTCAATTATGGAAATCAGAGGACCTTTGTTTATTTGTCAGACTAAAGAGACCGATCTTCTGCTGGACCGACAGTCAGCAGCAAAATCAGACAGAGCTGCAAGTTTCACTGCAGCATTCAAAGTACGAAAAACGAAATGCAATTTATATTAATGAGAATCTAAACCCTAGATTTCGTTCTCCAAGTTTATTAAAATAAATAAAGCAACAGAGGAGTGAGGGACTACAACTACGACTACGACTGTAGGATCAGTGAACATACTGTACTTACATACATAATGTGACTCGGAGTGTCACGGGGAGACACGCCGCTCAGAACTGGTAGACAGAGCTGACCAGGCATTAGCAGCTGCTGCCAGACTCTCTGAATCTCTGCTGAAAAAAACGGGGGACTGGTGGAGCATCGACAGCCACTGGAAACACATTTCCTTCCTTTGAGAGAGTCACTGTGTGGTTACCTGCCTTTTCGCTAAATATCTTGTTAAGCTCTGAATATAGGAGCAGCTATGTGTGAGAAGCAGGAAGTTAAAACACCCGTGCAGACTGTGGCTACCACCAGCCAGTGTTCTGCTTCTTTAATGGCGTCTTTCTTTAATGCCCATTTCATTCTGGTTAGAAGGTGGCCAGCAAATTACTCCGAACTAAAGTTTCAAATCCAAGCAGACACATTTGCTTTTTCACACTGTTTGGTTCAGTTCAGTTGAAATCTAGACCCACCCAAGCTCTTGTGTCTAAGGTCAGCAGCTCAGCAGCCTACAACAGACTTATCACGTTATGATTGTTTCTGTGACTTTTGTGATCTTCCAGCAAGCTTTCAACTAGGAAGCAGTGTGCTGTGTATTCCAGCTGAGATAACGACAAGGGAGGTCCGCTGCTAAAGGGTAGCGATTCAGCCAGTGACACTAACGATTCAGGGAAGCCAGCTGTGTTTGAAGATTCTGTTATAGATTTGTTCTCACATGAAACATAGATGGGACGAATCGTCTATCGAGGGAACATGTTAAAGAGAAAGAACGTTGATGAGGGCAGTGACGGGGTCGGTCAGGACACGCAAGCATTTCTCCTCTGAAACACTGCAGTTGTGATACTGTTGGGATTTATTTCTCCCTTTTGTCTCCACAGTTGACTTTTTTTAACAAACCTGCTTTTGTTGGCGCTGACAATCCGACAATCAATACCTGGAGAGCAATACCCAGAGCCTGATTTATTTACAGTAAGCCCTATTTACTGTGTCAGCTCCCTCTATCTACACTTAATCCCTGATTCATGACTTCGGCTGTAAACTTTTATCTGAACAGCTCTCATAGTTTTATGCTCTGCGTCTCCAGTCATTTGTCTCTCTTCCTGTCACTCACTCAGGCTTCTAATAACATCATTCCACTGGGAGTAGATAAGTGTGGCTGTTGTGATAAGGAGCTGGGCGAGGGAACGATGCAATCTGTCTCCATCTCCTCCTACTGTCACAGCAGTTCTGATCCACTGGTGGATACTAAACGTCAGCTCTATTGATGTGCGGTACAGCACGGCTGGTATCTTTGATCTACAGAGGATGCAGCGTCTCATCTACAGATGCTGATGTTATTCCTTCACTTATTTCTAATACTGATGACAAAGGGTTTGGAGAGGGTGGTCACGTTGTAGGGGGTCAAAGAAACTCTTGCAAGGGATTCAGGATTTAACGGGTTAAAAGCTTCAGGTTCGGTTGATCTTTTTACTTTAACTGAAGCATAAATTGATCAATTCTGAACTAATTTGTTTCCTCAGGGTGCATTAAACTTAATCAAAATGCATTTAATGGTCTTACCTTCACTTAGTATTCCTTTAAGCATGTTCAAGATACACTGTTTGCATCCACGAGCAGGGATACACTTTTTCCAAACCTAATTAGTTATTGATCTTATTATGCTGATAGATTCAGCCTCTTTTCTTGTATTGATCCTGTCTATCTCAAAGCAACACATTGTTTTGTGTGAAACTGCTCGCACTTTGCATGACAAATACACGAAGAAATCTTGACATGAATTTGCATTGATTGATGATATCATCCTTTCTATAGCTTATACAACTAACCCATGTGCTTGACATGAATCAGCTTTGTTCTACAATATCAATACGTGAACTAAATTTTTTTTTAAAAAGTGCAGACTTCCTGGTGAATAATTCAACAGTGCACTGACATCAATAACACCATTTGTCACATTTCTGTTATTATATTCGAACACATTTCAGCTTCTAGCTTGGTGCATGTCTGTGTTGGTAAAAAAAAAATAAATAAAGATACCCCCAATGTTTTAGGTAGACCTACTGTATTATAGTAATTATATAATAATGTTACTCTACAATTATGTGGTTGAAGTGTATGAACTACACTGCAGACTGGGGTCTTTGTTAACAGTGACAAACAGGTAGATCTCTGGGCCATGGGCCTTGGACCGCTCACAACACGCTTCTCGAGTGACCCTTTGTGATCGGATCTCACTTTCGCACTCTATATAAAAATAAACATTTACGGTATATCACTGGTAGAAACGTGATGTTTTACACAAATAGATAAATAATAAATACATTTATAAAATTTGCTGAATTTACATGATGGCCCAAATAATTACACATTTGTCAGAGACAGCATTTCATGAGATTTATAAAGTTTTTCCCTGACTCAACAACTCACAAGATTGAGTTAATTTAGAAGGGAGTCTGTGGAGTTTCTCTCTCTGCTTATCTCCATAGTTGATATGGCTGCTTTGTCCTGTATTATGTTGGTCTACAAGTTTGCTGTCTGTTGCAGTGCATAACATTGTCAAGATACTGACATAAGTTATTCTGGCCATTCAAATTAATACAAAAAACCTAAATATGACGCATCATTTACTGTGACATCATGACGCCTCAGACTGTAACTGACATTCTGCGGCTCTGTATCACATGTAGCTCTCCTCCTTAACAAATAATTTGATGAAGATGAATCTCACTGTGTCACTTTGCCACTGGTGTGACTGGTATGATTCACACAGCAGCCTTGTCACGTGTCACGCCATTTAACATGTGTAAATTGACGCCCTTAGAGGAGAAGAAGTCAAGGTGCAGTGGCCTTGGTGTGCTGCCCCCGGAAGCAACTTTGTTAAAGTTGCGGTTGCTGCTGAAGTGTTGATGAAAAATGAAAAATTCATGTCCAGTCCAAGAAAACATTGCGTGGGGGTGAATTGACGCACATCGATGTGTCCTTCCTTTTACTGTTAAATTAACTACATGCTCAAATCAGTGGAAACATCTTCTGTTGTGAATATGTAACTGTCTAGTCCTTGAATACAAAACAACCAGATCAATTTCCTGGATAGTGAATTAATCACGTCTTTGGGAATATGCCTGTGCTATCACCTTCTCTTATTTAAACTTCTGACAGTTTCTTTCAACTACCCTCGATGTTCATTCTCTGTGGGTTTTCCATCTTTAATTCTGTCTTGACTGCTGGATAGAAAGCTTTCTGCTCACCTGCTTTCCTTTCGGATGACCAGCGGGCACTCTACCACCTGCTCCCATTGCCTCCGATACAAGCCTTATTCATTTATTTGTGGTAGTGGTATTATTTTATTTATTGAGGCCTGAAATTGAAGTGCATTGGCAGATCACAGATTTGATCCCTTGTTCGTGAAATGTGCTGGCAAGGGCCGGCAAATCTTGTCAGCAATCTGATGACACCTGCTCCAAGGATAATTGCTTTCAAAGAGGCCGATGTCCTGCCACACTTATGCTCTCCCTCCCTACCACACACAGACACACACATACAAACACACTCACTGCTTCGTTCCCTCTCCGTCTCTGTCTTTCAACTCCTCCAGCAGAGACACACGTCTTTTAAAAAACTTTTGGCATTTTGTTCAGTTTCTCTCTCGTCAACTCTGTCACCTGCCTTTTTCCATTTTTTGTTCACCTTCATGTCATTCTTTGATCCCTCAACATCTATCTCCTCACACCCAGGCTCACTTTCTATCTCTTTCGAACTCCCTCACCCTTCAGTTTCTTCCCACATTTCAAAGCTGCACATGCACACTTTGACACATGCTTGAGACTTTCTTTTTCTTTATCCTCCTTCCCATCTTGAGTGAAGAGGATGACTTGTTACAGCTTCATATCACAGACCTTTTTCATCGCAGATATGTTGACTCATCACAGCAAGAAAAGCTCAGGTGTAACTATTGACATTAAAGGCACAAAATGTCATTTTTGCCAGTTTGGTCCCTCAATCAAAATAAACTGAATTGCTGTTTGGTATTTGGGGAGAGTCGGCGGAGCAGGGTGGCAGAGTTTGCTGCTCTGCTGGAGTTGGGGGCAGAGCCAGACCCTCTGGAGGAATAAACAGAGTTGCATCTGATTCTGCTCTGATCCAGAGCCATATACCAACGGGAGGAAGGCTCAGAGGTTATGTTTTAACTTTTGGGATTTAAAAGTAGATTCATCTTCACTTCTGTTTATCAACCTGGCTGTAGCGGTGATCCGCAGATATGACCTCCAATGTTGGTGTATTTATTAACTGTAAAGTTGACTGCCGACTGGAGCTTGGGGAAATTACCTCTTTGTCACGAACATAACATTACAGAGAAGAGATTGGAAAAAGAAGAGAGGGGAAACCAGAATCTTTGCTGTGTGCTGAGTCTACAGTGATTGACCTGTATGGAAACACACAGACACACACCCTATGTGCGTGTCTATGCTCGCTATCTTATGGCTAATGTACGGCAATTTAATCTATTTGGGGCGGATAAACGCTTGAGCGAACACATCATTGAACAACCACCACTGCTGATGACAAAACTATCTAATATGATTCAGTTACAAATGTTTAAGTTTTAATTTGCCGACTTCCTTGGTTCCTCTCTGACTCTCTCCTGGGAGTTATACCACCAGGCAACCAAATGAGACATACCTTTAGCAAATTTGTGGATATGAACATTGCTGGAAACATTTGGGACAATGTAAGTACACAGCTCATAACAAAGTGTAGTCATTGTAAGACATTTGATTGCAGAAACCTTATACATTTTATATATCTACATTTTTGATAAAGGCTCAGTAAGATTAAGTGCCACAGGAGCAGCATGCACAGTACCAGGATCACCTTAATGTCATCATTGTATTAGTGTAAAAGAAGCCCTCTGCTCTTATATTACCACCTCTGCTCAGCAGGACTTTTCAGATGCTACGCTGCAGCGCATTAACACATCACCTCTGGCAAGAAACTTCAACAAAACAGACAAAGTCTCTGGGGTAGTCCCCTGCTGATCCCGACATGAGCCATCTTTTTCAAGGTATTATATTTTTGAGCTCCCCCTGAGTCTACCTTTTATTCCTCTTTACTCCTGAAATAACCAACCGTCCATTTTTTTTTCTTTAAGCATTACTATCAATTATCACAGGGTGGTTTCTCCTCAGTAATGCATTTTTGTTCTCAGTGGGAGCTTTGTTCAAAGCTTTTATTATTTTGACAATGTGAGCAAATAATTACATGCTTTTTATGATCTCATAGGGAGTTGCTTTCCTTTAAGGTATTATTACCTTTATATAAGTTTCTAACAAATATGATTATGACCTAAGAGTATAAATCCAACGCCAAACAACTATGAACCAAACACAAAATACATTTAGTTCGAGAGCAAAACAAACCGACCAGTTTTTCTACCTCTTTACTTGTTGATGTGACGGTACTGTATATTCAGGCAGATTCTATTTCACGTGTTTTATCCTAGCCATCCTGGATCTCTGCAGTGAACTGTCACATAGTGGACTCACTGTTGCCCATATTGACTGTGAACAAGCTTGCAGAATACAAGCCCTGATGCAGCCGCTGGATCAATCTAGTGAACTGACAGACTCATATTTCTACAGAAAAATAACTCTGTTTCAACTTACAGGAGAGAATGTTTCTGTATTATCACCTCCCCTGGTGCTGTGGACATTCTCTAGATATATGAACGTGGTGCAAACTTCACACACCTGGGCTTCACTACCGACCTCTTCGAGAGTGCACTGCTCCTGAGCCAATAGACGGTACCTGGTGTGCCAGGTCTCTTTAGTCCGTCCCCAAGCCTGTCTCACATCAGCCTTGTTAGCCCTGCCCTGTTCCCGGTGTCTCTCCACCTGCACCTCATCCCCTTGTTAGTTTAGTTTGTATTTAAGTCTGTGTTGTTCCCTCCCTCCACGATGGTTTGCCTGTTTTTGTCCTAGCGTCAGTCCTGTGTCTCCTGTGCCTGTTCCCCGAACCTTGTGTGTTCCCTGTGTTCCTGATTTGTTCCCCGTAGTTTTCAGTGTTTTCCTCAGTCTTGTTTTACTTTGGTACTTTTCTGTGCCTCTCTTTTGTTGCCAGTTTTTGTTACCTGCCATTTTGTTGTTCACACTTTTGGAGTTTGGACTTCAGCTCGTTAAAGCTGACTGTAAGTCATCAGTTGCGTTTATCACCGCTTTCAACCTGGATTGTCAGCCAGATCACTACTTAAGGCTGGGATGCACTTTTGGGAGTATAAACACAGGCAAGGACTTGGCTCAGGAAATGAGGATAATAAAGTCAAGAAGGAAGGATGGCTCCACTGGATTGTATTTATGTGTGTGGTTTTCTGTCAACAAAGAAATTAATGAGAACAATAATGTTCCAAGTAATATATCACGTACAGCACATCAAGCACCAGTCCTATCATTAGCTGAACAGAAATATACAGCCTGACGTACAATATAAACAGATCACTGATCTGTTTGCTGGTTAATACTCCTCTGCACACTGTAAGGAGAACCACTTGCGCTCAACCGCCACCTCATGGCATCAGTTAAGGAATACAAAGTGCAAGACAAACCTAACTTGTTAACCAAACAGTAGGTGTAGAGCCTTTTTGTATGCACATAAATGAAGTGAATTAACTTCTTTTAACCCAAACCGTGATCTTTTCCTAAACCTAGCCAAACAGAATAGTTTAGCAGACAGTAATGCATATTTAACTTCATTTTCTAAAGTTTCCATGGAGTTAAACAGGTTTAAACCCCTGTTCTTTAACTCCAAACATTGGTTATATTTTTATGTGAGAAGAAATCTTATAAAGTCATTGTTGTCTACCCTATTGGGAGAGTTGTCCTTGATACACACTTCTCCTTGTCATGCGTTCTTTGCAGCATCTGAAACAATGACTCAGTCTTAAGTGTATTCTACTCATGTTAGCCACTGATTCGCTCATTTGCTGGTGTCTTTGTTCTTTTGTTTTTGCTGCGTCTACCTCCTTTTATCTTGCTGGTTGTCAGAGAAGAGAGATGGCTGCGCACTTGTATCTCGATCTGAGAGAACAGGGGATGGTGACTCTACCTGTTTGATACACACTTTACATCAGTGACGCACACTCGCTCCTGGGAAAATGCAAGAAGAAAACCATCTGGTGAAAGATGGTAAACAATAGCTCTGTCAGCAGCCTTTCAGCAATGTTAACGCAAACAGAGCGTCAGCGCTAGAGTTGACATTTCCATGTGTGCTCTTGTATGTTCTCACACTGGATGACATTGAGATGGAGCATGCTGATCTGTAAACTCCAGAGTAATTAATAAGCCCACTGTGCATCACAGGGACGTGAGAGGGAGGAGAGGAAGAAAACAGGGATGAGAAGAAGGAGGGGCACCAATGAGAAAGCTGTGTTTAATTAGACTCATACAGAGAGCTGGCCGTCCGGCGGGACCTGCCAGTTTCCTTCATTAAGTCTTACACCAATTACCATTCTGCTAAGAGAAGAAAACGCAAAAGCAGAGCGAGAGCAAGAGAACAATGGAGGAGGACGAAAGTGTTGGGAAGGCTCCGGCTGTCCTCAGAGCACAAACTGCACTTTGCATTCACAACAACTCAGATTAAAAATGACTTTTCCTGCATTTTGTCATCACATTTGCAAATTGCTGTCGTCGTCACTTCTATTTCCTGTGCGGCATATTTTACAGCCAGCAGTGCAGTTTAAATAGGGTGATAAGCTGAACAAACAACAGTTTAGTGAGAACGAAACAGAACATGAGCAGCAACCAGCAGTAAAGAGGGGGAATATATTCAGCAATACACACAGGTCCACATGGTTAGCTGTGAGTTAGGGTCTGTGCTGCTCTGATTACAGGCCAGGCAGAGCTCCGCATCCATCTGGCAGCCAGGCACACACAGATGGAGGGGGGGGGGTGTTTTCGAGGGCTCAGGGACCATCACTCCTGGATCTGGATGTCCTGGAGCTTTTTGAAAGGGTGTGACTCTGAACTCACAGCTCCTCTCTCTCTCTTTATTCTCCATCTCTCTCCAGGTTGCAATTATTCTCAGCAGTGTGTCTCACTCTCTTGAAAGCAATCTCACGCTCATCTGCAGATGGACGGGTCAGGTATCTATCTGTGCCCAGGTTCACAAATCTTTTTTTCTGTCTCTCTGGTACATTTTGTGTCTGACTTTCAGGTGGATTTTGCGATAACAAAATAGACCATTTGACACCTGTGTCTCGCACTATTATAACAGTTGGTGCTTTAGTTCCTCGACAATAGCTCTGTGTTTTGGGGTATTTGAGAACAGTTATGTGTGTCTCGTTAGCGCTGACAAGGACCCTAATATTCCATTAAAAATCAAAGTAAATGTACCAATCAGAAGAAAAATGCCTCATGTAAACACCTCAGTCGGAAGAGACTGATCCAATCCAACCTGATCTGAATGAATTGTCTATCAGATCGAGAGGTGTGGTGCAAGCCTCTGATATTCTCATCAATAGGAAAATAATAACCATGTAAACACTTGATGCACTGGACTTGATTCAGTTTCTTGAAGACGTTTCACCTCTCGACTAAGAGGCTTCTTCAGCTCTGATCTGAAGAAGTCCAGTTGCCTCCGATTTAGCACTTAGAATTACCATGACCTGAATGACTGAGTACCGTCACCAACATGTAAACACTTATGCCGATCATTTCTCTCAGGCTGAAATAAATATATTCTGTCTTGTGCACGTTCACCCCATGTGGGGGTAACATCGTATGTGACATTGCTTCCAGGGGGCACAATAACATGGCGGGAGCAAAACAAAACTGGCCTGTGGTCTGATACAACTTATTTGTTGGAGGTCTTAAGGGAGTGAAAGATTGAAAGCCTTGATGGTTCAAAGGCTTGAAACAATACCATTGATAATACAATTGACCAACTCAAGAACTGCTAAAGAAGTTTGAAGGCAGCCTACAAACATTACAAGGCTTAAAATCAAAACGATAAAGGTGTTCTGACCCACAAAGAGTTATGGATTAACAGGACTTGCTGCATTACTGGTAAGTCCGATCAAACATCACAACATTAGCTAATGTTAGCTCGATAAATCTGTTTCTGATAAACATGAACGTGAAAAATGTAAAGACAGACAGCACAAATTAATGAATAAACTGAATATTCTCAATACAGTTGAAAAAAAAATATCTTATTCTATTATATTTCTGGCAGATTACACTCTTCCCAGAGGGTGTTTATCAGATTACTTTAAGGGTGCAACCATGTCCACATAATAATTAGGCACCTTGAATTCATTCTCCTAACAAATAGGGGCAGCATATCACCGGAGCAACTGCTAACTGTATATTTTTTACACACACGACTGTAGCTCCTGTCAGCTTGTTAGCTCAATTAGTCCTGCAGCCAGCCGGACTACCAGGGGAATCTTGGTGTTTACCGCTTTGGACCACTGGGAGAAAGAGGTTTTGAAGCCCAGGGCTAGCGGGTTGGTATACTAACTTCTGAAGATATCTAAGAAAAAATGTCAAAAGTGATATTTCTTCAAATTCTTATTGGTATTTTAAGTTCATTTTTGAATGTTTTGAACTAAAATTCTTACATTTAACACCTTTTAAGTTGGAATCTCATCAGAATCTCTCAGTCTAATCAGACTGAAAAAATATTTTCCATGCTAACGCAGCTATTGTTTTAGATTCGTCTCAGCTGTTTTACTGGCTTTAGACAGGTGTGACTTAGGTTGTTTCCACGAACTTCCGCCCTGCAGTCTTTCCATTATCCCTCACTGCTTCTCCAGTTATACTTACTGCTGGTGGCACAGTTTGACTCAGGCTATCTCATCTCCATTTCAACACAATTCTTGCTCATTCCTTCTCTGCCTCTGCAGCAATTTCTTGCCAATTCTCCTTTCCCCACCTACAGATGAGAGGAAACAAGTAGTAAGGAGGAGGAAAAAGGAAGACAAGCGAAAAGGAAGTGTAAAAGAGTGGCGGAGGGAGATGGAATGGGGGTGTGGAGGGTAATGGAGGATTAAGGACATGGAAACAGGAGGCAGTGAAGTACGGAAAGGAAACGATGGATGTAAAAACATAAAAGAGGAAGACAAAGATGAAAGGGACAGAAACATGAAGGGGCGAAAAGGTTGATGAAAAGAAGGAAAAAATGCACGGGAGGAAGCAAAGCACTGAAGAGGAAAGAATGGAGGTGATGGATGGGGAAGAGGTGGGAAAAAAGGGGGTAAACACTGAGGGGGAAAAGGAAAAAAATGTGGAAAAGAAGGATGATATGGAAAAGGAAGGGTGTATTGAGAACAACTCTTTCTCTCTCTGCCTTTCCAGCTCAGTAATGACAGACTTGTTGTGAGCTGCTGCAACAGATTGGCATCACAATCCATCACCAGGGGAGACAGTGGCCACCCTGCGTGACACGGACACGCTGTTACTAACACACACACACATTCATACAGTCATACAAAACCCACAGACATATACATACACACATAGATGCATGCATGAGAAAGTTTGCGAACCCTTGCCCTTTGAAAAGAAGAAGATAAGGACACTGTCGGAGAGTGAGGGCGCAGCAGAGAGTGGAGAGCAGCAGGGAGGCGAACAAGAACAGGAGGTGACAGAGGCCGGTTACCTTGGCAACCAGGCCTCTGGTGACAACTGCCTAATCAGTGGGCGGACAGTCCGATAGCCAGGGTGATCCCCACGAGACCTATGCTCATTTCCCCTGAGGACCGCTGGAACCGTTTTACATTAATGGCCAGTGTGGCTTTTCACACAATCCCTTTAAGAGACAAAGGCTGCCGCTCTACTGAATGCACACTTTGTTTGACAAAAGCTCAAGACTGTTTAGTTGGAAATCTTCTGTAAACTAAAGCTTGAAAAGAACACGCAGCGCCGCCAAAAGTTTTTGTGTAACACTTGACAGCTACAGGTAATTGGAATTTAATTTGATCTACAAACTGTGCCAGAGAAGTTTAACCAGAGAAACTCATTAAAACATATAACCCGTGCCAAATATATTTAAACTTTTCTAAGAAAAGAAAAGATGGCCATTCAGCACAGTGCCTTGGACTTTTCCACAGTATGTGTATTGCGTGTATTGCTTTAGGGGGGTGAAAATAACATTTTGTTGCGACACAAACAGTAATCAAGACATCTGTTGTATACACAGGTATTCACCCCCCACTGAGTCAATACTTGGTCGAGCCACTTTTTGCAGTGGTAGGTACAGTTTGTCTCTGCCAGCTTTGCACATCTAGGCTGCAATTTATGTCAGATTGGATGGAGACAGCCTGTGAACAGCAATTTTCAAGTCTCAATTGGTTTGAAGTCTGGGCTTTTTGACTGAGTCCATCATTCTCTGTATTAAATTGTTCCGGTGCCACACTGGCTGTAAGCTTTGGGTCATTGTCATGCTGAAAGGTGAAGCTCTGCCCCAGTTTCAAGAAGAATTGTCTCACAATAGGCTGGATCCATCTTGCTCTTAATCCTGACCAGTTTCCCAGTACCAGCATGATGGTGCCATCACTGTGGAGATGGTATCCTCAGGGTGGTGCGCAGTGTTTTGGTCCCATTTGACCAGTCTTTTTGTTTTTTTATCTCTGGCTTGTCTTTTGGCAAATAACTATCAAGATTTCTCACAGTTTTCTTCTCACCACTTTTCTATAAAGTCCAGATTTGCTGAGTGCACAGCTTTGGACCGATTCTCCCATCTGAGCTGTGGATCTTTCCAACTCTTCCAGAATTATTATTGGACACTTCGTTGCTTCTCTGATTAATGCTCTCCTCTGCCTGCCCATCTGTTTAGGTGGAAGACCTTCACTTGGTAGATTTGCTGTTGTGCCATATTCTTTGCATTTTGGGGTACATCCCAAGTCTCTTATTTGATATTTCCCCCTAGTTCAATGACTTGTTATCCTGTAAAGTAAATGTTATGTATAATTTATGGCAAACCTTTAATGAGTTGTATAAAGATTGCTGGCCCCTGTCCTGCAGGAAGGTGAAGAAATCCTAATTGAGTTGCTGAGGGAATATGATTTTTTTAGTATTAATCTATTATTGTTGTATTTTATTGGAACTTTTTGTAAGCTACAATTGGCTGGAAAGGTGGACATGTCAAGCGGTGTCCCACATTCACACGCCATTTGTCCTTGTAGTGTAAAATTCCCACAATTGAAACTACAATTCCCAGGGTACAGTCCACTAATTATCGCAGCTAATCCTCTAGACACCTGTGATTGGTGGAAACCAGGTCTAATGTAGACAAATGAAGAGATGTGTTAAATAATGTTTGCTTAAATTCAAGAATGCAAAGACTTAATAGGTCAGGTTTCCCTCAGGTGTGACACCGGTGAAGTTGACTGGTCCCTAAGGCTGTAAGCACAAGCACCATTTAGGCACTCGAGGGATTTCATTTTGAATTGCAGTCGTGATCTTAACTAGAAATGCTGTATGGTCCACGCCTGTGGCTGTGATGACCATTATCTCTGACAGAGGTTAGAGCAGAGGTCACGCCATTGAGTAACAGACAATTAGCCAAAAAAGCATCGACCAGATTCTCCTACTGGGGCATTTTCACATCTATCATGGAAAAAATGCTATTTTACATGCGAGTGTCAAAGTGAGTGCACATGCAGGAAGGGTGTGTGATTATAAAAAAAAACAAAGAGCGGAGAAACAAGATAAGATGAAGTTTTTAACAATATGTAATCCAAGTCCAAAACTCTCAACACAATGCACCTCACTGGCTACTTCTTCCGTCCACCAACAGATAATATCCTCTCCTTTCAGTCTCCCTCCATCTTCCTCCTTTGCCATTTCCTCTTCCCTGCAGCCAGTCTCTAGCATACTCAGACTATCATTAGGCCAAAGAGATATCTGATGGAAAATGTATTGCCACAGAGCACACACACAGACCAACACACACTCACATTGGCACTCCACGTGACAGTTTCACATACAGTATGGCCGTCACCAATTAGGTGTTCGATTTGAGATGTCAGACTCACTCATCCTGCTCTGCTGTTGGCTGTCCTGCTGCTACCTGTGAATGTCATGCTTATTAGTCTCACTTATATAAAACGTGTTGCAGGGTGACATGCATCCCACTTTCCAAACTTTCTACTGCCGCTTCCAGTGATCCGCCCAGTCAGACAGAAGAAGAGCCGCTGCCATCACTGCTCTTGTCTGGTAGAAATCATATGTCTGACTCTGCCCGCCTGCAGTGTCACAGCCCGGAAAGGTTGAGCCTCGAGATCTGTTCCAATTTGTATGGTCTTAGTCATGGATGTAATGCAGCGCCTGTTTTTTAAACAAGACATTTTGTCACATGTGAATTACACCATGACCTTTTGAGCAGGAGGAAAACGTAATTCTTCAATCTTCCACTCCGCCCCTATACAGACTTAAGTCGTGCTGCAGTATCCTATAGCATTTCCAAAATTCTCAGATAAATAAGCATATTGTGTAGCAGGCATGACATACTGCTGATCATCACCATGGCTGTCAACATGCTGCGAACGTACATTAGCTGGCATTGATTAATGCATACTACCTGGATGTACTTGAGTCTCGAGAAGCCGCTGGTTTTTAAGGAGTCACACACTGTACATGTATTTAGGCTACATATGGGTTTTTGGCACTGACAATTTAAAGTCGCAATTTTAAAAGAATTTTGGTTGAAAACATTCATTAAATAACTAAAAGCATCAACGGCATGTGAACAGTTCTGACGTGATGGCAGCTACATATTTCGTTGCAAAGCATGTTTAGCATGCTAACCGGCTAGCCCCGTCATGTCCCTTTCCAAATAGCTTGCACTAGTGGTGTAAACCGCAGCACCTCTGCAGCGCTTCGAGCTCCCAGTTTGGACTGCTAGCTGCATGGCTGATGTTTAAATGTAGATTTTAACATACATGAAAACAATAAAATGACCTTTAATTGACAGACAGTCGATAAAAACACGTTTTTATTGTGAAAACTGTCATAATATACAAGATATGTTGATGAACAAAGAAATAACTACACAAAACTTGTAAATGTAACTACAGAACTAATATTGGCTGATACAAAACTACTAATTGTTGCTAATTTTTTTTTCTAATTTAGTGTTACTGTAAACTTGGATGTAACATTTTAAATTAAAAAAAATCTTATGGGTGTCCAGTTACAGACTTTTCATGTTAATTTACATTAGAGATGTACATTTGCATTTATTTTGTGATCTTATAGACATTTTTCATGCATTTCAAAATCTGTAAAATAATCAAAAGTTCCATAAAAGTACAGTTTTTTTGTTTTTTTTTGTATGTGTGGAATATTTTTGGGTTGTAAACAAGACACTTGAGGATGTCATCTTGGGCTTTGGAAAACACTAATTGAATCAATTTAATTATTGTTTTTGTAGTTGATAGACCAAGATACTAATCAATTAAAAGAGAAGTAATCAACAGATTAGTCGGCAATGGAAATAATCACTAGTCGCAGCCCTACCTGACACAGTTACAAAAGTATTTCTGTTCCCCAACAAAGTATATAAAAAAGAAATCTGTAAAATAATGTATTGAGTTATCATTCAGAAAGCAGACATGTGGATGTCTACAGATGTCAGCTATCATTACAGTAAATCTGAGGTTTAACTGTGCATTGCAATCTGTCATTACTTCTGCAAATACTGTAATACCGTCATGTCTTTCCTGTCCATTACCCAACGACACACTCCGACACCCTGTCATCTGCAATTTTGCGATTTTAAGTCTAAACCATGTGTTGCAGTCTATCATCCAGTATGTGTGCTACGGTACATTATACATATACATAACCAGTACCAACAAGCCTCCAAGCACAGATTACATGTGGTACATTACACACACACATACACACACACATGTCCTTGTGAGCGGCACGCTGCTTTGATGAGCTGTCAGATTACGGATTACCAAGGAGCAACATTAAACTCACAGCAGCACTGTTCCACTTTCTGCTCCCCATCAGCTGTTTGCGGGAACCTGTCAGAGAGATGGAGAGAGCATCAAGAGTGTTAGAGGGGAGGGCAAAATGGGCAGGAAAGAGCGCAGAGAGGGATGAAGTGTTGGTAAAGTAAGAACTAGACAATTACAAGGAGGCAGCGAGAAGAAAGTGAGCTGACAGTAGAGGAGTAGAGGGTGGGAGGAGGCTGATAACTGGCCCGTTATCAGCCTTGATTTATAGAGTTGTGTAGGCTATTCAACAGCTTATGTTCCCAACACGTTGGCTTCCTACATCAAACAGAGTGGGAGAGCTCAGTGGTGGCACATTTCAACACTGCACTCTACAGGCTGGAGCTGGAACATCAGTTGTCAGGAAAAAAAGAATAAAAAATGATCACACAGGCTGATGTTAGTTGATCTTGATTAGTCCTTTTGAACACTTTTTTTTTAAAATTCTGCAATGGCCAAATGAAGCATCTGGTACAATAAATAAAGTCACTATTACTAAAAGTAATAAGAAGCAGCTCTTAAAGCCACATTGTTTTAGGTTTCCACTGTTTTCTACTCATGAGCAATGTTGTCAAAATGAAACAGCAGAGCTAATCGCCAATGGCAGCTGTCGTGCTATGTAACAGATTAGACAGTCACATCCTGGGTGTAGAGATGACACTGAGTTCATCTCACAATGCCCACTCACACAAACAGGAACTCACCCGGCCTGTTTGGGATCATTAACGCAGTAATTAAGAAAAATAGAAGAGAAGAACTGAGTGAGAGTACGGAGAAAGCTTTGAGGAGACAAAAGAGAGATTATACACTGTTGGCTGCATTCTGCTGTTATATTTTGTACTACGCTGGCTTTCAGACTCTCTGATGCTATTACCAGACACCAAGGACACATTATGAGGTGACGAAAATTTATAGTGTGTCCTAACCCCAGCTATCTTAAGACTACTGCATTAAATTTTAAGACCTTGACGGGACAGAGCGAAGCAGCAGATCAAAACACTGCTGACCAAAGCCAAACTGCTGGAATGAGAGAACTGACCTTGTGCATGAATTTAACTTTGGTGGGAGAAGACAAAACAACAACGTAGGCCTACTTTTAAATTAAAGGTGCAATGTGTAAGAATGTTTGGTGAAAACTTTCAAAACATGGATGACGAGGATGTTTTGTGTTGCAAAGCATGTTTAGCATGCTAACCAGCTAACCCCTGGTCCATCCTGCTGCAAGTTAGTCATATAAACACCAACACATGGTCAGTGCTTTGAGCTCCCATTCTGAACCGCTAGCTGCACGGCTAACTGAGCTAGCTAGTTAATGGCAGCTACAGTTGGCATCAGTAAGCGGTTACTTTGGTGATACTGTATGCCGCACCCTCTTCCTTCTGAGTATGAATTCAACAGCTGGCTAATTCTTACATATCGCACCTTTAACCACTGATCATAGGATGAAAGACTAAAGGGAGCAAGAATCCAAGTCACAAGCAGAACTTCACTGTTATTGTGATGAGAGAGCTGTAGAGACAGAACTACACTTCTTAACACAATGTCACAATTACACACACATATTAGGAAACAATTATTCCCAAAGTTGGAAGAAGAATTTGCACAAATTTCCAAAATTCCAAAAAACAGGGAGAAATTACCAATCAATTTTGGGGTGAAAATACATACAATATATGTGGGAATCAAAGGTTCAGTGAATCTCTGGTTTTCACTCCTGCATCAAGCAAGTGTCGGCTCCAACATCATGTCACAGCTGAGGGGACTTTCTGCTCCTCCCCGCTCAGAGGCAAACATCCTCTTCAGCAAGATGGCAGCCATTCAGCCAAAGCATGAAAGGGAAGTCATGACTATGGAACTGATAACGCCTTCTGTTGCGTTCACCTTCATCATGAAATGTACTTCCTTCTGTTGGTCACACACAAGGAAGTTATGCGTAGGGGATGTCATGTGAACACAAAACCTGCATTGTTGGAATATTATGAGCTGTGTTTTGTGGGATTTTGTGTTTTTGGTTGTTAATTTCCTTCCTAATTTATTCATAATGCTAATTGTGCTTTGGCAACACGTAATGCTAATAATGCCTGATTGAATTGAATTGAATTGAATTGAATGACTGCAAGACTGTAACAGAGAAGGGAGATGCAAACTCAGGAATATCAGACTGAAATTAATTAGAGTAAAGCAGTTCACTGGTCTAGCATTGGATTCATATGATATTTGACCAAAAAAGAAACCAGAAGTTTCACCTCTCTTATTTCATGCATTTGTCTTCCTTTAAGAAACATGGTGTGTTCATTACCCACAATGCAACGTAGCCACTGAGTGACATCACTGGAGGCAATTTATCTGATTACATGCAGCTTCCTCTGGAGCCACAAAAGGCTTTATGCTACTATTTTCACATATGCAGTCATGTGTAAAATTGGTGGAGTTGCCCTTTAACTGGCCTGTTCCCAGGTAACTTTTGATAAAATCCCACAAAACACAGCTCATAATAGTCTTCATAGAGAACAATGCAGGTTTTGTGTTCACATGACATCACCTATGCATAACTTCCCTGTCTCATTCCTCGTGTGCTGACAGAAGGAAGTACATTTCATGATGAAGGTGAACGCAACAGAAGGCGTTATCAGTTCCATAGTTATGACTTCCCTTTCATGTTTTGGCTGAATGGCTGCCATCTTGATGAAGAGGATGTTTGCCTCTGAGCGGAGAGGAGCAGAAAGTCCCCTCAGCTGTGACATGATGTTGTAGCCGACACTTGCTTGATGCAGGAGTGAAAACCAGAGATTCACTGAACCTTCGATTCCCACAGGGGCGACTTGCCACTCTAATGTGAGAAAACACTCAACCTGTCTGTACAGAAAAATCAACTTCTTCACCTCTCCTGCCCTTACAGCAGACCACAACACGTTTTATTATTCAGGCTTTCTTTTACGGTGCTGCAATGCCTTACAGAACAACAAGATTTTTAAATTTCTTTGTCATATTATCCTCTGAGGATTCACAACAGGCATGCAAGTAGTCTGTGTAATCCTTCATCATTCATCTCCTTAACCCAAACACAATATTTTACTGCCCCCTAGTGGACAAGTATCATAACTACAACTCTCATTATGACGCTATGGCTCACATGAAGCTGCAATACAATAACCGCACTGCAATTTCAACAATAATGACAAAGCTTATGAGGAAGTCTTCCAATGCTTATCTATAATTTGCTTGAAATTAGCTATAAACGAATTTGCTTCCACTGGGCCAGATATTAGTATCACTGTTTTCACATTACCACCTTTATTACTTTGCCATCAACTGCTCATTATGAAATTCATTATGATTTCTGACGGAGCGGGGCTGCTCAGCCATGTCCGTCATCCTCCACTCAGGCTGATGCAGACAACAGCCCTGAACAGCCTGCAGATCTCTCAGGCCCAGGAGGAGCTGTGTGCAGCTGTGTCACTTTAGAAAGATATTAAAAAAGCCAACAGTGAGTGCATCTATAATTTACTGACCATTTTTACTCCATCCGAAATAAATTGAAAAGCTTCTCATGTTCAGCAGGGCTTTACTCATGTCCACATGGAGTAAGAATTCAAATAACTTTTAAAAAAAATGTATCCAGTCTTTTTTTCTTTGATGATTTTATCTGTCTGGGTGAACAGCTAATGAGCTGCAGTTTTGTTATTATTATACAGGGTTTTTTTTTGTACATACACCTAGACTAAGCCTCCAAAATTGTATGTGCAGTATATGTGCATGCGTCCGTCAGTTTATTTGATCATGATACATTTAATCACACCAGATATCAGAAGAACAGCTGCGCATTTTTACCTTCATCCCACCCCATTAAAGTAATTAAATAGATCATGTTCCTGCAAGACAGCTCCTCATTTACAGCTCTGACACTTGCACAAGATATTACAGGTTGTGCACTGTTAAAAAGAAGAAAAAAAAGAAACCCAGTTGTTTTGCCAATGGGAGCTCCTCTTTCCCACAGTCAATTCTGTGACTTTGTGACATCACACTGCATCACCATGTCACATATTTGCATAATTTAAACCTATATTCACGGGAGAAGTGAAGTTATAAGGGGAAGCTGAAAACATGACAGAGCTGACTGGCAACACGGTGTGCGGTGCTGACCAATCAGAGCAGTGGGGGGGAGGGGCCTTTAAGAGAGAGACAGGAGCATTTCAGATAGAGGGGGGCTACAGAGCTGCAGCACTGATGTGGTTTTTGAGCATTAAAGCATGTAAACCTATTCTAGTAGTAATCCAAAATACAATTGTGAATCTGAAAATTAGCATAATATGTCTCCACTGCAAAAATAAATCAATATTTTCACATTGCATTTAGCTTCAGGGTTCTCTTTACAGAAATCCTGTTTAGTTCAAGATAGCACAAGGTTGTTTTTTTTATGTATTGATTGATGGATACACCTACAAACACAAACTTTATTTTCCTGCACGTTCGTTACAGAAACTGAACCAGTCTTTCTTTTGAACAAATTTCACTTTTGTACAAAACTGCTGCGTCCTCTGTGGTTGTGCAGAAGGATCTTCGGTCTTTTAAAATACAAAATCCTAAATAAAAAAATATAAATGGGTGTGCATTTCACTCTTATCGACATTTCCCAAAATTCTATCAAACTGAAACAAAATGTGCTTATTGCTCAACTGCAACTGCATGCTGTGATTGCTCATGTAAAGCCTGTACGACGCTCTGAGGATTCAGGATATTAATAAACTTGATATAATGACTAATTAAACAGACACAAATGTGGACGTCTGAGCACTTAAGTTATACCCATTAATATGACATGACAGCACCAAACAAAATGAAGCTCCAATTAAAGCTTCAAACTAAACGACAAGAGTTTGACGTGCCTTCAGAGGCTAAAAGTAACACCAATAATGAATATGAGATGTGTATATTTAATTCTTGACGGGCTTTCCATCTTGAAAGCAAAGGAGCGACAGAGCAGGATCATTAACTGTAATATTAAATTGATAAATATCACAAGCCATGAATCATGAGTCATATTTTTAAATAAGTTAAATTAATTAATTTAACCCACCAGAGGTTTTTATCGGTTAGTATCCTGGGTTTTAATATTTTGGTAGCAGTCTTGGTGTTTTAGATGGAGATGATTCTGTTGGTCAGTCAAGCGATGCAGTGCCTTCAGTCACTGGGAGAATAATACTGCCTTATACATCATTTAACTTAACCACCAACCCGATTCCCCCTCCTCCTCTTTTTTTGGCAGAAGTAAGATAGATGTCTGAAATCACTCTGTGGTCACGGAGCAATGGTTTAATCAGAGGATCCACACTCCAGACTCAAGCAGGACTTTGCATGAGTTTCAAAAGGCCAGCCTGCAACTTTAAATTGGCTGTGGAGAAACTCGCTGGTCAGTGTGGCACCAGATAATGGAGGTATTAATAAGGGAAAGGAGAAATGTCTCCATTGTTCTAAATCACCTCTGACTGAGAACCAAGAGGACATAAAACCACCAGCGGGCAAATTTGAGGTATTCATCCACATCTACGACTCATTAAAACAGCCTCATCTGAATGATTTTCTCTAACATAATGACCTTTCACCAATGCAGGTGACACATTAAGTCCCTTATTGACTGAGCTGGCTGCTAATACATAATCGTCATATGCAATAACCTTTCTGCTCTTTTCACACTTTATCTTCATATCTTTATTAAAATGTCACTAAAGTCGATGAAGAAAGTAAGACTTAAGCTAATTTCCTGCCCACCTCACTTCTTCACTACATGTCAGGGCATTGAGGGTTGCATTCAGAATAAACCAAGAATGACTTGCAGTATCTGGAGGGAATCGGCAACAAAGTGAGCGAGGGCGAGATAACACAAGTCATAAAGTAAAGCTCCACACTGGCCTGAAGGCTGCGATGTTTCTCCACCTCAAATTCTGTCTCTTGCTGCCGGAGAAAAGAGGAAATCAGCTCGCCACCCGACGAGGTTGTTTTCTTTCCTCCAGCCCACAAGAGTTCTTCACATCAAGGGAGCAGGCCTTGCAGACACGTCCATCCTGGGTTGTTCTTTCATAATTCACACTCCCTATCACCCAGCGTTCAGAGGAGAGACTCTTCAGGGAACCAACGGGCTCATATCGAGCAATATCAACATAGATTAAAAACCACACAGTCATCGCCACAGCAGAGCTTCTCATTCCTGCATACCAAAAACTTTGTGGGGACTCCAGAAGGTCAGCTTGCAACTTTCTAGTTTTAGTTCTGTTACTTCCTCTTTTATGTTGAAGTCCTCCCCCCGTGTGTCACGTTTTACTTTACACTTCCTGTCTTTGTCTTTTCCCCGCCTGTTTTCTGTGCTCACCTGTATGTCATCTGTTAATTAACCCCGGTGAATTTCATTTGGTGTTTTCTCTTCATTCTTTATACATTTGTCTATGTTTCCTGTGTCTGTTCCCTGTGTCTTTCTGGTCAATTCAGAGTTTCATAGTTTTTTTAAACATTTGCCTGCCTTAAATGCTGAATTAAGCTAGCAGAGTTGGCAAACAGGCAATAAAAAGTGATCTACATTTTGTCATATAACTCAAAAAGCCTCTATCTCCCAAATATCAAACTATTCCCAAAAGCTTTATTTGTTTTTAGGTTTGAAATAAAAGTAAATCTTGTTCCAAATCGTACTCAAGCACAATATAACAGATTGTCCTAAACTGTGTGCAAACAACAAATGTTGTAGCATTTGTACACTTGGCTCCAGAGTTTGTTGCTCCCTATTATATTTGAATGTATCACTTTGTTTGTTGTATCAGTGCCAAAGCTTTCTGGCAGCGTGTTCCTGTTTAAAGTCCTTCGGGAGGGCACAGGAACCTTTGTGCTTTATCAAATTATTATTTTTCCATTAACGTCAGTCAACAATGCTGGAAAGTATATAATAAGACGCTTTTTAATCAAGCACATCAGCGGGATGGTTTGTGTTTGCTCATTCATGTTGAATCTGAATTGATTGAAAAGCTGTAAGGTGGCATTTAGCTTCACTGGGAATCATTTGAATTACCAGGAAAAAGGTCATGGTGCAAAAATAGCCTTTATTGATAGGTAAAATCAATTATATTAAGGCAAGAGCAATACAGGGACTGACAGGCAGACTGACTGAGAGAGAGTGAATACATAATTGGTTTCAGCCTGCAGGTTGATGTGAGCTTCTTTGTAAAACAGATGCTAAAAAAATAAGCAAAGGCAACAGGAAATTAATAAGACAGATTTCAGAAGTGATTGCCGCTGTCTTTGGCTGAATCACTGGACTTCGTATCCTCTGATTTGGAGCTCTGTTGAAACAAACAAACAAGCACAAGGTTTACTCTCAGTTAGGGCTAAACATGACTTAAAATGGGTCCATGACGTTTAATTGGAAGACTTTGTTGGTGTAAAAACACATGATTTTGTTCTTTTACATTTTAACATTGCTTGGAATGTAGTAGAATTGTAGTACTGTTTTGTGAGTGCCAGCCTGATGTTGCTCTATGGAACAACATAAATCAGTTGGTCTCACCTTGGACTTGAAGAGGAGGTTGATGACTCCCTTTGAGCGCCTGTCAGCTGTTCGGTCAGAGGTCCCACAGACAGACATGCTCTTACTGTCCCTCCTGGCTCTGACGGAGTCCACCTCTTCTGCGCCCCCCACCACCGCCAAGGACAGACCTATAGACAGGATCAACTTCAGTGTTTGTGTCACTGATAATCAGCTTACAATCAAACCTTTACATGAGTTTTGTGATGTCGATACCTGACTTGCTGACTTTGACTTCATATACCCATAAACATGGTGGACAAAAGTAAATGTTTGGTGGGTGTTAAGAAACTTTTATTTGTTTATTGCATCTACATTTTTTGCTCACGTGCAATTTGCATGGACTGGACATAGCTATCAACGCTCAGAGTAATAAAATATGACACATCATGTTTGTGGCATCCATCTTGTTTCCACATTACGGCTTAAAAGCTCACAGACACACCAAAGTTTGGAATTGTGCTCTTGTAAATGTTCTGCTGATGAACTGTTTGCTCAGGCAACACTGGTCCCACTACATCGAGTCTGTACAGTTTGCAGTCAGCGGGGCTAATCTACAGTAGTGTATTAACACCACAGTCAGTGCTGGCTCAGCTGGCCTGGTTCAACACGGCAGGATGCCAGAGAAACATGAGTAAATTGTGGCCTGATGCACTATTTGGAAGTGCAGGGTTATGTAACTGTAACAATGAAACATGAACTGGATGAGTCTGCGGGCCAGTTTGGAAAATTACAACGGACATGACTGACCGACTAATTTACCACCTGACATCAGGGTTTGTGTTAGGTCAGGCTCTCACTTCAACACTCTCTAGCCTGCCAATTTTGTTTCAGTGTATACAGTGAATATACAGGCGCTCTACTACAGCCGCAACAATTAGTCAATTGATCGATCTGAACATTGGCTGGTTCCAGCTTCTAAGATGAAAGGATTTGCTGCTTTTCTTTGTCATTTGGTGAAGAATCGTTTTTTATACTGTAGGTTGGACAAAAGAAACTTTGCCACATTCAGATTTTTCTTTGGATCCGCATCAAATTGATCTCACTCATAGATACCAGCCAAAAAAGTGGAAGAAGTGAGTGAAAATTCCTGGATCTGTCTGCACCATAGGTTAATGGGGTCTATTCTGGGCCGAGACCCAAACGGCCGGACATGGGCGGAAACATAATCTCCTTTGCGGAGGTAATAACGTTAGTTGCAGCCCTACACTGCACTTCAAAAGTCATATTCCTGCAATGACCTTGAGTGTGTTTTTCCTTACAGTCAGCTTTCCAGAACGGAAAAAACACAGTACTTCCTTTCAGGTTTTTATGTTGACTTTGTCGGTTCATAGCTATAACTCAATTACAGTACACTACTTGTGATTTGTTAGTCACCTGTGATGGCGGGCAGGGATCTGGAGTTGGCATTGGTCAACGACACTTTTCCTTCATTTGGATCAGATAAGTTGGTGTCACTGCGGAACTCCTGTTTCTTGGACAGCTAGAGGGAGACAGAGATCACACAAAACTCAATAACCACAGCGCCTCCATTACTTAAACACCCCTTTAACTTGCTTCTTTTCCTCCCTCCTCTCTCATCCCATGCTCTACCTCCCACTGAAGCTCATTCTCACCCGTTTGCAGTCCAACGTGTTTGTCCTTTCTCTTTCCTCTGAGATGAAGATCATGCTGCTCCTCTTCTTCTTCTTCTTACTCTTTCTCAGCTTGACCTCCGCGTCGCCCACTGTCACCACCACCTCCTCCGTTGTGCTTGTGCTCACGCTCCCGCTGGAGCGCTGAAGGGTCCAGGAGGTTGGCGACTCGGGGGGGAGGTCCCTGGGAGGGTGTGAGTAGTAAATAAAAGGGGCTGAATGTTGAATTTACATATTCAGTTTGTTGCTAGGAACAGATCTTTGCACTTTGAGATTGACTGTAGGCTTTAATTGAGACAAATTGGTGGCCATTTTATTACAACATAGTGGATGTAACCTGTAGATGAGATGTGTCATTCTTGCATTATTTATTGAGGTTCTCTCGACACTCCAAGGTCACTAGATGGATTCATTCATCAACACGTATGTGTCTGCTACCTGTCTGCATGGACCTTGGTCGGCGTCCCACATTCAGATCCCTGCAGTGAGGAGATGGAGATGATGGACTGACGGAAAGAGCGCAGCATGGAGCGAGGACGAGTGGACTTCCTCTCATCCAGGTCGGGCTGAAAATACAGAGTCGAACTACATTATATCAAGATAAACAGACAATACTCCTGCTTGGATAGTGACGGTGAAACAAAGCAGAAGTGCATCATTAGAGTATGCAAGAAAAGCATAAACAAGTGAAGTTGCCCTTAAAAACAGCATATCATCACTCCCACTCATCGTTAGTTTAATCGCCCCTGAAGGGCAGAGCCAATTTACAACTTAATGACCATATTTAGCCCCAGTCAGTCCATCCAAAACTTTGCTCTGGTTGTAGAGAAATTTAAGGGCCCAAATCCCACGTCAACGCTCTACTCTGAGGCTTTCATGAGCACTTTGATCTTTAAAATCCGCCTGGGTCAGCTCATTTGCAGCTTAATTAACGCAGCTCTACTGCAGTAGCTGTGAATCCGGAACATGTTTTAGACTACAGACCACTACCGGTTCTTACCAGCTCTCTCACTCCGTACTCCTTCTCCACTTTCTTCTTCAGCTGTTTGAAACACTCCTCCATGCGCTCGTGGAAAGGACGCAGGTCGTCCGTCACTCTCTTCCCGTGGAGAGAGATCCCTCCACCGAGTAATGGGATCTGTGAAGGAGAACGTCCACATGAAAGTGAGGCAACTATACGTGGTGTTTATATGTATCCAAGAATGTGAGTTGGCGCGTTGAATACCTGCCATGCGATGAGGTCTTTGAGGCGCAGCAGTTTATCTCTGTCCTCAGTGTGCTGCTGGGTGTACTCTTCGGTAAAGAACGCCTGATACAGACGATATATCAGAAATCCATTTCATGACTTTTCCATCCAATTGCACTTTCAAAACACACTAAAATGATCCTAACTCCTCCCGAGTTATGAAAACAGCAGCCTCAGGAAGTGATATTGCTTTTTGATACCATCTGAATTTTAGCCAATTCATCACGAGATATGAAATTTGCAGTAAGCGCAGATAACCTTTCAGGGGGTCAGTCATCATAGAAAATTGCACCTTTTTAAAATTCTACAAACACAGTCACAATGAATCAGAACGTGTTTGGAAGGAAAAATAAGCTCAAACCTAACCTCCACTGTTCCTTTACCTTGTCAAAAAACTAAACAAGAAAACCAATAAACAATGACTAGAAATAATGACCCATGACCAGGGGTGTAATTTATAAAAATCAAACTCAGTTTAACTCTCATTGGGCCTTGAAAAGTGTATTTGTATAAATTCAGGGCTGATTCTTTACCTTCTCATACTTTGCAAAGCCGCCCATCACAGCCGGGTCCACGATGCCGTTGAGCAGCATGGAGAGAGGGTTGATGGGGAGGCTCCAGTCAGCCTGGTATTGGTTAATCATGGTCAGAATCTTCTCATTGGTGGACTCCATGGTCTCTATGGCGTTCTCCAGTGGAGACAAGGTGGTCTGGATGGAGAGTGGTAGGAAGAGCAGAGGGAGGGAGGGGGGGAGGAGCAGAGGGAGGGAGGAGAGAGACATGAAAAAATAAGGCAAAAAGAGACAGAAGAAGAAAGGGATGGATTTCAGAACGGTTGTGTGAAATGTGTAATAAAAACATTGAAATGCTACACTGGAGGCAGCAGTTCAAAGCAAACACACATGTCAATCATTGAGTGAAAACACTGCCTCACAGACTTACATGTTTCATGTCAGTAGCCTCAAACCAGCGTAGGATCCCTGGCAGCTTATACACAGTGGTGAAGGTTGTGCGTTCAATCCACATAGACTAAACATAGGGATGAAAGGAAGAAAATAGAAAGATAGATGAGCTTCTGCCACTTGTGAATACGCATAACATGATACCAAGTCAGACACTGACTGCTGTTGGAAGAAATCAAAGTCCTGCTCAGAAGTCTGCTTACTAGGATACTGTCTGTCTTGGTTTAAATGTCCAGTTTTCATCGAATATTTCTTCATTTTTTATCAAGTTAATGTCTTGGGACCACTGTGAGGGTAAGAGTGTTGGTAGTGTCCTTGCAGGAATATCAGCTGGTGTAAAGTTGATTGGCATAGTGTTCATAGGAGCAGATGAAGTGTAGTTACAGGCGAGGCCATCAGCGACTGTCCTGTCAAACTGTGCAGGATGAATCCACTGACGGAGGGTTTGGTACTGTGAGTGTAAATAGAAGTTTTTTGGTGCTTCCAAAAGACTTTCTTTGCTTCGTTGTGATGATTTTTCTCTCGTAGTTTCATTAGTTTCATTCTGTGTTGTGATATTTGTATTTTTGCAATTATCTTTTTAAAGTAATTTAGATCTTTAAGATTCTTCATTTGCTGTTTTTTTTCCGTTTCCGATTCCTTCATCATTTTGCATCCATTTCTGTGCGCCGTTCAATTCCAGTTCCTTAAAACAAAACATTCTCCGTTCTTCTTTTCCTCTCTTCCATTGGTGGGTGGAGACTAAATCAGATCCCTACGATAATAAAATAGTATTGGGAAAACAAATCTTCCTTTCTTCATCTCACTCATTCTGCATAGGCCTGATTACTTTTCTCAGTGTTTTTTGGTCTCATTATTATTTTCTTCAGACTCTGTGGGCCTGCTTTATTCCATCTCATTGGCCATTTTCTGTACTTTCTTGGTCACTGCACAATCTGATATCTAAACTTGCACAATAATACCTGAATCTTATGTCGCATCTCAAGTGCTCATCTAAAATCTTGAAACATAAACTGATGTCTTATCATATAATTGAAAAACAGGCTTCTTTTAAATAAAATCCTATTATTTCACAGACTGATAACAATGCAAGGATGCAACTCTAAGACTTTCATGGTCCCTGTGGTCATAAATCTTTTGATTAAAGAAAACTCACAGCAAACTCATTGTTGGGGTCCACAGGTCCTTTCCTCACAGGCCTGGAATAGTGAAAACGCTGCACATAGTTGGACTTGTAGAAGCTGCAAATGGTGGAAGAAAAGGCAGACAGAGTTCAAAATCAAAGGAGTCAAACGTAACATCATCATCACTTGTTCCACAGACATTTACATTTTTCCCTGTGAAAATATGATGAGCTAAAATGCTGTTTGACTGACTTGATAATCTGGTCAGGGCAAGGTTTGTTCTTCAGGCGAGGAGGAATCTCGAGGACCGGCTGCACTGTGAAACACTGGATATCTGGTTCAAATCTCTCAGGAATGAAACATCAATGCATGATGGAGGGTATCTCTACATCCCTGAGTCAGAAAGTCAAGCTGAGACGGATGTGCCTGACCTCCAGCGGCTGGGTTTAAATATACAGAGGCACACCAAAACAAAATTTAGATCCAGACATAAAGTGTCTAGATGTCGGGGTAAGTTTTCTTGCGTTTGGAGCAAAAGGTCCCCTGATGTTGTTTTTCAAAAAATACCAGATCTTATATTCAGATTTGTTGTGACTTCTTCAGCGATCTAAAAACAATTTAATGTTACAGGTACTGCAGAGTAAATGAATGTGTTTTTCTCTCTCGATGCAATAATCCACAAGAGTGCTTGTATAGACTGTAGACCATGTATAGCATTTACATTTACATTATCTGTTTTCTATGTACTTCCACATATGTGTAGCCGTGTTATGGTGCCAGAAGGATACACTGAAGTGGAGAGTTCCTGATGTCATCTCCTGGCATGGTGGTGGTGTTGAGGCGCACGGCGCTGGGGAACTGGCTCATCAGCTGGTTCTGAAAGTCCTCTCTGCGTTCATACTCCTTGCCGCGGTGAATGAACACCTTGTTCTGAAGCCATAGGAAATGAATTGGAGTTCGTAATAGCAATGAAAAGATTGCACCTTTATTCATTCTGTAAGCTGGTAGACATTGCATATCTTTTTCCAAGGCAAGGCAAGTTTATTTCAATAGTAAATTTCATATAAAACATTTTAAATAAAACAGTAGTTACAGTAGATTTAAAAGATTTAACAACTGCAAAATCATAAATATGTAACATAACGGGAAAGGCAGTGACAAACAGAAACGATTTAAGACCTCAGGTGTTCTGAGCTGAACCGAATCCTGCCTGTTCCTTTTTTGTCTCTGACCCTCGGGACAGTCAACAAACCTCTCACAGATGATCTAAGAGCTCTGGATGGCTCGTAAACAGAGCAGCGTATCAGAGATGTATTTTGGCCCCAAACCATTCAGTGCTTTGCAAATCTATAATAGCATTTTCAAATCAATTACTTGATGCATAGGAATCCGGTGCAAGGCTCTGAGAACTGGGCTGATGTGTTCCACTTCTTTAGTTTTAGCGAGGACTCGAGCAGCAGTGGTCTGATTGTTTACAAAAACGCTGTTGCAATAATCAAACTGTGAACAAGCACATTAAGTCTTGCTATTTTTTTCGGTGGTAGGAGGATGATTTTGTCATTCTGTTGATGTGGGTTCTGAAATGCAGAACTACACCACGATTTTTCAACATTATGGCTTCAAGAGGAGCACTGACATCTTTCTTTTTTGGCACCATTATTGTTTCAGTTTTGCATTCCAGCAGACCCACTAATTTTTTAAATGCACTAATCCACTGATTGTATTGGTCCATAATCATCTTGATTTTTTTGTTATGTAAATCGTCATCATTTTTGTAGTAATGTTGTTGTTTTCCCAAACGTGAACTATAATGGGAGTTGTGTATATGTAGATGTTGAATAGACTTGTACTAAGAATAGACCTTTAGGGAACTCAACATGTCAGTGCCGTTTGTTCAGATTTGTAACAATCAACTGACACAAAATAGTCTGTATGCTACAGACAGAGAGACAGACAGTCCCACCTATCAACTATGTTGAACACAGCACTGATATCCAGCTGTATTAAGACAAAGACTGTATCATGTCTGCATTTAAATACATGTTGTTTAAGATTGTTATCAGTTGATATTCAGAGCACAAAAGTGGACCTGTGCCTCGCCTCCACTCACTGCCCTGCCCTGCGCCTGAGTCACTGACTGTGTCATACTCCTTAGCACAGCAGATCAACACACCTTATGAATACAGCTCGAAACAGTGGAATATTTTATACCTGCAGTTTGCTGAAATCCACAGATCCACAATGTCCCCATAAGGTTCTCAATGTCCAATTATGTTTACTATCTCACTGGTGTATTTAGAAACTTGTCCACTGCTACAATTTTAAATAGCTTCAGCTTAGAAATCTTTTCTTTTTTTTGACCTTTTTGCACAAGCAGGGGAGTCAGCGTGTGTGTGTGTGCTGAAAGGGGGGAGAATACTTTTTGTAATACTGTTGTGACAAACACGAACCCTGAGGAAAGGAGGGTAGCCCTGTCCATAGTAGCCCACTGCAAAGTAGTCCGGCTTCGGCCGCAGGATCTTCATAATGTTCTCATAGAACTTGGCTTGTTTTTCCTGCAGAGAGAGACAGAGAGAGACAACGAGGGAGACAGAGGATCTGTTCAGGGGAGAGCTTCAGATGTGCACTGTGTGCAGCCGTAGCAGTTTTATCAGCTTGTGCCAATGACAAAGCTACCCTCAGCAGAATGCTGGGCCTTTGAGGGTGATAGATGTAGAAAAAATAAAGTGCAAAGCATCCAAGGGCAATGTCTGTCATTTATATAACCACATAAATTCAGCATTAGCTAAGAGAGCCACTGGTGCAGTCATATAAAGAGAGAGAGAAAGATTATTCCATTGTTAGGAAAAGTGTAATTCTCTGTGGGGAGGGGAAAAGGAGAGTTGAGTGAAGGAGAGATGGAGGGGGAGGTGGTGCTAAAGAACAAGTTAGGATTTGAGTATCGAGGGAATCACATCTGCCGTGGTCCTAAAGGAAGAGATGAAAGAAACAGAGGAGTGAGAGGACAGACTAAGATGGGTTAGGAGGGGTTTGAAGATGCTGATGATTGGCAAATCGCACTTTATGAGGTCATGGTAATGATGAAAGAGTTCTTCATGCAAAGGATCAGATTGAAAGGAGGATTTTGTGAAGTGAGAATTCCTTTTTCAATGTGAACGAATGATTGTGACGAGTGAGTGCAAACGATTAACTTGGTGTGAGACTCACAGGGAACAATATGTTCTGAGGTTAAGACAACATGATGTTCTGTACAACTTAGCACTCACAGTCCGGCTGCTGGAAAGTTTTCCTAGATTTAGCTTTCAAGGGTTAAGTAAACAACAGCTGTGCTGGAAGTGATGTTACTGCAGTTATAAAAAGACATAAATCGCCTGAATTCTCTTCTTTTTCTTTAAACACCCCCTTACATCCAATAACATCTATAACATCTATAAAGGGAATTCAGGGGATGACATACTGCAGAAGAAAATAGATCATGGTTATTGTGCAGAAGATGTGAGATTGTTGAGTATTACCAGTCTCTTGCTGAGCAATTCGTAGTCAAAGATCTCGTTTTCGTACTGATCAGCTAGTTCCTTACACAGAGTGATGGCCTCTTCCCACATCTAAACACACACACACAGACACAAAGGGAAAGAGAAGAGTGTCCGTCATTACACCATCTGCTAATAAAGCGGCAGCAGCTGTCGTGGTGGGAATTCATCTCGTGAAAATCTCTTTTTCCAGGTCTCTGGCGAGAGGACGGGAAATGTCTCTATCCCTGCTTCAAAGAACACAAAGCACTCTTGGAGAATACAAAATGACTGTGACACCAACACAGTGCTCAGAGACTGTGACTGCATGATTGCAACACTGTCTCATCCTTAAAAGATACTGGAGGTATGAGCGAGGAAAGGAATATTTTCCAAAATACAAGCCTGTGCACTGAATTCAGATTTTACAGGCTTTAGCTTTTCCCCAAGGAAAGAAAAATATTTTGTTCGGTTCTGTGATCTCGTTTTTTTGTGTGAAATGAATTCAGAAAGTTATGTTAATTTCTAAAATCAAAGCTTAAATACTCTTTCCAGAGTCATGATTCACTTTGGAGCTCCGAGCAACACTTTTCACATTACCGTGTTGCTCTATGAAGGTGTCTACGATGAGTTTTTGCTGGTAATGAAAGTCTCAATTTATTACTGAAGCCTCTTTATGACCTACTTAAAACCATCAGCTAATATCAGCGGCTTTTTCTATATCCTTCTTCTTAATGCCTGCCACCGGGTCGCGTTCGCTACAAAATCACAACACTACTAGGGAAAGCTTTTTCAAGAAAATGATTATTAGTGAGCAATCAAATGTGTCAGTTGTAGGCTCACATGAAGGCTAACCAAGGTGTATGAACGGTAATTATACTGAAACAAGGGCAGTGATGAAGACCGCTAGACTGAAATGTTAGCTTGTTTGTTGACATGACCAGAAAAAACTTGTAATTGGGAATAGTCAACTTTGCCATATATATGTGTGTGTGTGTGTGTGTGTGTGTGTGTGCTGCCTTTTTATCTTTGGGAAATCAGCATTTGATTATGTGACTGGTTTGCACTTTTGCATTCCTTTCACCAAAATAACTAAGGAAGTACAACTAGGCATTATAAACTGGACGAGGGTAATATTGTTTTGCTACTATAGCCTTGGATTAACCTGGTCTCCATTGATTCTGAAACCTTTTACGATCACTCCATTGGGTGTCATCATTTTGCTTATGTTCTATGTTCAGCTGCATTTAGAAAACAACTGGAAAAAGACACCTGAGTGCTCTGTCTTAGTACTAAAGCTGATTGGCTTTCCAAACTGGGGGTGCAAGCCAATATCCAGGGGCTGTGCTGCAGGTCAGAACTAAACAGAACAAGGTGGGGCCAATTTCTTGTTGTAGGCGGCAACATAACGAAAACAAACATCCCTAACAACAGCCGGCAGGAAGAAAAGAACATGTGTCTCCTGTTATGTTTTATGAAGTTACATGGTTGCAAGTGAGCGATGGACTTCACAGGACACTACTAACAACTTCTTTCGACCAGTGGATCCTTACGGACTGAAGAAATATAAATTATCGAGGAATGGACACAATTTAGGATTTAATGACCACTTCACAGACAGGGTGTCACCAGTTTTCTGTCTCCTTTGCTAACCTTGCCAGCAAATCTGAATGAATTATTATTTGGTTCTTTTGATTTCTGTGAAAGAATCAAACGACTGAACTGACAAAAGACATAGCAGATGGAATAGAGCAATAAAACAATGCTGACCTTGCCCTTGTCAAAGTAGTCAATGATGGTGTCGTAGAGCGTCTCTTTGAGCTGCCGCTGGGTTTGGGCGCCGTGGGACTCGAACTGGGGGCTGCACATCTCATCTAACCACTGCAATGGAGACACGGAGACAAAGGTGAGATACAGTATGTAAAAAAAAATTTTTAATTGCTGAAACCAAAGAAAAAATCAGACCAGCTCTGTTTTGTACTGTCCCATTAATCATGATGTTAAAACAAAAGAGGGGAAGAACTTAAAGGGCTCCTCTGTTGTAATAAATCAATATTAGCCTTACGCAGAGTGTGCACAAAAACATAAAGCGCAATGCTCATTTATTATATAAACGAGACAATAGTTAATCTTCCATTACATAAATTAAATCCATTTAGAAAACAAACAAAAAGTACATCGGGATCTTCAAAACTGACTTATATCATTGGAACCGTTCCATCTGCTCAGGAAAGTGGGGAGGATTAGAGCTTTCTGTGTATTAAAGCCCGCTCTTTGCTGTAATGGGAAGCCGGCATGACGGGACTGACACCGACGATGAATGGAGATTATAAAAAACATTATAGAGTTCAACTGCTTTGATGTAATGATACCAGACAGGAGAGAGAGGGAGAGATGCCCCTGGTCCTCTGTCCTTCTCTGTGAAACTCTAAGTGTCTAATAAAAGAGATGAAGGAACAAAAGAGGTCAAACACACTCAGACACATGCATGAGCACACAAACCGGCGCACGCACGCGCGCACACACACACACAGACTTTTCCTCATCAATCACCATAGCGATGAAGCCACAGTGGCCGATGCCATGCCATAAACTCACCTCGGAGCGTCATCATTTGGAGGCCAGAGACACAGCAACCATTTATCAGCTAATAAAAAACTGTCTCACTCGTGGCAGACGGACAAGTAATTAGGCAGAGCACGACACTGGCTCCAGCATTAAATGACAAAATATCTCTTTATTAGTGTGTGCGTGTGTCTGTCCTACCTTGAGCAGGCGGGAGTGGAGCAGCAGTGTGTACGCCGCCTCGGTGTAGTTCTCACCCTCCAGGTGAAGGTCCCTCAACTTGTACAGGTACCTGAGCACACACACGTGTACAAACACACACACAGTGGCAGAGGTCAAGTAAAAACATGCAACTTAGACATCACTCCACTAGATGCCACTGTTGGGCAACTTGAAGACCTACACATGAATTAATCACTGTGTCATTCAATCCGTCTCTTTCACAAGCACACACACGCTCACACACACACACCCCTATACATACCCTGAAATACGCAACTTAGAGATGTCATTCAAGAGCATGCACGCACACACACACGCAAGTAAACACAAAAACAAAATTCAGTGCATGTCTTTTTAATGGTCCGACAGATGTTTTGGAGCCCAATAATGTTTCCTCCCGACTAGGAGGAAAAGGGGAACATTTGGCTTCTAGTGGACTCACCTTTACTGCCTCATCGTTTAGTTTTCTGTCTCCCTCTCCCTGTAGAAAACATTTTGCCACATGGCCAGAGGCTAGACTGAAGCAAGAAGGCTTCTTGATTCTTCTAAATGAACAATCCCTGCTTGGGTGGTATGGTTGCACTCTGAGGTCAGTCGTTCATTCTGTCCGGCTGAATGTTGAAGGGTCTTTCTTCTTTTTTCCCCTCATCTCATTTCCTCTTATGTCTTTCCACTCACTTTTAACCAACTCAGTCCCAGTCCAGTCCACTGACTGTATATAAAGATGAAGGACACAACATTTGCTCCAAATTGAAAGCAAAGCATCTCGATGGCCCCAAGATTGTTTCTGTCATTCTAGGTTGTTCTAATCACACTGGTGTTTATTTTTCTGATAAGTTTGGTTTTAATGAGTTATCTGATGCTATTAAAAGGCAGTAAAACATCACAACTGACAACTGAGCCCTGCTGGCTTCAGTCCTTCCCTCGCGTTCTTGAGTTAATCTGCATGTTCATCTACTTGTTTGGTTGACTAACCCTTCACTGTCACTTATTTGTCTGTTTTTCTCTCCATCCTTCTGTGACTCCTCTTGTTCCCTTCCTCCATCTCTCTGCATGAACCACCACTGATGAGTCTTCTCATTCCTCTTTACCATTGTGTTAGGAACCGTATTATACAGAAAAATTGATCTTCTCGATTCAAATCAGCCTAATTTGTTCCTCTAATTAATTAAGTAAAGTGGAGTTTATATAATTACTGAATGGGAACACTGGCCATGGATGCTTAAACTGAAACATTGCTAGTATTGCTACATATGCTCCTGTTTTTCATAATCAAAGGGAATGTACCTGGTACTCACAGCTGCAAAAAAATGTAAATAACTGTATATTCTAGTGAGACAGTGTCACAAGCAATCATGCAATAAAATATTAAATGTTTAGAAAACCAAGTGAGTGAGTGAGTTCTTGTATACTAACTGCGATCCACAGTACACTATACAGATTAGTGTATAGTACATACATCGTGTCATTAACACAGTGTGTACTGGTACAGAATTGGGGACAGTTTCACTGCTGCGAATACAAATAAAACAAAACGCTGCAGAAAAGACTTTATAGAAACAGTGCCACTGATGCATATCGGAAGAACAGACTGCGCTTTGGACAATTTCCTTTTTATTGTCGCAATTTACTGAATGGGCAAGTCTGAACATTACCGAATGGAGTTTCATAACGTACTGCACAGTTAATGTTGTTGGATACGGAGGGAATTCAGAATGAGCGTGCCATGAAAATGATGTTTTCTTAGTCAATTTTAGGCTCGTGTTATTGTTTTGAGCTGCGACACATACAAGTAACATTCGAGCTGAGGTAATATCCAGCCGTCATGTAAGCTTCTCAGCAATTCATCTGCAAATGTAATGTTGCATAATTGCCTCACTGGGCTGTAACATAATTAGTGGTGGGTTTTTATTATCCATGTATGGCCTGCAGTAATATAACTATCTAATCTTTTTGCATGATAACATTCTGGTTTATTATCTTACACGTCTAACACATACGTAGAGCTCATGTGTATTTGCATTCAACTTTGTTTGTTTGCCAACATTAACAAGCGAGCCGGACAAATATTACCATATTCTCCACAGGATAGACGAAGGCAGCTGATCAACCACAGAGCTGAGCTCACATTCACACATACAGATAACTAATTATGTCTATAAGCCATCTCCAGATAGGCACCCTGGGACCTGACAGGATCTGTATTCCCTCTCTCTCTCTTTCTCTCTCTCCACCCCCTGAATTCATCCTGTCTTCCTCCATCTCTCCACCTCTCCCTCTCTGGTTCCCGACATGTCTCTCTTTCTCTCTGCTCTCCCTCCAGTCAGCCCAAGAGCTGATCCTGTGGATTTTGACATTAATTCAGCGGGACTCATATAATCCCTTGTCAGATTATGGAGGCACACAAACACACGCGCGGACATGTACACACATTCAGACACACACGCGGGCACATACGACACATACATGCACCGCTTTAAAGTGTGCCACGTGAAATTCAGCATGTAAATACCTGATGTACATCCCTTCACGATTGATGTCCTTGTAAAAGTTCTGCAGAATCAAAAGGAGAAGTCGGGTTAGTGTGTGTGTGTATGTGTGTGTGTGTGGGGGTATGTGTGTGTGACAGACGGAGATTTTTCAAAAATCACTCTGATGCACTGCGCTGACTATGAGTTTCTAATTTCATATTTCTGCTTCCAAATGCTTTTTCCAAATGGCTGTATGTGTGTGTGTGTTGTGTCTTATACTGTAGACTTGTGATTGCCTGTGTGTATTAATGTGCGGGAGTGTGTGCACACACATTTGTTAGTTAAGCAGCACCAACTCCCAGTTTAATGAAGTTTAATGACATCTACAGAGAACAGAGGAGTGGAACGAACTGATGTAACCCCACCTCCCACCAGCAGCATGAGCCCGCAGACACAATAATACACACACAGAGACACACACACACATAATCACAAAAATGTGGGGGAAAAAAGAGCTCAATTACTGTGAGATTCACAGTGAAGCCAAAGCATACTGAATGCATATTTATATCTATTTGCTTCATTTTGGCAAAGGTCAGACGCATCATTGCTTGCATCAATGCATTTTAACTTAAGTGAGCCAATCTCCTGCTGGAGGCTCGTCTAGCTACATGAAGGTCGGATGTTATGACTCACAGCAGTCTCCTTTGACACATCCTCTGAGCATACAGCGACACAATCCACAGTCCAACTACAGTATCATCTTCTGTTAGGGTTCCCACACTGTCTTAGACATTAAATCCCAGGACCTTCCAGGCTAAATTCACTCAAAGTCTAGGGCCTGAGACACCAGAGTTTGAGACACAGACCAGGATGAATTACTGTTTCACAAAACTGAGAATTTTTTTAAATGACAACTAGCGACTTTAAAGAAGCTCACAGACAATAACATAAAAGGGGCAGAGGCTTGAATGTGTGAACACAGTAGAATCTAGTCTATTGATAACATTAAGTCAAAATAAATATTAGTGACGCATGAAATACGAGTATATGGGACTGATAAATGATCAGCCCTATATTTGGAAGTTTATATTATTGGCAATTTATTAGTAATTAGAAATTCTAGCCGATAAATATTGACTTCAATGTGAAGCCAAATTGCTTGTATTGACTTGACAAGTGGCAGCTGGTTAAACATCCCCATACTTGCATTTTATATGGAGGAAGTGAAATCTGCATTCCCAACATGCTTTGCATGCAAGCATCTAAAGTTATACTAGAAAGCCTTTCGCCCAGAATAAGCAGCGGTTACTTTAGTGTATTTGTGTTCTTTAAAAATGCATCCGCATGAGGAGGCATAGCAAATACCTATGTGATTGTGTGTGTATGTGTGTACTTCCTAAGTGAAGTTAGCCTGAGGGGGGCCATGGACGGGAGAGTGCATTAGTGCCAGCCAACCTGCAGAAGGGATTTTTTTAGTTGGCCAAACAAATGAAAGAGAATAGCTAATGGGCAGCTGCCCGGGGCTACAAGCTAAACACCTCTGCAATGTTCCAGCAGCCTCCTCTCCTCAGGGAAGAAAATAACACATTTTGAGACAAAGCCTTGCATCCATGTATCATTAAATGATCCTAAACGTTAGCTCTAAGAAGGGCCCTTAAAAATGAAAATCAGAGGAAAGAACTCAAATAAAAACAACACAAATAAAAGAAGGAAGCCGGCGTTCAAGGGGTGGAATTATGTGATGTAATCTGCTGTGGCGAGATCGTATGGCGGGTAGATGAGATCTGTTTCTAAATCTGAGAATACCGTGTGGGGGAATCTGATTAGGAGATCACATAAGAGAAAGGATGTGGAACAGACAAAAGCTGATGCAAGCCCCTGCAAACAGTCAGAGACCAGACACAGAGATGAATCCTTTCCTTTAGATCAATCAGCACACAAATTAAATGTGGAAAAGCTATACAAAGACCTTGGCATGTAAGACTAGACATAAAACCTGTGTTTCCTAATGAACTCTTCAGTCAGCGTGGCTCTTCTGGCATGGATGAGAGTATTGATCGAGGTCTGTATGGAACAAACTCACCCACTACTCTCCTCTTACATTAGCTGTTCAATTAATAATGAGCTAATCGATGTGTGTATGTGTTGGTGTGTGCGCAGAACATCTGAGACAAGCACCTCTTTGCTGTGAAGTTAAGTCCTACTGCTACAAAGTACATCGCATGAATCACAAGGTTAGTGTCGATAAATGCAAGTCCACGATGACGCATGCAGGAATCACAACATATGGGAGCTTTAAAAAGAGTCGGAGTGCATCAGTGAAACATGAAAACAAAAAATGAAATTCTTATGGAGGAAAGGCTCACAGCAACATGATGAAATTCTAGGACCCAACCCCCCACTTAGTCTTGATCGAGCCCGCAGGAGTTTTAAAGTACAGGGCTCGGACAACTCAGCTGGCTTAGCTGTAAAGAAGGTTGGGACGCACCAGGAGATTGACGGTGCAGCTCATGCGGTTGTTCCGGCTGTCGTCGCTCATCACGGTGCGGTAGTCAAGGAGACGTATGAGGAGTCCCTTCACCAAGGCGACAAAGTGCTGCACCTGTGGCCTCAGCGTGGGTTTCTTTTCAGAGCAATCCAGCAGGCTGGAACACAAGCATCCATAAGTTAGTCATAAGAGGAGGTTGCCTTGTGGTCAATGCTTAAGTTTTGTGGATGAAGTGCTGAGAGACCAGTGATGCGTCAACAGTTAACTTTTTGAGCGTTAGCAGGAAACCACATGGAAGAAGTTACATGGGACAATATCCGTGGTCAAGATATTTCAAAATTAACCATTTTTGTACCATGTTATATCACATTCTTGCAGTACTATCACTTTACTGTAATTCCCAAGCACGTTTTATACTAAGTCAAACATTATTGGCTGCTGTAATTGTGGTATAGCCTAATACTCAGGCCTACATGGTCTCCAGTAGCTGCATGTATCGTTCGTCTCCTCCTCCGCCCTCCACCTCGTGGTCCAACTTCAGAATGATCTCATTCTCAAACTATCCAAGAAAATAAAGAGAGAGAGAGAGAGAGAGAGGTGGAGGGAGAACAAAGGGAGATGAAAAAGCAAATGAGAAGAGGAACAGAACAGGAAATCAATTATGCAAGCATAATTAAGGCGTCTCTTTTACTTTTATGTCCAGCGTCACAGGAAACCGACGGAGGAGAACAATGTGTGTGCGCCAGTGTTTCAGTGCAGGTGTAGATTTTGTGTGTGTAAATGTAGATCTTCAGGTGTCTCGTGTGAATATATCCGCACACATTCACACATTTCTGTTCTACGAACAAAAATCACTGCATTTATTCAACGTGTGACGTCGCATCTTTGCGTATCATATACATATATGTGTGTTTTTACCTTGCTGAAGTTTCCAGAGTGTGAATGTTCACATGTGATCATGTCAAAGAAGATGGGAATGGTGGCCCTTCTCAACTCTTCCTCTGGGATCAAAGTCATCTCCAGGATGGGACCCACCATGCCAGGGATGAAGCAAATCTTGTGACTGCCTAAAGGATACACCCGCAAAGTCGAAAGGACAGGTAAAATTATATCTGACCCATTTCACCCAACCTCATCACCTGTTTGTTTTACGTTTGTCCTCGGGACTCTACAAGTCTCTGTCTAACAAAACATCCCAATCCCAAAAAACATTTTTCTGAAACTCTGCTTCTTGTCTCCATAATATACCACACTAGGATTGGATTGAGCGATAGGTCTATCTCAAGCGGGTATCCGACAAAATTTCTGTTGATAGCAGTGATTAGCTTTGGAGCAGTTCTTCTCTATATGGATAGTTCTAACAGCCTATAACACAGCAGAAATAAACAGGACAACAGTCATTCAGTGCGCTGTCTCTCCGCCTCTGCTCACACAGACAGTGGACAGCATCTTAACTTCAGAGCAGAGCCCAAAGGAGAGGATACAAAGCAGACTTTAGGACATATTTTACTGGAATCAAGGGAGAAAATGCTCATTTCCAAGTGCAACAAAAGGGAGACAGCATGATCGGTACATCAAACTTCGGCCACTCTGCCCGCAGAAACCTGTCACCCTCTTAATCCACTACCAGTTTATTTACATAGCCATGAAGCTCATTACGCTAAAGTGCTGAAAGTGAACCCATGTTTCCAAAGCTGACATCAATAAACATCAATTATACGGAAGAGCTTTTGGTTGCCTTAAAAGCAACCAAGCACAGACTAAGATGGCCTGCAGAATATGCAGTCAGTCAGGAAGTTACACGACAAGCTAAGTTGTACTGTAGTAATTTTTTAAGGCAGATGAAGCATGTGGGCAAAGTTAAATGAGTACATAATACCAATGCTTTTTACCTAATTTTTCCACAGAATACATCTAAACCAAGCCATGTTTTCACTGGTTCAGTGTTCACTGGTGTTCAAATGGTGCTGACATTTGAACACATTGAATTGCTGTACTGAAAACCAACTCTACTGGCACTCGGTCGTGTCCTGAAGTGAAGTGAAGTGAAAGTGAAGAGACACCTGCAGCCACCTACACACTCTGGTATGTCTTGATGTCAGGGTAATTACAAGTTTGCATACCCGGAAGCTACGACAACCCCACACATAGAAATAACTGACTGGATTTTCTTACCTAGTTTGTACCAGATATCACGTATAGCAAAGCCAATGAGCCTTCTCATGTCTCCGTATCTGAAATGGAGAAATAAAGAAATAGAGAAAATACGCAGGGACAGACACAGAAAGAAAAATCAGCCCTGCAGTTTAGAATCAATGGCCCGATCAATACTGTTATTTTACACCTTCAGAAACTGAGCAACCCGGTGGAAGAGATAACGCTGCACTAATGTGTCCCAACATGAACTAAATTGAATGTCTGTCTACAGGCACCACGCGCCTTTAATAGGCAGTGGGAGTGTAAACAGTAAACGCAGACTCCAAAATAGATCACAAATCACTGAGTGTTTCATTAGAGCGGTGGTGTGTAGGTGTGGTAAATAAGGAAATTATATGGCCCCTCTCTCACTTGGCCAGAATCTTGTTCCTCTTGGTTGGTGAGAAATGCTGAAGCTGCAGAGACTCCTGGGTAATAAACGCCACCGCCAAGTGGAAGTAGTTGTTCCATAACTAGACGGGAGGAGGAGGAATGTAAAGAGAAACAATAGACATCCATGTTGAAACAGGGTTTTCAGCAAGACCTTTTAAACACCATTATGAGCGCCATTTAAAGGACACGTTCACAAAAAAATGAAAATTCGGTTGTTATCTACATGTCAATGGAGAGTTGAGGAAAGTTTAGTTGCACTCAAAACATTGTTGGAGCTTCACGGCAAAACAGGGCTCTCTTAAAGATGTCATTGTCATTGTTGGTCCAACAAGCATATGTTGATTTGGTTTTGTAATTTTGTTACTGCGTGATGAAAACACATTTTTCCCCAAAACACAAAAGGATGACTGAACTAACAATAAGCAATGTTTACTTTATAATACAATGCATTTTTTTTAATACCTGTCAAAACTGTATTCAAGACATTTTAAACAAACTACAAGTAACTTTTAACTGGTTATGTAATAATCCAAATTTAATACTGATCCCTCTCAATGACCTACATAAGAACATGAGGCCATCAGCAAGAAGATTGGCTATTTCTGTATAATTATTATAGTTATTCCTAATGCCTGTCACCGGGTCAGATTCCTACTTATCCAGGTTAAATAAGTCATAAAACTAAAACTATGTTTTATGGCAGAGTGCTGAGGATAAATTGAGGAGTCTCACAGCCTGAAGAAAAAAAAGCTGCTGTATAGCCTGGTTTTATGAATGCGCGAAAACAAATTTTACTTTGTTTGACCATCGTCATCTTTTCTTTTGCCAGAATCAACAAAAGTTCCTTGTAGAAGCTTTAAGGCCTTAAATTCAGATGACTGGATATTAGACTTTTTAAGGACTTGTGGACACCTAAAAGTAATACAGGCAGCTTTCACCATACAAAGCCTCTTACCTGTACTTCAAAATCATCGTTATTGAGGAACTTCTGGTTCATAGTATCTGCGTAGGTATTGATGGCCCTCAGGAACACTCTGATAGACAGAAATGCACACATTTATTGTACAAACCCAAACAAAATACACAGATAAAGTAGAGTCGCATCAAGGGAAATGGACATCAATGCTACAAAAATAACTCCCTCATGCAGCAGTTAGATTGTTGATGACAGATTCATACATAAAAAAAAAAAAAAACAACTTAAAGAAAAAAAAGTCAGTCTAAGAATAAAAAGATGAGAATCTGTCACTTATCACAAATGTAACTTATTTGTTGTTTATCAAAGAATTTCAGCTTTGACAGCCGCTCGAGCTCACAGTGCTATTTCAGCCGAGGCTGTACTATTGCTTCAGACTCAAAACTTCTGTCACAGTGATAGATCATGATAGCAACTTCACACAGTGTGCAGGTGTATCAGTGAGTTGTGACTTTGTGCGTTTCTAAAGTTAAATAGGAAAGCTGCTCCCAGTCTTTCTGCCCCAGCACTATCTATCTATCACAGTTATTCAGAGCTGAATAACTCCCTCACCTCCTTTTTCATTCCTCTCTCTTTTTGTACCGACACATCTCTTCTATAACTTCAGTCTGAAAACTCTTTATCAACCTGTCTTCCTCTGCCTCCCTCTCTTTTCCACCTATTTGCCTTTTCTCTTCCTCTGACACAGCAGCAGCCTCCCCTCTAGCTTACATCACAAAAAAAATACACCCATGGCTTTCACTCCATCAGCTCACGCACACAAACACATTTGTCACATCAGCCATTTTCATCATAGCAGCCCTGATCCCAGCTTTGCTATCTCTGACTCAACCCTGTGTGGGTTTGTGTGAATATCAACAATCCTTTAAAAGTCACATACACCAAGCCTCGATGCCCCTACAGCAGGTCGAGCCCGGGGCAGCCGTGTCCTGTTCAGTTATGAAAGCAGATTTCAGACTGTGGTGGTGTTTAGCTGTTTGTGTATGCATGTAGTAAGGTACCTGTTCTGCACCATGATCATGGCCATCCAGTCAGAGGGATACACATGTTTCCCAATCAGGTCCTTGAAAAGCAGGAAGGACTCCATCAGGAAGTCCTGCAGTGAAATAAAAGACAAGATGAATGTACCTGAGTGTTTATCACTACAGTTTGAGACATCTGCAGGTGTGTGTGTGTGTGTGTGTGTGTGTGTGTGTGTGCGTGCTTACCACCAGATCAGAGGTTCCACTGAAGGTTTCTATGTATGTATCATAGTGACGATCATCCATCTGACTGAGGATGGCTGTCATGCACGCCACCACTCGGGACTACAGAGGTAAAGAGTGAGAGAGAGCGAGGGAGAGAGAGAAGGAGACGCACCATTACTCTTCGGGCACTGTGCAGCTGCTCTTACACTGAGTGCTATACATCTAAAGCCAAAGAAATCTCTTAATGGAATTTGTTTCTGCGCCAGGTCTAAGGCTGCCCGAAGAGAGCTTCAAAGTAACCCTCCTTGTTATTTGTTCATTTGAGCCACAATTTATGCAAGGAGTCCAAACGGCATCAACACCATGACATGCTGCCTACAAGACCTGGAACAAAAGGTCAGCGCTCTGAGCAAGGGAAATTGTCGCGGTGTTATTTTTAAATATGTATCGAAAAGTCGTTCCCCAAATGTTATTCGCAAATTAGCATAATTATAATAAACACACGCCACCATTGCCAAGAGGACTGGCAGCCACTGCAGTCTCTAAATTGTGTTCCATAGTTGGCATTGTGGCCCTTTGCCAGTCTTTAAGATTCCAAAAATATATTTTGCACTGCTCTACAGCACAAATAAAGAAGCTTTTCTTTCTTGTGAAGAGAGCGAAGACAACCACACGCGTATGAGAAAGAGCAAAACCAAAGAGAGGGGTAATTTTGACAAACACTAGGGTTCTAGGTGTAGGGAGGATGTTTCTACTGTAATTTCAACTTCAACACAAAGCGGCGGGCAAATTAAACAGTGCGATGTAATGGAATGGTAAAAAAGCAAAAAAATGTCAAAACAACATACAAAGCCCCTGATTTCACAAAAAAAGATTCAGGTAACATCTATAAAAACACCCTAATTTTATTTCGGTGCAACATTTACATACTGCAGGGGTTTTTTTTTAGTGTTGCTTTTAATGAGATATTAACTCCTCTCGGTATGTGCAATTAAATCTGAACACGGCCCAAGGTGAGTACACAAAAACACACAGAGAGACCAGCGATGGAGAGAATTGCAGATGAAAGATGAAAGTGAAGGAGAGTCGTGAGACAGGAGAGGAGGGAGAAGGAGCGAGTGAAAGTGAGACAGACATGAAAGATGATAGAGGATAGGCAAAAAAGAGAGAGAAGTTTTAAACAAGTTTCGAGTGTGTGTGAAAGCCACTTATGCCGAGAAAACCTCCTTGAGCTGGATTAAAGTACAATATTCATGGTAAATTTAGCACCGAACTTTACACGAGCGTAGAGGCTGAGAGGAGGGAGACACTGAGAGGGGCAGAGGGCAACAAAGGAAAAAAACAGAGGAAAAGGACAAAACTTTACTGCATTGACCAGAAGATAAGAGGAACAAATGATGGCATGAATGTTAAAATATCTGCATACATTACACGCATTTGTTACCATCCCTTAGGGGGCTAGAATACTCATCGTCAGCAAAGCTAGAGTCATCCACTATCAGCCTCTTTTACGTCTCTCTGCTTCATGTAGTCCACCTGTTTGTTCTCTCTCTGACCTTTGTATTTGTGGCCTGTCAATAACTCTTTGAGAACCTAACAGGAAACATGATGAAGCTTAAATTGAAGAAGTGGAAATAAAGAAACAGAAGAAAATTGAAAATGACAAATAACCTGCAAAACATGCTGTAAAAAATGACCTTGTCACTTTCGTTATTTTTCTCTTTCAATTGTTTTCCATCTACCATCTTTATTTTCAATTTTTGTCACACTAATGGAAGTAGGGCTGACTTTTTGATTCATCGAAAAAAATTCAATCAGTATTTCCCAAAGCCCAAGATGACGTCCTTATTTTGTCCATGACAGTATATTCAGTTTACTGTCAGAGAGGAGTGAAGAAACAAGAAATTATTCACATCTAACAAGCTGGAATCAGAGACTTTTGGCTTTCTTCTTAAAAAAAAAAAAAAATTGACTCAAACTGTTTAATCAAATAGTTGACAACCAAACTAATTGTTGCAGCTCTTAGCGAGTGATTCTAAAATGTCTCTGGACACCAGGAGGAGTCTCACTCATGAAATATGGAGCAGGATGTCTTGGCTTATCCCCTGCTTAAAGTCACTGTCTGTTTGTTCTGCTTCTACATGAGCATTTTCTGATCCTTCCCTCTGCTGCGCCTAATTGCTGGAATGAAGCTCAGCAGCCTTTTTTTTTTTTTTTCTTTCCAGAAACGCGGCAGATGCACAGGTACGTCTGCCAGGGTTTGGGCGAAATTATCCTCCAGAGGTGGTGGCGGAGAAACGGAAACACGAGACAGAGATGAAGGATGATGGATGGCTAATTGAAGATGAAAGATGAGTGGCAGCTCATGCGGTGACAGCTCACATCCGATCAAAATGAGCAGTGTGTGTTTGTGCTTGCTTGCATTTTAATAAGAAAACACATTTTTGAGACACACAAGCGTATTTTCACTGTTTATGGTTTTAACAAATATAGAGGTGGGCGCATTTACATACATTCATGAAGGTGTTTTCCGGACTTCATTACATAAATGTCTAACTGCGGATGATCTATGTGTGTGTTTGAGTGTATAAACACCCCCCGTCCTCTGCCCAACTTTCTTCTTGCAGTGCAGTGACACCAGAGACCCTGTCAGCACACTCCCCTCTTTCATCTCTCTTCCCTTCTTCCCCTCTTCTCTCTCTTATGGTCCCTAATGTCCCAATCACATGTTCCATCCTTAAAAGTGCTGCAACATCCATTCAGTGTGACATTAAAGTAGTGAGTAAGCACTGCTATTAACACTAAAACCAAGGAGCAAAGTGTGGATAGTCTCTCAGCCCAGTGGCCAGAATAAAATGATGGCATTGTGTGTTTCTGCAAACCACAGAAATGTTCGCTCGTTCATTTTATACATATATATCAACATTTTTACAGTATGTATCATCACATTCAGATAACATGTATTTTAGATAACTTTCTCATCGGGAGGAGGAGTGGATGGAAGTGGCATGACAGGTCGGCGAGAAGTGAGAGACTGCCATCTGGGACCACTTAACAGCTGTCTCTGCACAAAACTAGGTATTTTTAAGGAGACACTGGCACATCTCCAGGACATTTTTCAGCCTTGTTTGTAGCCAAAAAAATAAATAAAAAAGATTTCTATGAGGAGACATTGTGACATTTTCTAGGACACTAACAAGCTGTGTTGGTACTGCAAAAAAATGTGGTATTTTCAGCAAAAACTTGATCTTTTCCTCACCTTAGCCAAGTGCTTTCTGTGCCTTTTTGTGAAACAGAAATGGAAATGTAAAAAAACATGTCATGTCATGTCTTTAAATGTCTTTTTGTCCTAAGTCAACATGGAAAAATGCTGGTGTTAACATTTTTCCCGACATGACAACAAGAGTTTAAATTATGTTACTACAGCAAAGTAACTCCAAATCTTTCTCTCTGCTTCTCTCTCTCTTTCGTCTTTGCCTTCTTAGTGTGTAATGGTTGATCAGTAATAGGATTAGGAACACACACACACACACGCACTCACTCACCAAAACTACGCTACAGTTCAGTACTTTCTCAAATCATCTTCACTGTGTTAGTGTGTGCCTGTGTTTGTGTGTTGAAGTGTAGGTCACATGTCCTATTGCCCTACTTCAGAGGAACTGGGCTTCTCTGTGGACTTATGCTCTCAAGCTCCCTTAACACCATCGAAAACAAACACGAATGCTCAAAGGGACAAATCTGACCATCGAGTGTCCTCGCACATGAACGTGTTTCATCGACACATGGAAAGGCATATGAGCCTTGTGTATATTGATAAAACTACTGACTGTACTGCAGGGTGTGACGGACAGGGAGCTCAGAGCTTGTTGAGGCGCAGCCCTTACGCAACAGTGAAGAGATTACTGACAAAACAGGACACAGATGCTGGCGAGGTCTGGGATTTCTCGCCGCCTCCTCCTCCTCCTTCTCTCTCCTTCACTTTCCCTCCCTTTATCCATCCAGTCTCTCACCCCGGTCACTCTTGGTAATAATGCATTAGGAGCTGTAATTTCAGAGTTGCATCACAATCACAGTTTCCTGGAAATGCACCTGCATGGAATGACATGAATCTGCCCTGTAAGCCGCAATGTTCATTATGCTCCACAGTACAAAAGCATCAAACTAGACTAGAAGTGTGTAGCAGGGTCTGTATCTGCCCTGGGCCTGCATTTTCTTATTTTCTTAGTATTATAAAAAAGATTGTGATCAGGTTACATCGTTGTCTACATCTCTCTCTGCAGCAGGTCTGTGTGTCTGTCTGACCAAGGGTGGGGCTGAGCTACACACACTCACAGGCAGGCAGCAGGCAGCATAGTGACAATACTGCTGTTTATAAATAAAGATAATTCTCAATGCATATAATCTACTGACTGATCTATGTAATGTGTGATGCCGCCATTACTGTGGTGCCAGAATCAAATTGAATGATATCTGGAATGATCCGGGTCTGCAATTGCTCCCTCTGACAGTTGATATTAGCCCATGAAAATGTGAGCGTTTGCCGGTCCCGTATTATTATTTAGAAATTCTTTGAGACAGATTTGGGGGAAAAGAAAATATGAATGTTTTTCTCCAACTTGAAAGGGAAATTTCTGGTATTAAGATGACATTTCTTGTCAGCCTATTATTGTAAAGTGAGGAGCTTGCTATCTGTGACCTCCCGCATTGGAATCGGATTTAATAGTAGAAGTGGAAAAAAGTGAAATTTCGGCTAGGAAATACATGCAGTGAGTACTAAGCCCAGTCAGCAGGAGATCAGTGGCAGACCACAGGAGGACACCAGTGATTAGTGGTCCTTAGATACACATGTAGGATTAAATTAGATTTATTCAAGTTAAATTCATTTCAAGTAATGGGGGCCTGTGGATTTTGCCTTTGCTGACATAAAGAAAGAAGAGTCAGTGTGGTTTTGGTGTTATCAAAAGTTTAAAGGAGACCTATTGTGCATTTTCGTTTTCTTCCTTTCATTCAGTGTACTATTTAGGTTCTTGTGCATGTCAAAGATCTAAAATCAAAAAGGTCAAAGCCCGCACCAACAGAAGCTCCTCTCTCCCGCAGAAAACACTGCTCCTGAAACACCTTGTCAGTTGTCCCGCCTTTAATTCTGTGACTTTGTGACATCACACTACGTCACCATGTCACACATTTGCATAATTAATGCTTAGCGACTAGTTTGGCACGTAAAAATTGATTTAGCTGCTCTGTCGTTGTTAGGGGTGCTGGGTCAGGCGTGTGTGAGCTGACCAATCAGAGCAGACTGGGTATTCAGGAGGGGGGACCTGGAAGAAACAGGAGCTTAAGTGTTTCAGACAGAGGGGGAATACAGAGCTGCAGCATTGGACAGTGTGAGAAAACGGATGTGTTCCTTTAGAATTAAAGCATGTAATGCTTTTCTTTCAGTAACCCAAAATACAGTTATAAACCTGAAAATAAGCATAATATGTCCCCTTTAAGTCCATATTTTCAACAGGCTCTACAGGATCTCCTACACGTATTTCTTGGCAAAAAAATAAAAATAAAACCTCAGCAGGAAATTGGCTGACGTGGAGGGTCTTCAGCTGATCTACTGTAGCTCACCTGGGCATCACAGCCTATAACAGCTGGCCCATGTGCTCACTCTGTCTCTCCCTCAGCTGACATCCACCCTGCATCACCTTCTTTTGCACTTTCAACACCTCCACAGCACATTCCACTGCTGATAACGCTGATTTCCACACCCCATCATTCATTTGCGTTGACATTAGTTTTGATGAATCGTTTGTTTAAAGCTCATCTTTTTTCTTGTCTGGACTCCCTCCTTTGCCACTTTCTTCTTCATGCATCACAAAAACACACCATTACTGCAGGGCCACTGCTGTTGCTGAGGCTTGTTTACTTCTGTCTTAACCCTGGATTTGTCGTTAGGTATGCAGAGAGCATTCTCAGTCACTGTAGCACACTGGGTCCAACAACAAATCCTTACATAACTGTCAGGGCACAGCACTGATTATAGTGATAAAACCATTGAAATGTTTATCTATGACATGCAGTGTCGTAAGATGGCAATATCTGTCTGAAGTGTGCTAACTTTTGCTAACACAAAGTCCTGGTCAAAGTAAGGCTGTAGCAGCAAATGAACAGAGGAAAAGTAAATGTATTATTTCGAGAGAGATTGTGCGTTTTCTTCTTTCAAAACTGACACAGACTCACTTCATGACATCAAGTCTGAATTCCCTGTTTAAAGTTTATTATCCCCAAGAGATGCCCGGTGGGATAAACAGTGAAACACAATTGATGCAATTAAATATAATTAACATATAATTCATTTTAAATTAAGACAGAGCATTAAAGCATTAACTTTGACAGCCCTAATTTAAATACTTAGAGCGTTAGGGTTTAATCTGTCAGAGAAACACAAAGAAATGTTTCTGGCATGTTCGTCACAACTGTCGCTCAATAATGTGGAACTGTGGAGCAAGACGTCCACCAGGTACACATGGATGATTTTGGCATCAGCTATCCAAGACTTGAAGCCTACACAGAACCAGATACAAGAAGAAATGAGTTTCAATTTGAAGTTTAGGTTGATAAAAACATCCATCCAAATAATTCAGGTTCATTTTCTGACCGTCCTCACCTCATCCTCCTTTCCTTTTTTCCCCTTCTTCTCCTCCCTCCTCTGCCTGTTTGCGGTGGGAAATCATTGCTCTGCTCTCAACAGTGATTTTCATCAGTTTTCACAATAGAACATCTAGAAAACACAGTCTCACCAGGACCCCCGCAGGGCTCCTCACTGCCCCTTCACAGACACAAGCTCACCTCTGACCATCCCGCCATTACACACAAATACACACGTTTTTTCGGACACCTGGGGGCTCAGATGGGAGGCAGAGGTGGGATGAAAGAGAGAGAGATGGATTTTGCAGAGGTGTAATTAGAGTTCTTGTGTATGTGTCAGGGTGACGTGGCTGTGTGTTTGTCTGAGGCCGAGACGTGGGTGTCTACGCTTGTGCATGGGCGTTTGCCTCCAGTGTGTATGTGAACATGTACGTTTGTTCGCTGATGAGAAAACAGATCAATGTGTCCTCAGACTCCCATTTCCCAGTCAAGTTCAAAGAGACACAATCAGCTGATAGAAATAAGGAAGCCAAGGGAGGGAGAGAGGTCAAGGGGAAGGAGAAGAGAAGAGAAGAGAAGAGAAGAGAAGAGAAGAGAAGAGAAGAGAAGGAGAAGAGAAAATGACATCCTCCTCCAAAATCAAATCACTGAGACCTCTCATTTCAGCACAACTATGTCATGCTGGGCGATTAATCGAATTTTATTTCCGGTAATGATTTTGGCTTCCAAAGATTATGAAAACAAGATCATTAAATAAAATCATTGTGCCGCGTTCCATTTCCCAGATATGTTCTCTTTTATCGTGCGTTATAAATCCAACACACCCATTTCCTTTACAATGGCGCCCTCACAGCAAGCCCAAACTCACTCTCAGCCAGGCTGTGCATGCAAAAACCCGGTCAAGCTGGATTTTAATGCACATCTATAAGTGCTTTTATGGTACCGGTGTTTGAAATGGCCAAAAAGGAAGAGAAAGTTGCATTTCAACAACACTTTCTCACATTTATATACCAAATTAAAACAACATTATAATACACATCACATATTAAGTACGTCTTTATAGTTATCATATTATATATCATTACGAGACATGTATTTTTTTCTTGTTTATCATTTGAATTATATCCAAAAGTGCACTATGCAGAAAAATTAAGAAATATTCATTACAAAATCATATAAACTCTAGAATAATTATTTGATACATTACCACAACTGAACAACTTTGTGTATGCAGTTTATTCAGTCATGAAAATCAATCAGTGAAGATTTTTCTCCTCTCTCTTTCTCCGGAAAACTCACAGTGCACCGTTAAAGTTCAAGGAAATCAGCTGTTAAAAAGCAAATGCTTGCAAATGCAAGTCAATGAGTCATCGTGTTAAATACTTAATAAACACTAAATAAAATATTGAAAAAATGATAGCGATTATGTTTTTTTGCCATAATCAGGCGTTCCTAGCACACGTGGATTCAGTTTAGTAGCCCCATGTGTTTCACTGCACCCTGACTGCTTATGTAATGTGCACAACCGCTTCACACTGTCACACACACACACACACACACACACACACACAGTTACACACATGCACACACCTTTGCTCGGCGCACCAGAGGTCAATTGAAACACAACGCAAGGTGAGTCAACCATTTTGCAGTGGCGCATACATCATCGGTTATTTTCAGATGGGAGAGGGGCCAGGAGGGACGTTCACATGGACACTGCATCAAGGGGCCACTCAGGGAACGCACACACAGGTAATAATTCATTGCTCACACACACACACACACACACACACACAGACAAACAGTCGTAACTCACTACACAGTTACATAAGCCACACAACAGTTTTGGTATACTTGTGAGAACATCTGCTTCTTTTATTTCACATTCATTTCATTACTGCAAACACTGACACCAACCTTATCTTAATTAAATTAAACTAAATCTACTTTCAATTTCGAACTCAAAGGTCAAATTCTTTAACTTGCCTGTAAAAGAAGCAAATACCTGCTAAATATTCTCATCTTCCCTGAAGCATGACGAATGAGAAAATTCATTTGCACATACACACTCCCTGCCGCGCACAAAAAGACTCATAATTAAACATAATTAGAACCTGATGTCATGCGGCGTTTAATCTCACGTTCCTTTCACTTCATCTTGTTTTTTGTCTTGTTTTTGCCTCAAGAAAGACGCCAGCATCCTCAGCCGGTACGACTAGAAGCAGAGGAAGAGTGAGAGTGCGATAGAAGAAGGGTGGGAAAGGTGGGGCGGTCGACCACAGAGGATGAGGTGTGTGTGTGAGATGAAGATAAAAGAAGAGGAGAAGAAGGGTGGCAAGGGAGGCTAAAGTGGGGCAAAGAAGAGGGAGGACAGTGACAATACAGCTCAGAGAGGAGACCGAGGTGAAGCTACCGGGGAGGGAGAGCGACAGAATGAGAAAGAGAGGAAGAGAGAGAGAGAAGCAATAGTAGACGCAGAAAAGCAAAGATATAAATAAAGTGACTGATGGAAGCGAGAGTGTGTGTTTCTGCGTGCTCGAGCGTGTGTGTGTGTTTGTTTGTGTCCTGGCTCGACTCCCGGGAGCAGACACTTTTATGCTGCCAAAGTTTCACTGGGTCTACCACCATGCCAGGGTCAATGCAGGCACACACACATGCACACACACACGCACACACAAAAACCAGGGCATGGCATTGGATAAGCCACCAATCAAGAGACAGAAATAGGGAAATAGACAGACTGAAAGAGATAAACGGTGTAGGAATTAATGACAGAGTGACAGTGAAGCTAAAGAGAAAGAGCGAGAGTGTGAAGAGCTGCAGGTAAGGAGAAAAAAATAGGAGAGAGACGGATCAGAGAAAGGTAGAAAGGGAGGGAGAGAGGGATACAGAGAGAGAGAGAGAGAGAGAGGAGGGAGAGAGAGGAGAGGGAGGATCACCGGGCTCCGCGAGCATGCGAGGATCAGCAGCAACAGAATGAGACGGAGAGAGAGATAGAGAGCGGTAAAGAGTCTGAGGAGAGAGCTACTGAGGACTAAAAGACTATCAGAGACAGAGAGAGAGAGAGAGAGACACCGAGAACAAGGGAGAGGAGAAGCATGCGGACCAAAGAGGAGGATAAGAAAAGGTAAGTGACTGCGAAAGCGACGGAACACAGTTGTTGGAAAAGATTGGATGTACAATAAGTGTGCCTGTATGTCAGAGATGGCACAGCAGCCTGAAATGATTTGTCTTCTTTTGGTAAAGATGCTCTGTTATGACCCTCCGAGGAAGCCTTCCAGTCTGGTAGCCCAAGGCTGGTACTTTATTCTCAAAGCAGCTCATTCAACATTTAAGACACTGGCCAGAATGTGAATGGATGTACTTGTAATGGTGATTGTATGGAAGCAAGCGACAGCAAGACAACTGGACTGATGGACAAAATACTCAGGTTTCACCTCTGGACCACACAAACAACAAAAAATAACCCCTTCAGCACAGAGTCTGGCTCTGGATGGACGTCTTGTTTCTTACAGAGTCTCCGTGTCCTTGATAAAAGTGCGTACGTCCGCCTGCATGTGTACATTTGTTCAAAGAAGTAGTGCGATAACAGCATCAGAACTATGTGTGCGTCTGTGTGTGTATGTGTGTGTGTGTGTCAGGTGAGTAATCCCATCCATCTGTCACAGCAGGATTTGATGCATATGATTACGTCTGTGTGCGTGTGTTACAGTACAGCGCATGTACTGTGCGTGGTGCTTTTGTGTGTGTGTGTTTCCTCATTCAACATTCATTACAACTTTTGCTTTCAACAAGGGTTGCGAACGCTTCTGTCGACGTACGTACGTGTGCGTGTAAGTGCGTGTGTGTGTATCTGTTGCCCGGTTGCTTATAAAAGCCTCTGAACCGACCGTCAGAACAGCTAGTGTAGCTTTAATATGGGATTATATGGCAATAACCCTTCTCTTATACACTAATGCTGCCTCTCTGCATCTGTGTGTGTGTGTTCATGTGTGTGTGTGTTCATGTGTGTGTGTGTGCGAGTGAGAGAGAGCAAGCAAATGTGTGCAGGGATCTACAACTGAGACACTGTGCATGTATGTGACCTGTGCACTTAGCATTTATATAACCTCAGCTTCAGTGAGTTAAGAACATAATTTAAAATGATGGTGTTTGTGTTGTGTGTTTGTCTGTGTGTGTGTGTGTGTGTGTGTGTGTGTGTGTGTGTGTGTGTGTGTGTGTGTGTGTGTGTCTGTGTGTGTGTGCATAAACAAACACATCAACACAAACTGAATCTCAGTCTTTCTTTACTTCGTCATTAAGTTAACGTCCCTTTTTAAAGACATCTTTGTAAAGATTGTTGCGTTCATTATTTGTATCACATTTGAAACACTGATCTCCCCCCTGGTGCCTCCGTGTTTGGAAAAAAATGCTGCGAAGTGCCCTCTCGGATGCTCCTGTGGTAGATAAAACATGATAAAGTGCCGTCTAGGGTGCCCTTCCGGCTCCCTGTTTTCGTGCTGGTGCCACACCACATACAGCTGGTGCCCTTTTGATTTTTTTGTGCCTCTGCCCCTCAAACATCCTGAGTCTGCCACTGCATATGATGTTTGTCAATTTAAAAGATAATTTTTCAACGAGAAAAGAAAGAAAAACAGAAAAATCACTAAGTTAGCTGAACGTAGTGGAAGCACATTTGTTGAATAAATTATGTCACAGTGCTTTAATGTATAGGGATATTGTTGTGGGGGTGCGGTCATTAGTGATGCATTAGAATATCACTAAGTGGATTTCTCTGTTTTCATGCTTGATGCATGGCCAACAAATGCTGGCAGAAACTTTATTCAGTATTCATCAAACCTCCAAAGATTCCTTTAATTTTGTTGCGAATGCGCCTTATTCATTTAGATATTTTTAGCACTTTGTTCTCTTTTGCAATGTTTAGAAGCGCTGTTCATTTGTCTGAAGTCAGCTGAGACAAAACAAACCAAAAGTTGAATTCTTCTGGTCAAAAACTTTGATAGAAAGTAATAAATGCACGCATGCTTGTATTGGAAACAACTGCAGCACAGAGAGAGACAATTTGATGGAGTATAATGCAAATTAAAGAATAGGGAAACCAAATCAATAGGTTATAACATTATACTGCCTTGACTTTAATGATATCCCTTTTCTCCAGAGGATGACAGATGATGGAGAGAAAGAAAATAAAGGTTAAGGGAGATTGACAGTGAGACGGAGTCAAGAGAAATGAGTGTGTGCCTTCACATGCATCCATGTGTGGATATGTGTCTGTGTCACTGACACTTAAGCCGCTCTGCTAACCAGACAGACAGTGAACCAGCGATGAGAAGGAGATGAGATGGGGTGAAAAAAGTAAAAAGGAGTGGAAAGTCAGAAGGGCAGGAAGATGGATGAGGTAGAGGGAGGGAGGGTGGCCGGGGCAACAGGATGGAGAGAAGGGAGGAGGAGAGATAGATGTGGGGGGGGGGGTTAATGATGGAGAGATTGGATGGGATGTGCGGACAGCATGAGTGATACGGCAGAGAAGAGGCAGATGAGATGATAGAGGAGGATGGAGAGAAGAGTAATCAGAGGAGGGGGCCAGGTGAAGAGCAGGGATAAAACGATGAGGTGACAGGAAGAAAAGGCTCAAAGAGAGAGGGAGTGTGCCGCTTTGAGCAAAACATTGCAAAACCCTGAGTATATCACACTCTATTAGCAACGCTGATAAGATATGAGTGTGTGTGGTCTTCAGCTCCTCCTCTAACTTAAACACTTTGTTTTCCCCTCTTGGCTACAGGATCTTGTTTCCCACGTTATCGTGTTCATCTCTGATTATCACTTATTTGTTGGAAACTATCTCATAAATATTCAGTTTTATGTTTTCTCTGCTCTGCCGCTCAATGAACACACTTTCCTCTAGCCAGCAAGAAAAAACAAATGAATCAAAGTGGCAGATGGATCTGTCAATGATGCACTCTTTGTCTATATTTCACCCCTTTTTTGCTACAGGTACCTACCCGGTTGTAAATAAGCTTTGGCTATAAAACTACACAGGCTTCACTCTTAATTTCTCTGAGGGCCCTCAGACTGGAACAGGATATTGATTTGAATTATGTTGTATTTATCCCCCCAGGAAAACGTGAAAGGAGCTAAAAAGGATTGAAACTTTAAAGATTTTTTTATTTTTCTCACTGGATTTGCAGAGGAGGAGACTCCAACAGGTTTAAACACGTCTGTATTTAATTAGTTTTTATGTGTGGAGGTGTAAATTAACATGAGACTACAGGCTTCAGTCCAGCAGCGGTCTAATGAAGATTTAAGTAATCTCTGGCTAAATGAATCTCCTGCTTGTCTTATGTATGCATCAGCCCTTCCACACATTTGCACCCACAACAAGGCAAAATACATACAGTATACTCAGTCTTTTGTTTAGGGGCAAGGACTCAACACCTGCAACTTTAAACTCCTCGTTATCTACCTCACAGTGAGCTCCAGAGAGTTAACAAAAACCTTAGAGTCCTGAGCATTACTCATGTTCAGGTAACGCGAGATCTACGGGCATAACAAAGATGGTAAGCCAGATTGGAAAGTAAATTTATCATGAACACACAGTACACAATGTTCCCAAAGCTGAGCTTTGAGGATGAGCCAAGGGTGATGCAAGATTTATCTTATCATGGTTAATTCATGGTGTCTTTTGGAACAATTTTAAAAAACTTTTATTTAAAATTCTGTGACTTTTGCATTAACAACAGCTTTTGTCACCATATACAGTATATGTGATCTGGCTCTCTCACCCCTGAGGTTGGTACTGTGAAGCAGGATTTGTGCTTTAGAGGTTTTCAGGCCTATGATGGTGGTAACTTGTGCAGCCTACCTTATGTTCGATGAAAAAAGCACCACCTTCGGACCAATCAATTATCCGTAAATCACATTTTCATTCATAGATCTTGCGCAGGACCGCGACAGGTCTACTGTTGGGTGGGAGGGCCATGTCCTCTTCATTCATTTTTTCCTGTTGGCTGCAAGCAATGTCACAGCCATTTCAGTGTGATTTATTTTTATAATAATATCATCTTACACCAGACACTGAACGGAGAACTAAAGTCTTGTACTTGTTATAAGAGATGGAAGTACAACTTTGAATTATGTCTTTATATTTATTTTCTGTCTGCTCCAAAGTCCGCTTGACGCCGCGGGGGTTGCAGCTGAAAGAATAAGTCTAAAGCTGTCACACACACGCCAGAAGAATACATCTAAGCAACACTTTAATTTAATGGATATGTAAATGTAATTATAGTCAGATCTATTCATGCAAGATTGATGGGGCAGTGATATTATAAGCCTATTAATGTCCACATTCACACAGTCTGTGATGTTTTTGTCAGCTGTCCTTCCTGAATTTGGCAGCTGCAACTGTGTTGCTTTCAGCCTGGATTATGTGTTGAACTAATTTGTGTTTGTGTAACGTTACAGTTTGCCCTTTGTTTATAACATGTGTTGCTCCGCTGCCAGTAGATTTGTTCAAGTTTGCGATTGTTCTTTCCCTGCAAACACCTCACCTTCTATGCGAACACACTTGTGGCTAGATGGGGAAAACCTTGGTCAACTTATCACGGTTATGTGTGACATCACATGTTTCGTGTGATTGTTAGGATTAGTGAAGACAGATAACAGAAAGATATTCTGGCTATGTTGAACTTGCTACGTAGTACAGGCCTCTGGTGTGGATAAAAACAAGAGAAGAAATGACTTACTAGTGGAGTCAGACCTGTGGTTTGTGCTCTGTCTACAAACATCTACAGCAGGCTGACATGTCCCATAAAAAGGCTGCAACCTTTATTTATTTTGTTAGTTTTTTCCTTGTCCACTTTAAATGTCAGCTTTTTTTTTTTTAAGAACTACATCTAAAATAATAGCATATTTAATTGTATTCACTGTTTCAGTGAAATCTTCTGTAAATCTGCAGAGCCCCTGTTTGCATTAGTTCTGACTGATTGAGAATGAGCCAATATGATTTGATAATATTGAATCTAAAACTGTTAAACCTGAAAAAGCCTCTTTAAATACATTCATATTATATTGGGGGTTGGGTGACTCGGCGTGAAATGACAAAACATTTCCCTTTAAAGGAGCAATTTGTAAGATATGGCCAGAATGTATCAACAGAGTGTGAAGAAACGGTGATGATGTCACGTCAAAGATGTCTATGAGTTGCAGGGATGCCCACAGAAATTAACATGCATGCTAGCCCCCAACCTGTCCTGTCTTGTAACTTCACTTTGTACCAGCAAGAGGCGAGTCTGACAGCCCCTGTAGTTTAGGCTGGCAGATGCATCCCAGCTGTTAATGTAATAAATAAACTCAGAAAATGTCAGGACATGAAGTACTCTTACTTCTTTTTTCCTTACCACACAGAAAAAATACAACCGTACACCACAAGAAATCAAGTTTCTCTCCTATACCGAGCCAAGACGAGCTTAACTGTCTCGTTAACTCATCATTAAACACACTCAATTGAAATTCAAATTTGGAGCCCGTGTTCAGTCCCAGTTCGGTGTCCAGTTGTGTTCACGCCAGGCTGCCAAATCCAGTTGAGCTGGGCCATGTCGGCCATGGCGACTCCCCCTGTGATCCGAGGTCTTGGTTTAGACAAACTGTAGGGCCACTGGCTCCACGGCTAACTGAGCCATGAGCTAATTGGCTAACAGTAGCTGGAAAACAGCAGCAGTTGTTAGCTACTCTAGTATTAAATGTCCCTTATGTTTTTGGAGCAATCTTCGAATTCTTTTCAATTCTTTAAATGGGTGCAATGATCTTAAACAGCTTGCAAACCGCTGCTGTTGAGCAAAGGCATTTTTTTATCTATCACCTATCTCTCTAATCTGATGGCAATTTCAGTGCGTGTGTGGGAAACCTGCATTAGGTTCTCAGGCAACAATTTCCATAGTTCACACTCAGTGCCTAGAAGAGACACTCGAGTCCCTTACTATCAGTGCGACGCACACAACAGGCCCCAAACAATGCTTCAATGAGAGCCACACTTGGATTATGCTGGGTTGGCTGCGACGCTTGGGTTTTGCGATATGAACATTAGCCTTTGTGGCTTTTGGCTCTCGAGTTGAAATGCTGATTAAAGTGCAGTGTCCCTGAAAAATACAGTTGCACCCAATTAAAATGCACAACAGGCTGCAGAGAGCCGAGCAGGTTTCGTGTTGTTTTGACAATCATTACTGGAGTCTTTCCCTTTGTCTGAGGTGCAGACAGAGGGAAGATAAATGTTATAGTCTACCAGGATATTTAAGAATATGAAACCAGTGACCAATTATACGTAAACAAAACCAAAAATGATAAACTGTATATCTGCAATGCAGCTTGCAAATATTGGACACCTGCTGACATACAGTGTTGATTTAAGCAGAAATGGAAGCAAATGCTAATACTATCTGCTCCTGCTACAAATACTGACAACTAGTCCCTTTCCTCAGTGCACACACTTGTATGTTCATTTCACATTACTGGTAAATCGCAAGCTGAGAGCTGAGGAAGGATTCTCAGTAATTCTGCTGTATATCTTTTTTAGTATCATGGTCATTCAGGTGAAATTGTACTTGTAATGAGCTGATCAGTCCGACTGACCTGTCTGACAGCTTGTCTGCTATATCAGCCGGTCTTTTTCAATCAATCACATTAAAACAAGTCAGAGAGGAGGTCTTACTAATCTAACAGCACGCTGTCTTTCTTAGTAGATCACCGTGGCTACTTGCGCTGACATCACTTCAACTTCCTCCTACAATTATTCATTGACAAATGTCTGTGCAAGCTGTCTGGAAATTATGTCTGATTCTGTGCCGTGATTAATATTCATGGAAATATGAAATATGTATTTTTACTGTGCAACACTGAAAGAACTGCTTGCATACTTATTCAGATTGATCTGGGGAGTGCCTTCAGGAGCGGAGCCTTTTCCTGCCAATTGTTGTAATAAACAGCGGTAAATTCTTAGACATAAAGTGTCTCTGACTGAATTATGCACTAGATTGAAATGTACAGTTTCAAGAGCGTGTATAATGAGAGAAATAGTGGTCATAAATCATAGAAGTTCGCCAATATATGAAGATAAAATGCTGAAAAGAAAAGTTTTCTTCTTTGAGGCCAGGCAGCAGGTGGGGACGGACCGACTACGTTACCCAAAATGCAGTGTGTGCCCTGTCTCAAAGGGCCAATAAAGTGCTGCATTTGTGTAGAGATGGTGACCGAGAGAGGCAATGTGATTACAGAGCAGTAAAGTGAGTCCATCTCCCTTAAACACACACACTCACACACACACACACACACACACACAAACATGCAGGGCCCGTCAATCGGTGGCTGAAAAATAAGGCTCACCTTGAAACGACAGGGGACTCGATTCGCTGGAGCATTTAGGGCTCTGTTACCACTGCAAAGGCGTGGGTGTGCACTAATTCACACACACATTGACACACACACACACACTTACGGCCTCGCTGAGGCTGCCTGCGTTGTAGACAATTCTCGAGCCGCCCAAACCCACCAACTGGTAAATTAAACTCATTGCATGTATAAACAGATTTCATAAAAAGCTGCACCCTGTCAAGAAACTCCCTGTAGTGTTTAATGGCTGTGTGTGTGTGGGGGGGTTTGTTTGTGAGTGTGGTGACAGATGCTCAAACACACTTGCAGTGCGTATTGATTACCGCCAAGCAGTGTGTGCCGCTTCCTGAACCTCCTTCTTCCTCTCTTTTAATGTCATGCATCTCTCTCTCCTCTGTGCTACTCTCTTTATAATTTAACAAACTCTACGAGACACTTTTGGAGATCTCAACTCCGGAAAATGGGCCTTTACATCTCATCCTCAGACACACACACACACTCACGCAGCACTTTTATCTTGCATGTAAGATCCTTCTCCTTCATCTGTTCTCTCCCCCTTATCCCTCCACCACCTCTATGCACCTCCCCATGTGCCGCCATCTCCCCTGTTCCCCTTTTTTCTCCGCCTCCCCCTTCATCCCCCGGTCGACAACGTTGCCTCCCCTTTCCCCTCCCTGATCATTTTGCACAGCCAGAGGTGCGATGTGGGCGCGAGACTGAGATTAAATATAGAGACAGAGGGAAGGGAGGGAGAAACACACGGCAAAATCAAAGACAGCATGACAGAGATGGAAAAGGGGGTGGTGAGTGGAAAAGTGTGACAACAAACACGGGTAATGATGAAAGACGAGGGGGGACAGCGGGAGAGCCCTATCCAATAAGACTTGGAGAGAGACAGGTAGAAAGATGGAGGGAGTCAGGCATGTGAAGCTGATTTCCGGGGATATGGTGTCACTTTCTCCCTGACAAGCAGCAGGTCAGGGGTGAGATGTGAGACTTGAAACGTGGGCACACGCATAACCACACACACTCTCTCTCTCGCACACACATGCAGATAGAAGGAGGCAGCAGGAAGAGACAGCGAGAGAGAAAGTTTGTTGCAGCAGGTGCTCTGGTGTCTGGCGTGGCTGCTGGTGGAAAGACAAACGCTTGGAAATGAGCTGCGGTGAAATTATCTTCAATTGACTTGACTGAATCCCGAGGCAGACGGCTCGACAACACATATGCACACGCAAACACACACACCTTCAAACACACGCGGCGGTATGAATGCACGCACGAATGCGGTCCGCGCTATCTCCGTTGCACACACAAACACCGTCTCTCTCTTTCTCTCTGTGTGTTTCCCTCGTATCATCATCATCTGCAATTTATTTTCGCAAACAACACATCTCAGTCCATTCTCGGGCACCTGGTGGCTGCAGCCTGCTTTGCAAATAGATTTCAACCACTCACACACACACACACACACACAGAGCAAAGACACCGTATTCACACACCACAGAGAAAAAATACTTCAAGCTAGAGCGATAAGTGAACCATAGGTCAAGACCTGTGTCTCCCACTCCAGGACAATCTCTGTCGCAGTTACCATGGTAACCCATCATAAACAGTCTGTGCTGTCAATTATGTGTGACCTCCTGCTAGCTGCCAGGCAATGTAACAGTCCTTGAGCCAAACGCACTGTCAAGATATTCATATAAATAACAGCGGTATGTCACCGAGGTTGAAATCCTTTGATCTACAGAGCCTTACGTTAAGACCTTACATTTCAAAGCTCCTCTTCTGTCAGTGTAACTCGCGAGCACAATTACACACCAGGAGGTTTGTCATAAGCACTAACTGCAAAGCTCTGTTGTGAAAGTGACAGTTGTCCCAGCAAACATGTCGGAAAGTTTCGTAGAACAGGGACACCGGCTGAAAACAGTCTAAATTTAAATCGTTCTCAATCCTTAGCTGGGCCCATAGGCAGGCCCACCAGCATAATAAACTGCATCCACTCTGTTTTAATATTTAATGATCTTAAATGAAACCTGAGATTCCAAAGAGTCTGACAATATTAATAACACTTGCTGTCAGGGAAAAGGGAATAAAAGAGGCTAAAATGCCAATTTTTAAAATTCTGCTCATGGTGGCAAAACAGCGTGCGACGTTAGGCTTCAAAATGAGTCGATATAGGTCACAACGAGCATCTGTATGAGTGAATAAGTGCATGACTATGAACTGTAAGTGCAGCGGACAGGCTCATCACAGTTGGTATACGTTAGTACCTGTCTGCTTGTATGAACGTATTAACTGCCACAGGGCTGCAGCTGAAAACAGGCAGATTTCTAGAACTACTGGTGAACCTTGATCATTATTTTGATGTTTGTCTGACAAGCTTCTTCTTGACAACTTTTTTGTCTGATGCGTTCATAAACTACGAGGAGAACAAGGACATATTTAATTTATTTTGAAAATATTGCACCTTTCCAACCTTGACCACAAGGATCTGTGCTGCGATGATAGACCAGCTGGCATTAAATAGAGTTTTTTACTCTCTCTATGTGTGTGTGTGTGTGTGTGTGCCAGCTGGTTTCAGATTTCATTCTGCTGACTGATGCCTTGGACTAGCCTAACTTCTTGAACAAATGCGACCGATTTTGTCATTTGTCTAAACAGACATCTGTTGGAAGGCACCAATATGTTCAGGAATCAACAGAAAACTGACTTCCAGAGTTGGCCTGAGGAGTCACAGTTGAACTGGGGTATAATTTAAATGTAAATGGTAACAATAAAAGTGCTGAAATGTCTCACTTAGATCTACAACATGTCTAAAACGTACTGATGCTTGTAATGTCGAGATGTGGAAATGTCTCTATTATAAGAGTTCGGCGACACAGACGTTGACGATATGCATCGATGCAGAGACAGATCAGAAACGGGAGTTTGAAGCCTGTGTTGATTGTTGATTTTGACGCCTCGGCCTGACAATACAGATGTAAAATGACATTGCAACGTTGCTCTCCTGCTTTGAATTGTGGGTGAAGGTAACACCAACGTTATTTAGGAGACATTGCGGTAGGAGGCAGAGATCAGCAGGTGGACATCTGGCCACATTTTGGATGTTATGAAGTTGCTTGGAAGCATGAAGCAGAGAAGATGCATGCTGTGTGTTAGATCTGCCTCACAACAATTACTAAACGCATTAGCCATTTTCACTTGAAGCTAACATCTGCAACCTTAAACAACGCAGCGAGTCTCGCTTATCAGCCATGAATTGAAAAGGGGTGTCATCTTTGCCGTCCCACTCTGCGAGAGGTGTGTGCAGCAGTCATGTTGGGGATGTTTGCCACATTCAAGGAAGTGCCCTGTCTTAGAGCTGCTATGTGAAAACAATTTTGTCGATTAAATCACACATGCAAAGCACTGCAGATGGATTTGTAGGCAAGATCAGAAAAGATAGAGCTTTTTTAATCCCGAAGGAAATTATTGTGCTGTTGTGGAGATTGCTCCGAAAATTTATAGAAAACAATAGAAAAAGCAATTACAACCAGTGGGTTCCTATGGTCAGGGTCACACACTGGGCCCAGTTAATACATAAAAGAGCATTAAATATTAGCAAACTAAAGATAACCTAAAATAGAAATAGAAAAAAATAGTATTGGATGTTGTGTTTTCTGTTACAGTCTGATTTTAAAAGGACTTTCTAAATATAAAGGGAATATTAAATGATGAAAAAGCAGCCTTGTACAGAAATATAGAATATTGGGAACGCCATACATTTAGATGCATCAGGACCGTGCATTCGAATTGTTGACAGGTGAATCGTAATCGAATCTTGAGGCGAGTGAAGATTCACACTTTTATTGTATATTGTGCAGAGACTATAAAATGACACACAGCAACTCATAGGATAAAAAACCACAGCACTCTAAAAATATATGTATCTAAAATATAAAAATATTACACTTATATCATAACGTATGATGTATAACACATATAGTATAATTGAATTACTAAATTGGATCCATTTGTTTAAACGACCTCCTGTGACCTCCATTTACTCTCCTTTGTCTTTCTCTTTGTGATGTACCAATATGTGCTGCTGCAATGGCCCAATTTCTTCCTACGGAAAAATCGAATGTAATATTATCCAGCTCCAATTTTATCAGCAACTCACAGAGTCGTATTGCAACATTAAAGCATTCTGAGTCGATTCTCAAGTGATTTGAAGTGATTAAGATCAAAAGGATAATTTTGTTCCCTTCCCAAACCATTTTGAGCAAGCATATCAATACAAAACCAGATAAGGCTTGAGCATTACTTAGCTACACATTAATATCATTTTTTTTAATCAATAAAAAGTAAAAGATGCCCATTCATCCCACTGGAAAAAAGGTGAGTGGGCAGAAACCATGTTATAGAGACTGACATCATGCCGAACTCATTAGACAGATTCCCAAACTGCTTCTATGAGCGATGTCAAGGCATGATGCATCATGAGTTTACATACTGCTGTGGGAGGCAAACATAACATCATTTGAAATGTGTCACACTGTGTCAGCGCGTAATAAAAGCCTGCAGCGACATCTGTAGTCCTAAATTTATTGACCGAGATCCTGGGCTGAGGGTGCAACTTTCAACTTGCAACTTTCTCGAGGCATACACGATTACCCTTAAGATATGTTGAGGCTTTGCTGTTCCTTTGCTGAAAAACAGCTTGATGAGATATGGAGTTTTGCCTCTATAACGCCGACCCACCTGCTGGTCTAATAAAGGGTTGATAGAGTTCTATCGATCTGGTTAGTGTGTGCGTTCAGCCGAGGTCAAAGCTTTTATATGGTGCTTTACGTGCCTAATGTCTGTGTCTTCTTGCCAATCTAACCATTTATTCCCGGTTGTCCCTCCTTTCTACTGATGTTTCTCTCATTCATTGCCTCTCTCTCTTTTTCTCTCTCTCTCCAGAACAAACCTGCAACGCCCAGAGAATCCATCCAACTCATCGTCTGCGAGCTGCTGGTTAGAGACTGGCTGTGAAAGTAATGTCCAATCAGAAGTAGCCAAAGTAGTGAGGAGGTCATTAATGGGAGGACATTGAGAGTGTTAAGCTTTATTGGATATTGAATTCCTGTCTTCAACTTCCGCATAAAAAACTCCTTCACTCCGCCTCGCAAACAGACAAATTCACCGGGTATACAAAAGCTGGAACTATTCCCACTTCCTATTGGATATAATTACGCTGACGTTGGCTGATGTCACCGCTTGCCTCCATCCCGTTCAGCTCCTCGGGGGGCTGAGCCAACCTGCAAAGGAGTATGGGCAGAAGGGTGGCTGACCCAACCAATCCGGTGCCTGCGCTGGGGGTTCCCCTGGCAGGAGGGCGATGGGGCCCACTGTGCAGCGTCGGGGTGCAGACTTCTCCCGGGCTGCGGACTCTCCCCTCCATCAAACGGCACGGCAGCCAGCCAACCAATACACATCGTCCACTAGCCATGGCCACAGACAAAACAACCGCAGCGGAGACAGCTGGAGTTATCAGAAGTGACAGCAACAGTCTGCCAGTGTCCAAGGAGACATCTCAGAACGAGATCAACAGCCTGACACAGGACGACATGGGCTCTCAGGGGTCAGGCAGTGGAGTTTACTGCCAGATTAAAACAATACAGACAAACCCTAAAGACACAAGAGCTAAAAGGACAGCTCGGTATACAAATGGCAGCGTGGTAGCCTCTGATGTGGTGGGAGGGGTTTGCACCGAGGCCACAGAAGGTAAAGAGACGACCCACGAGAGGAGGAGGGTGCAGTCTCTACGCATGGAGGGCCACCGCTCCGTACTAAAGACAGGGAGTGTTTGTACAACCGTGCACGCCACCCCGCCGTGGCCTTGTCGAGTAATGGCGACTTCCCCGCCTCGTCTTTGCGCGACTTGTGGGAGGAGACGATCACAGATTACGCCGTGCACGGGCGCATGTCGAAGGAAGGCCGTCAATCAAATAACAGCGAGCCAGACTTTACCTAATCCGCCACGGAAAACTTCTGCTGCTCCCAGCCAGTCGAGGAAGGAGTGTGCTCTGGACTCTGTGTCTTACACAGCAAACCCATCAGTAAAGACTACTCAGATACCACAGCTGTCACACACGATACCAAAAACACACAGCTCACATTCCAACCACACATCACAAGCTCAGAACAAAGCGAAAGATTCAAAACTGCAGTCGAGGCCACATTCTGCGGACTTCACTCAATACAAAGACTCGGCCACACAAACAACAGACACACACGTGCAAAACAGCACAGACAGGACCACAGCCGCCACACATAAACAGCAAGCACACACACCGTCTGCAGAAGCGGCAGAGCCACATTCGACTGACAAACACATGCATGACTTGGCTAAAATCAAGCACGCTGATGAACACAAACACACATCAGTCCGTGTCAATTCTAAACCTTCAGTTTCTTCCCTCCACAGCGACTCAAAATCTACCAACACGCCACCCCTCCCACCCAAAAACTCCCCTAAGCTCACTCCTTCCGAACCGGCCACAGATGTAGCGCAAACCAAAAACACCAAGGACACCACGGATATTCCCAAACAAGCATCTTCACAGCGGATCAAACTCAAGGACTACACAAAACAGAAGAGCAAATCATTCGATGACCACACTCTGCCTTGTAAGACTCATATGAAAGCACAATGTAACGGGGCTCCGGGTGGATTGCTGGGAGGACAAGTGGGGAACGCACCCCGCGGGCTGGAGAGGCAGCTGCAGAGTGTGGAGGAGAACCTGTTGTCCAATCAGGAGAAGATCAAGGTGCTTCTGAACGTCATTCAAGACCTGGAGAAGAGCAAGGCCCTCAGCGAAGGGTGAGAGAGGGGAGAAACTGGGAAAAAAGGAGGATGAACTGTACAATGAGACAGCAAGACAGAGAGGAAAAAAGAGAGATAAAGACAGGGAAGAAATTAGAGATATGGGATGAAGAAAACAAGAAGAAGTAGAGGTGAGGTAGAGGTATTACCTGCTCTAGCGAAAGCTTAAGTAAGAGAGTGAGAGAGTTAGCGATAAGGAGAAGAAAGAGGGGGAGAGAACAAGCCGTCAAGGGAGTGCACAAGATTAAGAAGGGAGTATATTTGAGTTTGTATAGCAAAATATATACCGACAGGCTTTCAAGTCCGTGTAATGGATTTTAAATGTCAGGCAGGCCAGTGGAGAGTCACTGAAGTGTGTCTATGTGTGTGCACACGTGTGTGTGTGCTCGAATCCTGTAGAGATATATGATATACCTGCAAGCCTGCAGTCAAGGATCGCAGATCCTTCCTCTGTCCTTTAATCTTATATGCCTTATAGGGGATGTTCTCCCCACTGTAACAGTATCCCTAAGAGACGTCGTACTGCCTACCAAGTTAAACTCATCAGTTCGTCTTTCTTCTCCTGCTAACTCTTTTATTCATAAATCTCCCTCTCCTGCTCCATTACCTTTGTTTCTCTCTTCTTAAGGTATCCCAGTCGGCTCTCCGTACTCACTTCGTTTTAATCAGCGCCCTCCCCTTTCTCCGAGGCTCCTTAACCCGCTTCAAGCTATTCATCCCTTTCTGCACTTACGCCCTCGCACCTATCTCTCCCCAATTCTTAATTAATACCTTTTATCTCTCTCCATTTTTTCCTTTCTCTGCACCTCCTCATATAAACCATGCCTGCAACTCACAACCGTGAATCCCTCCTTTGCCCTCTCGGCATTTCCTGATCTTCCCCCTCTCCCTGCCCTGACAACCTGTCAATCATTGTCCCCTGCTGTCATGTGCTAGCCGTCGCTCTGTTTTGTTTCCCCCCTCCCTCTATCGCTCGCCATTCTTTGCCTCCTCATCCTCCTCCTCACCATTTCACCTCTACTGTCAGTAATTCTTCTCTTCTCAACCCCTTTCTCCCACCTTTCCCTCCTAATCTCTCATGCCCAATGGTTCTGCTTCTCCTCCCCAACCAATTTCTTACCTTTTTGCCTTATCTACAATCAAAAAGGATCTTTCCCACCCGCCCTAAACTTCCCTTTTTACATGATTTTACTCCCTCCATCCCCCAGTTTCTGTTTCGGGGTTAACAGATGTCTCCAGCTCCAGACTAATCCCTATCAGATTACCTTTGAGAAATGCAATTAATATTTAAGCTGCACAATAAGGCTCCTAAACTCAGTGTACATGCTGTCCTGCCCTGAGTGTGACTGTACAGTATAAGATTATGTATTTATATACTTCAGTACATATGTGAGGATGCTAATGTCTCGTTCTTAGAGTGCTACAAATAGGTTAAAAAGGGGGCAGACAGAATAGAGAGATGTAGACAGAGAGAGAGAGAGAGAGCAATTTAGAGAAAAAGACATAGCAAGAAAAGGAAAAGTAAGAGAACCAGCGAGTAAGACAGCCGACGTGCATCCGATGCTGCGCCTGAAATGAAAGTACTCTAAGTGGGCCGCTGTGATAAAAGTGTCGGCTGAGCTAAAAGGTTGTTGCTGTGCTCAGCTCTGCGTTTTCTCTCCTCTCTCTCGAAGCAAATACCCGTCTGCTCTTGCTGTTGTTGTCTTTGATAAAGCCTGCTTGGAGAGAAATACTGATGCCAGTCGCACGGTTTCTCTCCATGTAATTAAAACATCTATTTTATCAACATAAATCAGCAACTCCCTCATCTAGACAGTTCAGTAAAGGGGCAGCCAAAACATCTTGGCAAAATAAAGCGTTTTAATTACATGACAGTCAGCATGAGCTCGTCGGATCTGTTCTTTAATCTGACTTTATTCTCCAGCAGCTCTGTCGTCTCGTTCAACCTTGATAACACACTTTGCATGTGTAATCAGGAGTTTTTTTGTAATGCGCACCAAATTTCAACGCAGCTAGTTCCTAGAATGAAAGACAATAAGATACTTGTCACTGAACAATGTGCTTGGAATATGAATATCATGTAATGCGTGGCCTCCAAGACAGTCACTGTAAACACTTTTTAGAGGTTATCTTCACCCGACCGCACAGCCAAACAGGCAGGTTTTACCCCACCAGGACAATTCAGGTGAAGTCTTGTCACTCCTGTTAGGGTACATCACATGCAGTTAATAACACAAGCTTATTTGTGCCCTTTTGACAACCCCCAGAGAGCACAGACCCGCTGTTGATAACAGTTGTGACTCCAGCAGTCGAGAGAGAGAGACTCTGTCAAGACAAGCTTGACTTGTTTCTACTGCAAAATACGATTTCTTCCTCTGCTGTTGAATATCAGCATGTATATACAGTTGCAATGTTAAAGGGACAGTTCAGCCTGAAATCTCTTTTGTTATTGTGTGAGTTGTGTGAGTTTGGAGATGCTGAGATGTGTGTTCATAGAGATGTCTGTCTTTTCTTAACTATTGACTATTTTCTTGTTGCTCAAAACCCCCAAAAAGTAGATTTTGAAAAACTCCCCAGCAATTTCTGATGACCCAGTTACTCAAGATAATCCACAGACTATGTTGTGAGCAGTTTCACGAACGATCTATTTTCTTTCCACCAAATTACATATAACTGCACAGAAGTACTTTTAACATTAATGGCGCCGTCCTCGGCTGAGCTTTAACTTTAGCTAGCTTAGTCAGTTTAGCTAGTTAGCCTCTTGTCCATGATGCACACCTCCTTCTGCGTGGTGATATTGTTGCCGGTTAGGTACAAAGAAAAAATAATTAGTGAAACTGCTCACAATGTCTATGGGTTACCTGGTTATGACTTCTGGAAGGAGACATTGCTGATGAGTTTTTCAAATGTATTTTTTTTGGTGCTTTGAGAACCACAAGCCGAGCGCCATCTAGCTCCATCTATATGTGAGAGAAAAGCAGACATCTCTACAGCTGATACGTCCAAGTTTCTGCAACTCACGCCACAACAATCTAGATGGATAAATAGCACTTCAGGTAAGGATTTTGGGATGAACCGTCCCAAGAGCGATAACTAAAACATACAGTATGGGTATTTGTCACATCTGATGTGCCTTCAATTAAACCATTTTGTGAGTGTGTGTGAATGCTTTGCATCTGTTGTTTCTGCAGTCGCAGCTCATACAGAACTGGTCAGGACATTAACAACTGCCCCACCTGCCAAAAGACAGCCTGCATCATCTACAGGTAACATGATCAAGATAATGAGCTTACTGCATTGCATAACTTACCAATGCCAACTCATTCTTTCCCACAGCGTAATAAACAGCCCTGAAACTTCTCCTGGAATAAACTGTTTGCCTTTGGTAGCCTTGAAAATGTTTCATTTCACATGGTTTCTTCTGAGCTTTCCCAGGTTGTATCACTTATTCAGCACATCTTTCTTTTTTGTTTTATTTTTCATTAGCTTCCCTCCTGGTACCCTGCTGTCTCTGCCCTTTTCGCCCACTCTGATAATTGTATTGCTCATAAAATATACCCTATTATATGAAAAAAACAAGACTATGAGTGATCCTCCTCATCAATATTGAAATTAATACATGCGCTGTTCTGGAGATTAGAGGAGGCAGCTCTCTCCAGGAAAGTTATTTACACACAAAAGAGTATTCTGTGCAAACAAGCAAATTAATTCAGCACCTAAATGACGTGTCTTTCCTGTTTCAGTCATCTCTTGTGTGTGTGACCTAAATAAGTAATTGCATTCTTAGATCCTCTGCAACGTACAGAGCTGCGCCCTCACAATCTGATACCACATACTGTAGTTTAATCCTCCCATCACCTCCACCCCATCCTTCTTATTTTCATCCTTTCATTATGTAAATCACTCCCGTCTTTTCATCCCATGCCTGCTCGATCTCTCTTTCTTTCATCTCTAACTTTCAATCGAACCGGTTTCCTCTGTATATCCCTGCCTCATTCCATCTGTCAATTGGCAAAGCTATAATCACCTGTGCCCCACTCCCACCAAACACCCAACGACTCTGCTCTTTCGCTGCACCGCTCACACGAGCTGGACATGTGGGTTTTAGCATGTGCAGTAGCTTTGCAAAGAACACAAAAATAAATATTTAGTTATTGTAAAAACCTGCTTTTAGTCCAGAACCTATTGTTTGCATGTATCATACTAAAGCCAGGCCTGGAGCTTATCCTGCTTGTTTACAATCATATATAAACCCCCCTTGCAGGCCACAAGGGATAAAGAGACGTTTTACAGGGCCTTTATCTCTCCAGCTCTCCCTAATTCACAAAATCACCCGCCTCCCAACAGCACCACATCTGCAACCCTCCAGTGTTTCTACTTTCTACTCCTCTGTTGTTTCATCTCTCCATCTCTTCACACACTTCTCTGACTCCCTCTTCCTCCTCATCCTATTCTTTTCTCCCCTTGATCTTAATTAACACAGCGGGATCGTTAGCCCAGTAAGTTCTAATGAACACCGAGGGGAAATGATTGCCACATGGCAACATACACATCCACCCATATATATCCATATAGATATAATGTACACAAATGTAAATAAAAATATGCAAAACTCCCCCTACTTTACACAGATTAATATGCAAGATACGCCCAAAGATGAGGAAGACGAGGAGGCAAAAACTGAACACATTTGGCCACAAACCCTCAGTGGAATATGGACTTAGCTGAAATGATACTTTATAAATCACTCGGTCCATAAACAGAGAATTACTTGGCAACAATTGCAAAATGTAAGTCATTTTTAAAACAGTAATGCCACTAATTCTCTGGTTCCAGTCCGCCAAATTTGAGGATTTACTGCTTTTCACAGTTTGGGGAATGTTTAAATGTCTGTTTAAATGACCGCAGTAGACTAAAAGACACATCAATCAATTGAGAAAACAATTTTGGCAGATGAATCCATCATGAAAACTATCGTCAGCAACAACTTGTATTACATAACCATTCACTTAAGCCGGACATTTTTAAATGAATCTGCTCTTCCAAAAGTAAGTTCTCATGTGAACTTGATGGAGCCGAATTTTGAAAAAGGGAACGAAAACAAAGAAAAAAGCTTCCACAGCCATAAATCTACTTTTGAAAGCTCTGTGTGGTTCGAAGTGGAGGGAATTGGACAAGAGAAAATGTGTTAACAGGACAAAAAGTACTTTTATCTTCTATTTACTACTATCATTTTCTATAGACCTACTCTGTAATAAAAAAACATGTAACAACAGTAATTAAGACATCACAATACTTTTCAATTGAATATCTTCAGACATCATGGGGACTTTTTAATGTGCCCGAGGCTTCTCTGATCTCAGGGGTACATTGTTCATCGTTATCATCCCTCTTTTCTCTTTTCCCAGTTTCATAGATTTTCATTTCCTGCTCCACTTTCCCTTTGTTTTTCTTGCACACATGCAAATACAATCATACACAGGCATGCTAATTAATCCAACAATAAAGCCCTTTTTCCGGCTTATTTATGTGCACTTTTGCGCATACTTGCATGCACACGCTAATACATACAGAGAAACAAAGATATGAATACATTTCACGCTGCGTGATTGATGTTAATAACTTGGACAGATATGCAGAATCGGCATTTTCGTCTCACATATCAGTGCAAGTTCCTTACAAAGAAATTACACACATTAAATATGCAGAGAAACACAATTTCAGCGACCCATTGTGACAAGTACAGACAATAGACACATGTACAAGAGCTCTATTTGATTGGACAGTAACGACCTTATCAAACTCTCGGGGAGGATTCTGGGTAAGAGGGTGGCTGATAGGGAAAGAGAGACACACGAGCAGAGGATGGATTACGCGTGGGATTGAAACATCCATCCTAATGATTTGTGGTTTAAAAAGGGGGTTTTGATGTGGGCTGACTGCCTGAAGATGTTTTGCCATTGTCAGTCCTAATTAATCTGTGTGATGAGCGACAAGGGGGAGAGGAACTTATGACAGCCCCTCTGTTTTTCTCCCAAAGCTCAAGCAACTCAAACACATACACAGAGACATGCAGGCACGCATACAATACCTAAAGGTATTCCTCACTTTCTTCCTAAACAGGAAGAGACATAAATGACTGAATGATATAAACACCTCCATACACGCAGAACCTAAACATTAACCCTGTCAGCCACAGAACACGACTAACCTTCACCCTCGCTTCAACCACAAAGTGAAGCTTAATAATTTAACGGCTCCTCACAAGGATAAAAGAAACAATTACACACAGTCATGCACACAGTTGTAAAGATGCCGGAGATGACAGCTTGCAAAACGAACTGAGAGCGTCTGCTTTTCCCACCGTGCCGTAATCCTATGAACAATAGACAGAGAGAGGTAGTTCAAGAGGATTGAGACAGGGGGGGGATGTTGAAACCTAGTAAAGTGTGTGGGTAAAGAGAGACCTGACAAAAAGTCCTCCACTCTAAAACATGATAGAGTATAAATTGAGAGAATGTAGGACAGGTGCACTATTTTATCTTTTCTCATATATATATGTTCTGTGAGCCTATGTGTGTATGTGTGGAGAATATCTGGCTGTGTGTATGTGTAGTCACAGTTCATCTCCTTTATTATTTATTCATGGCAGCCATTCCTTCCTTTATGCCCACCAGAGCTTTTACCTCCTCGTCTATTTACTCCTTTACTCGCTCCCTCCATCCCTGCGCTCTTTCAGCGAAGACCTCTCTGCCCTCCTCTCTCCTCGCCTCTGGTGGCCCACATCCTCTCCTCCTTTACTTCCTCCCTCCTTTTTATTGTTTCTCTCCTGTATTCTGCAGTGACCTCGCTGCCCTGTTTTATTAAAGCCTTTCTTTCATTTATCCATCCCTCCATCTCCCAGATGAGCGGTAGTTAGTTTCTCTGTTCTGTCCATAAGTCGCCGTGTGCACCTTTTCCCCCCTCACTCAGCCGTGGGCTTGTTGTGGAAGATGCACACTTTAGATGTCAGGGGAGCAGATGTCTGTTTGTACAGTATGTGCATGTGTGTTGGTATGCTGTAGGAGGGGATGGTGGGTAGTTATGTCGGCTCTCCTTGCCTCATCATGTGGCTCATTAACTCCAGATGCCAGGCCCTGTATGCAGCTCCACCCCTCTAACCCAACCCAACACACATATATTCTCTTGCACACAAAAAGGGGAGAGAGAAAGTCTACTACACTATGACCTGCAGCGGTGGACACTTCAGAGACGGTGGGGAAAAAGAGAGCGATGAGAGAGGGGGGAGGGGGGATGAGAGAGATGCATGGAAAAAAGAAAGCCGAGAGGGTCTGCTTTGAACACATCAGAGGAGAAAAAAAAGTTCCTCCCTTGCTCCTTCCTTTGGCTCCTCCATTTTGCAAATGCTCCTCTCCACTCCTTTCCTTTTCCCCTCCTCTCCTTTGCCGCTCTCTTTTTCATTCTCCTCCCACTCCTCTCATCTCACCAGCCTGTGATCTATCGGTGCATGAAGCGCGGAAGAATACTATGGACGTGAAATGAGTGCTGAGTTGAGGCCTGTGTGAAAGTATGTGTGCTGAAGGTGCACATATCCGAGTTAAGAACACGATTTTACATCTGCACATAAAATTGCATTATGCCAAAGTACAACCTCTCTTTAAGTTGTCAGCATTTTGCGACTACATTTTCAAACTCCTGCGCTCACCTGTCTCTCAATCCCTCTTTTTCTAAGCTCTCTTTATGCTTAGCAGACCTCCACTTGTCCTCAGATCCCTCTGCTCATCTCCTCTCTCTCTCTCCCTCCCTCCCTCCGCCACCAAATCTAATCTCTTTCTGTGAAAAATGAGCTATATAAATAAATTTGACTTGATTTGACACTACCCCAACCTCTAAATTGTGCTCCCTCCTTCCCCTTCAACTGCTCTATCTTTCTCTCCTCCCCAGTGTGGAGCATGATTTCCGACAGCAGGAGGGACGCTTGCAGGGGATAATGGAGGTGCTGGAGGGCGAGTATGATGTGCCTGCAGCCGCTTTGACCAAGCCCACGCTAGCCCCTTCATCTTCCAACCGCCCTAGCACCAAGGCCCGCGTGAAGAAACTTCGCAAGAAGTGTTTCTGGTGGCTGTAAGCTTCGGGCAACACTACATCAGGCTTTCTGGCGATAAAGAATTTGGATGATGATTATGCTTCAGGAGACCCCAGGCCAAAAAGTTTTGGAATAAAGCATCTCTCGCGTGGTCGGTCCTGTGGGTGTGTTTAAGTCTCATTAAAATCATTGGGAGCATTTTCCAAGCTGCTTTCCTGTAAATGGCACTTTTTCCACAAAAATCCATCCTCGGCTCTGAAAATATACACCAGGGGACCAGGTAGAGAAAGAGGAACTGCACTAAAGAAGAAAAAGAGGACCAAACAAGCTGCTGAACCTTCTTCTCATATCCATCTAAGATGGAGATCCAGATCACCATGACCTCCCCTCTGTGAAAACCAGACTTCAGCAGCTAATTTGTGATGAACTTTTGATTCATTGAGGGATACTGGCTTCCCATAATGCTTCTGTAAGAGAGAAATAAGACACCGATGCTTCGGATGACAGACAGGCAGACTGTTTGTCACTTGGCTGAGTGGCTGTCTAGACAGATGGACAGACGTATGAATGGATTTATACTAAGATGGATTCACGCTTACAGCCTGGGAATGAATCCTTACAACGAATTTGGCTAAATTACAGCAATAAGCAGAGGAATCGGAACGATTTCAGAAAAAATCCAAGGATTTTGACAGCTAATCTAAATTCTGTGTCTTTGGAGGGCTTGACAGCCAAAATTTGAATGTAGCAACAACTGATGCGCTAAGAGGATACAAGTGGAAAACAAGCCGATGAGCTCTCTGGAAACAAAGAGACAGCTCACTGGCTGGAGATCAGGGTTTCGGAGAGCACAGTGGAGATTGTATTAAGAATACATTAAGAGACAACGTGATAGGCAGCTGATAACAGACTGACAGGCCGTGTCAGATAATTAAAAATTCTGTCAACAAAGACTGACAGAGTGATTGATTCTCTTCTTTATTACCATCCAAAATGGAAGTGTTTTGATGTAAGCTCAGCCTTGTTCAAGGACTTTTACACACATACACTCAAACACACACACACAAACAAACAACATGCTTGCGTATACTGTAAATACATGCACAAAAAGGCATACACTTACAGGCAAGAACACACACACACACATGCAGAAAACTCACTGAATGACGCCACACAAACACATCTACACACACACTTGCTCGAACACAGCAAACTAGGGGCAGACCACTTACTGTATCACTTCACAGTTGGTTATTGGCTTGTGTTCTTGTTTCAAAGATGTATCAATATTCGCAAAGTTGGAGCTGTTAAGGCACCTATAAATTCTGTATGAATTTCAGCGAGTCTTTCCTAATTTCACATTGCACACATTGTGCAGGAGAAACCTCTGTCGTCACGCAACATGTGGAAAGCCCAAAACAATCAGTTTCATTTGACTATCTGCCGTTTCACAGTTCATACCTACCTAAATTTAATAGACAAAATCAAAATATGTCTAAACCTTGTTTTCCCCAATAACAAACATCCGCTTGTTCACCTCAAATATACCACAGGTAACAATTTCAATATCTATGAAGTTGTTCTATAGCATAAAGGCTACACTCTTGCTGTAAGCTGGCTCATTAAACTACAACAGAGAAACAAAACAACAACAAAAAAATCAATGCTAAAAACATTCACTGCAGGTCTATACATCCCATCAAACTGTACAAAAAAATCTGTTAACTTAATCAGGTCAAGGTACGATATCTCATTTAGAAGTGACAATCGAACCACTAAACAACGGCTTTGCAAAATCATTACACAATCAGTAAAGAAATATGGAATTTTATAACTATTAAATATATTGGCAGACATTTATGTAATCAGAAATTTAAGCTCTGTATGGGACTACCCCACTGACTGCACATAAAGACGGACAACATGACAGCTCCCCAAAAACGAAGCCACTACCATCTCGATCACCCCCCTGTTGGCTGGCTGTAGGTCATAAATCCTGTGCCCCTCCCTGTTAGCAGATGGGACATGGGCCAAAGTTAAACCTCCAAGTACACTTCAAGTAAATTCTTCCCGAATATGATTTCTGTCATTTTAGATCGTTCTCATCACGCTGATATTTGTTCAAGAGTTCATCTTTATGATAAGTTTGGTGCTATGAAAAGCAGTTGTGACATAATAATTGAGAGCTGAGCCCTGCTTACGATTTACTTTCACCTCAATAACACGACTTAATTAAAATAACTACAACTGCCCGGACTCTGTAACCAAATGGCGTCACGTGCAAGATGGCTGTGCTCATATCCAGGATATTTTGGCTTCATTATTGTGCAGTGGAAGATGAATCCTCTATCTTTATATACAGTCTACAGTCTACCATCCCTGTTGCAAACGCACACTATTATTTTCCACACACACATAAACACACACCATTTGCACACTGCTTAGCGCAAAAACCACTAATCTCACACTTCAACTGCTTCTGGGTGACAAGTTGCCACAAATTAGAACCCTGGATGACACCACTCTCTAATTAAATATAACAGTCTGTGAGCTCCCACAATGCCCCTCTCTTCCTGATCTTCCTCTTGTATGTACAATAAAAGTGTGTATTTTAAACAAAATTTGCCGTTGTTGACATACTTTGTGTCTCGAATTGCACAGCAGACAAGAGTTGACAGACGGTCTGACTTTTACCGCTCCACTTTAGACAGCAGACGAAGTGAGAAAAAGATGCAAGAAGGTTTTGCCATGCTTGACTCGTCGATTTACAGAAAGTAAAGCATATGTGGCGCTTGAATGTACTCACGATTAGGGCATGCTCTCGACCCATTGTGATGACTGTCTGGTTGATTATCCTCAGCAGTGACACCACAATGTCCTGGATGTGTTGAAATGTTTCCCCCTGAGTAGAACAGAGACAGAGAGCAGAGTCAGATAAAGAGAATAGCAGAGAAGGATGGAGAAGAAAAAATAGACAAGGAAACAACAGCTTGTTAGCCTTCCTCAGGTGAAAACACACACGGATGCACAACCGAGATTGTCAGGTATTGTTTGTGCAGCCGTTCTCATCAACTCTCCTCACTGTGAAGACATCCGAGTTTGCACACACAGCCCAAAGCTTCGTTTGGGCTCTGAATGGACAGATGGCTGATCAAATGAAACAAGAAAGAGAATGCAGTTTTCTGAATCTGAAAAGTTAAAGTCGGTTCCCTTTTCTGAAAATCATCCTCACCAGGACATTCAGTTAATCCACTTCTGTGTGGACATTTGAACCCACTTGGATGTGGATTTTTCTTTAAAGACCTGCTTTCGTATTCCCGTCTTTCCCTTCGCTTTGAAGTCACTGTTCTGTCATGTTTTCTTTTCCTCCAGCTGCCCAAAGGGAAACAAAGTAGTATCTGACAGTCTGTCTGTATCTGTGCTCAGACCTGTCCTGAGTCAGATGACTGTTTCCTGGTTAAAATCTCTTCATTGTTTGACATCTGCATGGTTAAACCTTAAGACAGTGGTTGGACCTGCTGTCTATGCTCTGTGAGAGCATTTACACAAGAAGTGATGCATTTTTTAAATTTAAAGCCAAAGGAAAATACAAACTGTGGATAATGGTAATATTGGTGCATCGGGAAACACTTTCAAAGCAATTTTTCATGATAGAATGATTCGATATTGCAGTAGGATAACCAAACTCAAGATGATACTAAATAATTTCATCACAAAATCAATATTATTTAGATGAAGTGACTTGCTGTACTTTAATCTTACTATCCTTGATATCAATTTAACATTGAACATGCAGAAACATGTCAATATACGTTTGTTGAAAAAAATTATAGCTAGCTAGCAAGGCATTATATGATTAAAAAAGAGAGAAAAGAAATCAAATTGTGTGATGACCCATTAAACTGATGACACACAAGTACAAAGTAAGCACCTTTATGGAGTCATGGCTCCATAGACACAGGATAAAACACACACGCACACACACACACACACACAGCTACAGTGAATCAGTCAATAGGAGCTGACTCAGGCTTGCCTCGGGCCAGTAACTCACGAGTGAAGCATCTGCTACATCCAAACACACCTTAGCATTAGTGCTGCAGGCTGCATCTCTCCGTGTGTGCATAACCTTGTTAGCATAATCTGACCCAAATATACAGTATGTGTGTGTGTGTGTGTATATATGTGAGTGTGTGTGTGCACTTTATGTGTGTATGACCTTGTATAAGCTTATAAGCAAAGCATAAAAAACGAAAAGTGAAGGTCTAACAGAAGTAGGTAAAAAGGACTGAGCTTCAAAGTTTCAAACACACCACTCACACCTTTCTCTGTTGTGAATTGTGATTGTGAATGTGTGCGCATGTGTGTCTGCATGCGTGTGCGTGTGCCGGCCTGATGGCAGATGATTTGAAGAGCCTGATGAGAATCAGGAAGGCAAGATTACACTGCGTTAAACGCGCTGGCTCACAGCCACAGGACATAGAAAAGATAAACACAACTGGAAGTGTGTGCATGTCATCTGGCACTCCATTTACATTTGAGACTCACTCAAACTCACACACACCTACACACACATAGAGAGGTTGAGGCGCAGCTGTTGATCCTAAATAAGTCTAAATCTCTCTGGCTCACTGTAGGTATTTTGGTCTCCTGGAAAGAGTTTCTCAGACAGCCGGAAGATGAGAGATGAGACACATTGTGCTCTCTCTCTCTCTCCTGCTGAAAACAAACACGTGGAAGTCGATACTCATTTATTCCAAACTGTAGCCAGGCTGGTTTATCATCTCTACTGGCAACATGATATGAAAAAGAAAAGCAGAAAACAATGTTTTGGGGCTAGGGGGAAAGAAAAAAAGGGCGAAAGCTCTGCCGAGCCATGTCTTCCTGTCTCTCTCTGTTAGTATCCTCCCTTTATCACATACACACAAAAGTTACACAAAGCTACTTATAAATTCAACACAAACTCTCCCACAGTCTCAAGCATCTGTCTATCTTTCTATTATCCCTGCCTCTCACTTCTCCTGTATCTCTCTCTAGTTTGGAGGCATCTGTGGTGTGACAACTTAATCAGGTACCGCCCAGAGTGAGGAAAAGAGAGATGAGGGTGGAAAACAAAGGAGAGAGGAAGGAGCGAATAAGAGGTGGAGGGAGTGGAGGTTAAACCGTCTCCCATCACCGCTCTTCCGCTACTTCTGTTGTTTCACCTCCATCTGTTTCGTCGCTCCCCTCTTCCAATTTCACACTGTCATCTCTCCAGCCCCCTGTAATGTTTTCTTGTAAAATCCCTCCGCCATATTGTCTATGAAACAGACATTTTCACCTCCTTCTGTTTAGCCGTTAACTGTCTGTCCGGCTTTTCCATTCACTCATCCCTCCCCGCACAGCCATGAGGACTTTTTTATTTATCTTCTCTGCTCTCGTTCATTTTATCCCGTACAATTTCAAAGGCTAATCCTTCATAGTTAGCTTTTTTCCAGTGTCTGGAAACCAGGAACCGTGTGGTGTTACGGTCAAGGTTCTTGTTTAACTACAGTCTGCTCGAAAAGGTCAGATACTTGTGTTTGTGTGTGTGCGTGTTTTACTTTTCTGCAATGTTTGTGCTTGAATAGGAACATGAATATTAAGAATGAAATATCAGAGCCAGCACTTACTCTGACAGTGTCTTTAATGTTTAGTTCAAGGACCACACAGCATAACAGTGTGTGTTTGTGTTTGTGTGCAGATTTCAGTAGAGAATACTGACAAAAGACTTTTTTTCCTCATAACCTGCGATATAAAACCTCTATGATGCTGAACACGACTAGTTTTTTAAGTCTTTACATGATTGTATTTGTACCCGTCATGTCCCTTTGACACTCATCCTCCACCTGCTTTCATTTTTTTACACCTCAACCGACGCAAATTCATCTCATCAAATTCACTCCACTCCATTCATTACTTCTCTGCCTTCTCTCACCGTCTCTCTTCTCTCGGCTCAAGCATCATTAGTGTTATCCAAATAAATGGAGCTGGGAAAAAGAGCCATACCTTCACTTCAAAGACTCAGCAGGCTGTCAACAACTTGCAGGAGCAATTAAACAGACCTCGGCTGGATACTGGTGATGCGGTTGTTCTGCAGTTGTGTGCGTATTAAAGGCGTTTAGTTCAGGAGCTAACTGGATTTTGTTTCAACAGACCCAAATGCGGCAACATGCGTGAAACAAAAATCAATTAGAGTCTAATTGGTCAAGGCCTGCTTCATTGCACGACTGTATGACTGTGCACGAAACAGCTCGTGGCTATTTACCTTGCTCTTCAGTAGACAAATTTCACTGGGGTGATGCAGAGCTCAGGGGTAGTTCAAATTCATCCAGCGATGCTAAAAATATAAAGGAAATGTCTTCTACTTCATGGGCTGGATAATTTGATGCAACCTTTTTCCAAACAATAATGTTTTGTAAGAAGGTGGTATTGTGTTTCAGAGCAAATTATACTTGACAGTTCAGTCTCGGCTGATTGGTCTGCCTTTGCTGGAAGCATCTAGTGTTTTTTTGGTTTTTTTGGCTTTTCTTATTTCTTCCAGACCTGTTCATCCTTTGAAATGCACAGATTGTTTCTTGGTATAGTACAAAGTGCCTCTTGTTCCTGGCATCAGGGTGAGTGGGTGCACCTCAAGTGACCACTCTGGCTTTTGTTTCCTACATTTGATTATGCAATCAGTCAGCTATACGGATACTGTGGGGAGCTTCGGGTGATTGGGACTTATTTTTGTATACCGGGTAAAACAACATAAAAAAATGCAAAACTGAAGAGGCTGTATAGAAAGAGAGAAAGACATGAGAGCTTGCCTCTTGGCTCAATAGAAGCAGTTTGTCATGCTAGTGTGTGTGCAACAGCTTGGAACTGGCTGCCCTTGAGTCAAAAACAGGTGTGTAACAGGTTTAACTAATAGATATCAACATTAACATTTCCCAGTTTCCAAGTTTTTTTTTGTATTACAAAATTTCTACATTTTTAGGTCTGAAAATGCAAATTACTCATTATCATTATTATGCAGATAGAAACTTGAAATAAAAAAAACATTTAAGAGCTTCAGACTTGGCTTTAATTGGAAATCAAATTAACATGAACACTGGATGAAGCCAGGGTAAAACATGTTGTGATAAATGACCAAACCCTCTGTATCAAACCTGTGTAAATACGTTCAAATACGAAAAAAAGAAGAATATCTAGTTCAATATGCCAATAGCTTTCAGAAATTTCCAGAACAGAAATCTGAACTACAATAAAAATCTAAATGTGTATGTTTTCCATTAGTCTGAAAGAAAACATGTTATGTAAGCAAAATAGCCCAAAGTTTACCAGTGTGAAGAAATGATGTTGTCTCCCCCTCTCGCAGTGTAACCACATGCAAATATGGCGTAAGGAGCTGGATCGTCAATATATTCTCTGGATGTGACCACATGTCTACTTTGAAACAATCACCCAGAATGCAGTCTAACACATGTGTAAATACGACAGTGTGTGTTCTTTGCTGTGTGCCTCACCACACTGTCTCTGCTGAGGACCTCCAGGATGTTGTTGAGCAGCTCTAAACTATTTCTCCTTTCATCGTGAGGCCCATCAGCCATACTGGCCAGTGCCCCGCTCAGCTCCCGCAGCATCATGGGTAACAACACATCACGGCACTCTGTGAAAAAAACAAAAACGGTTCAGTAAGAAAAGGCACAATAATAAAAACACAAAGGCAGTGCAGAATATTTTTCTACACCAGAAAGTCCCCCAGTCAGTAAGAAAAATTGGATAGTGTGAGCGTGTTCGCAGGAATGATGTTTTATTTACTTCTTTTCGGTGAAGCGGTTGAAAATAAGAGTGATTTAAGAAGTTTAAACACAACCATCAACTGTCACATAAAACATCAACATCAAACAAACAAGATTTGCTTTAATATGACACCTCTCTGAAACAACCCTTCAAACCCTAAAGCCCTGACTCTTACATCAATTGGTGCAGCACCTGTGGAGACGGCTGTGCCCACACAGCTTTGAGTAATGATGCTGCTGCACCCTGAAAAGAGATTCAACCCTAACGCCGGACTGCATATCAATCAAGTGTCTATTTACAGTTCCATACATGCCTGCTGCTCCGCCAGCCGCACGGTCAACACATCCATCACAGTTGCCTGGCACGTTTTCCCTTTCCCATCTCTCTGATTAATCCTAATCTTTTAGTTAAATCACGTGTTAATTTGGGCACACATGCAAACGCGTCATCAGTTATGACATCCATAAAAGATTATGTCAAAGTGAAGGGCTGCAATGTGAGGAAACAATCTGATTAATGCTAAAGTATAGTTAAAGCTTCTGTACATGCAGGGATCAGTTATATTCTTATGCACCTTATCCCCTTCTGCTTAACCGCCCTATTAATTCTTTATGGATGTTAATGGTCACAGCGCTTCTTTGGGGGTTGCCCAAAGTCACTCTAGGAATCACAGGAAATCATTAAGAGACTGAAGAAGTGAAAGTACTTCAGATGGAAAAAGAAGTATCGGCACAGTAAATTCAAGGATACGTATGAGGCGGTGAGTTAGGCAGGATAATTTCTTCACTTTCTCTCAAGCTTTCAGGCTGATGAATGTGTTTATTTGATGTCCCACAATATCTTTAATGCACCAAGAAGGAAGACTTTTAAAAGCAGCCCTCGCCTTCAGCTGCCAACAAAATAATGCTACTTCAAACTTAACATAATTTAAGTTTATCTTCATGCCACACTAACATAAAGAGACAGCTTTAACTTTGCACAAGGCTGAAAACCTGCAAGGTTAAAGTTCCCATGAAGCCAAAATCGCTATTTAAGTGTTTTTTTCCACATTTGTTTTTCTCCACATGTCACCTCTTCGCCAGTATCAGGCCCAAAGCAGCAACAAAAAGCTGTTTTGTAGGTATTCCTAATTATATTTTAGAGATTTTTTGTCCATTAAAAGCCTTCACTGTTTTATGACGTTGCCATGGATGTAAAAAAAGAAAAACATCTCTAGAGGAATGTGTTGCTCACGACCGGACCTCCCTAATCACTTGACAAAAACATAACCATATAACAAAAACACAACTTTATTAATTCATTCACTGATTTGGGTGAAACTGGGGCATGTTTTATGGAATATTTTATTCTGGTTGTCACTCTGCTGACCTTGGGTTGCTCTGTCTGGAGCAGTCTGGACTAATAGCTTGACTTGTTGCTCAAGTAACTGCTAACAAACGCACTGATATCCAGCAGCTTCTTGATGAACAGCTCTGGACCAGGGCCATACGCAGCATCTGAGAACAACAGCGGAGGCCAGTGGGAGTACGGAGGTGATTTATGGTAGTCAGATACTGGTAGCTTTGTTGCTAAAGTAGGTTAGTAGTTAGCTGCCATTAGCTCGGTAAGCGGTCCTTGCTGATTCAGCCCCAGGTTGCCAGGAGCAAAACCCCTTATCTGTTTATTAAAATGGCTGTTGTGTCATTTTAAATGTCTTTCTGAGCTTTTATTGAGAATTTGTTGATGCAAAACCAGGCTTCTTATTGTTTTTTAGACAATAAAGTTGACATTTGATAATTTAACGATGAGACAATGAGGCAATTTCACTCAGCATAGATAATTCAAATTATCTTTAAAGGAGGCTATCTTACTAAAATTCTCCTCTAATACTGTTTAGATCCCAGGCCGTCACAGTCCAAGGTGACAATAAATCCTCTGAATACCGATCCCTTAAATCTCTTCCACTCGTCTACGACCTCTCCCTGTCTTGTCTTCGTCTTTCTCCGTCTTTCTCCCCCCCTCCCACTCCCACCACCCCATCTCTCTTTTGTAGCCGCAGGTAGACGGAGCCCATTAAAAGCTCATTTGGGCTGATGCTCGTTAGTTTCATTATTAACTGAGCCAAGCCCGTACGCCTGCTGAGTGGACCCTCATCACAACACTCACTCCATCACACAAACATGCAGAGAGGGGCAAAGGCATGAGTCACCGACTGCCCTCGATGACTCAGAGAAGTGGGGGGAGGAGACCTAGACAGGTGGAGGAAATCCAACATGAGAACGGGGAGGTTTAGGTGAGACACTGGGAACGATTGGATGACAAATGCAGTATCTCAATCTATTTAACATAATGAATAATGTATAATGTCCAATAAAAATGTCCTTTTGTCAGAATGAAACAGGGAGGCCTCCCATCTGTGCCCTTTAAAAGGATACGGGATAGTGTTGTCGATGGCGCCAGCTTTGTATTTGAGTAGCAAACCCTGCTAAATCTGTTTAATCCATCAGAGCAGAAACTCATCATCCTTTGTCCTTTCACATAGAGAAAACAATGGGTGTTTTATGGCAGTATTGTTGTGTGTGCGAGCTCGAGGAATTAATCCATCTGCCTTCCGGCGGCTGGATGTACCATTAAACCTGCGGAGAACTCCATTCCCCGGTGAAATGACCCCAAAGCCACCTGCTTCTTTATTTCTATTGATCTTAGAAACAAACCCAGCTGATATTTTTAGGTATAACATGTTGAGGGGAGAGAAAGTGAAAAAGAGAGCAGGTGGGAGGGTTGAAAGGGTATCCTGTTGCGTGATACACGGTGTGCTTTTTGTTTTTATGGTGTCAGGAGCCAGGCATAATGAAAAAATAACCACGATAGCAAGTTTCAAGGTCTACGCTTACCTTGACCCTACCTGTATTTGCAGGAAGATGGGAGAATACATTTACTGAAGCTCTATGCATAACATTACTGCACATCGAGTAGTTTGTCACAAAAGCAGTGTTTCCATCATTGCAAACTGAAAGCGTACTTCTGAAATGTTGCAAAAAAAAGAGAGGAAAAAAACTGAAAATGCGAATAGGGCGCCCTTCCATCAGATGGTTTTGCGCGAACAAACTAGGCTGTGCAAAGTGAAATTTCATCAGAAGTTGGCAATGAAGCAGTGAGCAGAATAAGTCACAAACAGGAAACAAAACCAGTTGCTCGCCAATCAGCAATAAATGTCGAAAAAGGAGAAGAAACATAACGAGTTGTCTTAGCCATCTACAAGAGAAAAATGGAAACGAACAACGGAGGAAACCTGTGAGATGCCAACAGAGGAAACAGCTTCCTCTTCTCTCAGAGTGGAAAAAGCAAGCGATGTAAATGTTTGCTTTGTCAGAACTTTAAATCTAAAATCAACTTGTTCTAATGTGACTTTTTTCTAATTATGCTGATGGGAATTCATGGCTATTGAGAACATTGATATAATGCACACAAATACCCCTTCCTGCAAGGCATTTCACTATGGAAAATGATTGGTAGAAGTCGATAAGTTGCTGTTTTTGGTAGATCCACAACTTCGCCCAGTGTTATCCCTGATCTGTCTAACACACAAAAATCTTGGGAGAGAAAGAAAAAGCAACAGGAAAAAAAGAAAGACTTAATATAGAGTTTTAGACAAAAAAACAGGACCTGAAACGTTTTATTTCCTATCTTGTTGCAGTCATTTTCTAAATAATGAAAACTTTCACTAACAGTCACGTCACAGGCATACTTTCACTCTGTTAGACCTTTCGACAGGGCCTGCTGACACTGTGTAGTATATATTTTCAGCAGTTTGAATAGTGATGGAAAAACAGCCAGAGTCTCATGCTTTCTGAACACTCTCTCTATAACCTGCATTCTTCTCAGAGCTTTTGTTTGCAGAGTTAAACACCTTTCGCTCAGTCAGCAGCTGCTTTTCATCTTCAAATTCAGAAAACCGGTCCATGAACCCCTTAATAGCTAGCTCATCTTCCGCATCCTGCTCTGACAGATCTATGAGGGTGTGTTATTGTCTGTTTTGATTTTTACTTAAGTTCCCCTTCGTTTCAAAACACCTCTGGAGCTCCTGAATATGAGCATTAAAAATGATGAAGTGCAGGCTGCTTTGATAATGCTTCTCTAGACTCTGGCTGATAGTTTTCAGTCACTGACGCAGAACCTTTAACTTTGCAGGTTTTTCTCAGCACCTAGCCTTGCCTTGAATAACATCAAGATGTTAATATCTGCTGCTTCAGCCAGAATGGTGGCTTTCTCAGAGACTTCTTTGAACAGCCTTGAACAGCCCTGTGGTCCTCCGGGCTTTCAGTGTTGTAAGAACAGCAGCTACACTGGTGTGCAGCTCCGGCGTCTAGGTTATCCTTTCAAAGGGCATTTGAAATTATTGCCATTTCAAGTCACTCTTGCACCTGGAAGCTGCACTGTAGCTGACCGTACACATTCTCTGTTAAGAAATATGTTGTCCCAACAGAGGGATGTGCAACACTAATGAGTAAGTCTCTACCTCTCTAAGTACAAAAGAAGCCAGCTCACAGTGGATCACCTCAGTGGTCTAATCAGACACTGTGGAAGCCTCCTGCATTTCTCCTTAGTCTTTTAAAAACATGTATTTAGAGACCACATACTGAGAGCGAGTTCATTTTCGTGGGGTTTTATTTCTTGACTGAGTCAAAATAAACACTACAAATTTGCCCTCATTTGAGTTTTCGTTGTTACCCTGAAAAGCAGTCGCTTGCTGACTAAATGGAAGTCATTCCCTTGGCAAGATCAGTTGGGCCCTTAAATGCAAAAAACTTGCAAATGTAGTTTTCAATCTTCTTCTGCCAGCCTCCTCCTGGCGGCTGTCTTTCCCTCTTGAGTGTGCCTCAGTTTCTTCATCTGTTATTTCTATTCTCCATCTCAGTCTTTGGCCTGTTGTTTTCGATCTTGTTCCCCTCTCTCTGGTGACCCCTCTATGTGCCCTTTCACACCTCCACTTTTGATTCTCATTTCTGTCACGTCAACAGACTGTCCTGTCAGTCACCATCCTGCTTCTCCAACTCAGCATGTCAGGTAAAATTGATTTCACCAGAAATGTTCTTTGTGTTATCACAAGCTTCTGTCTTCTCAGTGAGAACAGAACAATACAACATGTGCTATGTGTTTGTGCCTCTCAAACAGAACTTCCTTTTGGGCTGCATACAAATCCGGTAACCATTCCTAGGATTGCCAGAGTCTTACCCCAGTCTTGGCTCTAATCCTATAACCTTAAACCATTTTTGCAGGGGTCTTTCTGGTGGAGCTCGCTGGTGGCTAGTTTGTAAGGAAGCAGCCAAAAAGAGATGCTGCCTGAAAGGCTCAACCAAAGGCTGAGGGGGGTTAGTGGCGGGGGAGGTGAAGAGGCAGAGGAGTTTTGCAAAAGGCACCAGAGCAAAAATAGAGGAAATATTGAAGAAAGTGAGAAAAAAAATCCTGGATCTGTCCCTTTATCTGGATCTACAAACCAGCTAACAAATGAACACGGGTGAAAACATAACCTCCTTGGTAAAGGTAAAAATAATAATAATAATTATAATAATAATAATAAGCAAAATGTTCTACCTTTTTTTAAATGTGAAAGGTTTGGTTTGACACAGACCTCCACTTGACTGAAATTAACATTTGTGAATCAATCACCGACGGTCACACTTTCCTATGCACACCTATATTTCTATGTTCCATGTGCCTGTGTGATTTACAGTGCTAGCATGTTATCTATTTTAGCCTGCGGTGCAACAATGCAGTAAATCAATTCAGCCATGCTGTGGAAGAGAGATTTGCCAACAGGCACTGGCAGACAAATGGAAATCGGGGTCTCGGGGCAAACATCGGGATGCATTTTAACTTTTTCTCATCTAGCTTTCATAGTGTGCAGATATACACACTTGTTCAAAGAAACAGAAATACACACAGGTGCTCACACACAACATATTCAGACCGCACACTGACAGAGCTTCAAGTACTCATCTATATTCAATTGGAAATGTCTATTTATTCAAGCCGTAATCTCCCTTTGATTATTAATACCAATGTGTATATGTGTGCCCAAGCGTGAATTGTCCTTTTTGTGTCTGATTTTTGGGGCTTCGCCGCAATTCGATGTGTAAGAGCTGGGATCTCTTTATGTCTGTGTCAGAGCGTGGTTATGCGTTTGGGTTACCAAGTTTGTGAGAGCAGACAGCCACCACTGCTGGCAAGCCACCGCACAGAGCGCAGCTTTGATGGCTCAGCAGCCAGCTCATCCTTTTTCTGCTCCATTTTTTTCATTTGACAGCCAAACACAATAAACTATGGCACATGCTAATGAGATGCAATCTCAGTTTCTAAGAGGCATGTAAATCAGAGGTGTCTGCCCCTTTCTCTCCGTCCTTGCCTCTCTTCCCTCCGTTTGGTTGTCGTGCCTCGCTTTTGGAAAATAGAGTGATAGAAAAGATGATAATGAGGTTTGGAGGCGCGACGACAAGTAAATCTTCTGAGTTGAGAGGGGGCTGGGACCACGCCAACTGTCGTCCCGCTTGGTGATGACTAAATGTCTCTCTTAGCAGGTTTTTCATCTCTCTGTGTCACCGTGGGTGTCTCCCCTCATCCACCCTCTCCCCATCCTTCATTTGTCTTCCTCCCCCCTTCCTCACTTTTTCCCTTGTTCCATCTTTAAGCCCCATTAGAAATTTAAAGCCTCGCATTTCCTCTGTTCCTGTTTAGGTTGTGCTGGTCTGTCCACACTTCTCTCTCTTTCGTTTCGGAGTGGTGGTAAAACATGTTTTGACACATGTGATTTGTAAAAGCAAGAAAGCTGTCACATAATGGTTTAGTGCTGTAATATTTTTTTCATAGAAATACATAAAATTGTCTTGCCTGTGTGAATGAGTACTCTCCCGTAAGTGTAGCCAGGTAACTTACAGATGATAGAGTGCACTACAGAATGATGATGATATACAGCGGATATGATGCCTGAAAGTGCCTTTTTCGCTGTGATATTTGCTATGATGTTAATAAGACTCAGCACAGAACAAATACTGTCAGCAAAACAAAGTAAACACAATCACAGCAAAGGTTGCTGTCTTGAGTTTATTTGCATTTTTCCATGTTTTCTCCCAAGAATACAATCAAACACTTAAAACAAAAATAGCCGAGGACTATAACAAGAAATTAAGAACAATCTTCATACATCTTATAATCTTATAATCTCATAATCTTATTCAACTTCATGTATAACATATACTGAATTTACAAGACAATAAATACAATTGTTAAGAATGTGTCATCGACACTGTTTCACAAAGCTCAGTGGGTTTCTCCGAACTCAACTAGGGAGTCTGTGGACTTTCTCCACAGGTGACAAAGAAGTTGCCTAAATTAGCTACTGTTAAATGTAATTGTAAAAATTGACATGTTTAAGGTCACTAAAATGTTGGTTAAAATGTCTTCTTTCGTAAAGTAAGTGTAAATGGTGAAATCAGTGTGTTCAAACAGTTACTAAATATTGGCAGGTAAGGCATGCACCTCAGACACAGAAGCAGACACGCTTTTGAAATTAATGCCTCATTTGCAGAAATGTTTTAGAATTTGTGTCGCAAAGTTTTATCATCCTCTCCTCACTCAACTCTCATCTCTCAAAATTGAGCAATATTTTAGAGTCTGGGGAAATTGTGATTTCTGGTTAACAGATGAAATCAGCTGAAACAGGCAGTGTGTTCATAAACATCTGCTGCTTGCTTACCTTGGCTCGTAAGAGGGCCAAAACACGTAATTTACATTACAGTGAACCAAATGGAAATCAGACAGTCCATTCTGCATGGTGTGGCTTCTTGTTGTTTCAAACATCAGTCGGTGTCCTGTCACTATGATAACATCACGTCCTGCAATGATGACGTCCATGTCGCCAAACGTGTCCCTGACCACCTGGACCAGCGGTTTCAGTGATCAAATTACAATGAATCTTGGTGGCCGTTTACACTTTTATAAAGAGTTGTGTACTTCTGTGCACTGTGGAAACTCTTTACTGATCACTAGAACATCTTTAACGACCCCAAGAACCTTCAGAACATTCTCAAAGACTATGACAACCTTTGGACCTGCCACTAAAATCTCCCAAACTTCTAAAGTATGATATGACCTGCTCACTGGACACTAGACCTTCCTAAAACATACCATAAATTCATCTGTTACAAAAAGTATCCCAAGATACCTCCTACAGGTATTCCTGAACCTCCTCAATGACTTATTAAACCTCTAAAACAACCAATAAATGTTCTTAAAAGACCCAGAGAACCTTCTCTAGATTCTTAAAACAGTGTACTCATATGTAAGTGAAACAAAACTAAAACCCAAAATTAAGTGTGTTCACAAACCTCGACCCCGGTTCTTGCTTTAAGCCGTCACCTGTCTGTATGTGTTGATATTTGCTCATTTGTCCAGACAGACCTGGACATGTTTGTCATATTTACCACTAAAAACAAAGATCTGCTGGAAGGCTAACAAGTACGAGATACTGTTGTTGTTACTGCTCCAGTAATCCCCTAGAGTGTTGCTTCGAGGTGCGGCTTTTATTTATTTCACCCTCTGCTTCAAACAGCGTGTAAATTATCTTTCTCTTTCTTTCCACCTGTCTTAGCCTCTGTCTGTGAGCCACCCGCTAATTGCCAGCCATCATCTCTACCTTCCTCCTCTGGCCCGTTTTCCATATGACCATTAAATTGATTGACCAATTAGTGTGTTGGTGGGATTAGTCGCACCAGTGTTTTAGATCAATTTAGCTGAGGCAGATCAATGGTAGATTAATGCCTCGCGGCAAACCATCTCACTGCTTTGACTGATGGGCAGGCTTATTCCCAGTGTCCTCTAATGGGAGGGTAATATATCACAAAGCTGCCGGCTCTGATTAAACCTATATCTGACATCAGTTTTTTGGTATTTGTTCAGATTGGATAACAGGACGAGCACGATTGAGATACATACGCTCAATCTGTAAATCTTTATCCACTTATTCTTTATATTATCTCCAATTTAGTGAAATGTTGAAATCGTTTGTCATCATATCTTCAATGCCATCCACTCCACTGTTATCGCTTCTGGTGTATAATGACCTGACGGCACGACAGGGATCATTAAGCTCCACAGAGTCACAGAAATGTTTTTTTGCCATAACCTGACACTTCGTTGTGCAGTGGAGAGCCGGCTATTGACAGCACCAAGCTGTCTCACATCTGTACCAAATGAATGAACGGGCAGGTGTGATGATACAATGACCGTTGTGTCCGTCTACTGTCCTTGTCTGCATTCAGTTCCCATCGAGATCAACCCACAGACACGAGCATGGATCAGAATATAAATGAGAGGGAAGGAGAGTGTGAGACAGAGGCATTTCCCAAAATGATTAAACTCCATTCACTTTGCGCCATTAGTCTCATCCATCCCACTTTTACATCCACAACCTCCCAAACTGCAGTCTCTGCAGACTCTGAATGAATGACAGAAACTACCTCTCTCTCTCTTCTTCTTTCATTAACCTTGTGGAACGAACCGACCCACAGCTCGACGGGAAGTTAAGATATTTTGGGTCTGCCTGTGAAACAACAGTCAAAAATCCTTTGTGGCAGGATTGCTGTCAAACACCCAAGCACACATATTAACATACAGACAAATGCACACACACCATTTCTTGCACCCAATTTATATTCATAATCGTCTGACAAGTACAGCAGACTGTTTTTGCAGGGTGTTTGTGAGCGTGATCTCAATTTCAGTTACTGTAAGGCGTGACATGAACTTTAATGTGATCTAACAGAGGCTAAACTACTGTAACACGGCATAAAATAATTTATTAGAACAAGACACAGCAGGAGGTAAGAGATGAGAAAAGGAGATATTAGAGGAGAGGGAAGGGGGAAGAAGGAGAAGTAGAAAAAGAAGAAAGAGAAGAAGAAGAAGAAGAAGAAGAAGGAGAAGAAGAAGAAGAAGAAGAAGAAGAAGAAGAAGAAGAAGAAGATGGAGAAGAAGAAGTAGAAGAAGAAGAAAGAGAAGAAGAAGAAGAAGTTGGAGAAGAAGAAGAAGAAGAAGAAGAAGCAGGACAGAGAGAAGGACTTTAGAGCCAGCCTGAGGAGACACAGCAGCCATATAATGCTTTTTATGCTTCACATGTCTGTCCCTTAATATGTCTATATAATGGAGGATAGCATAAAGGCACATAGGGGCTTAATGGACCACCAAGCAACCTGTTACCACACACTTGCACACTCTGAGCAGCAGTAAAGCTGACAGCTTTGAAATTACAGCTTAACCAGCTGCTGTGAGAAAGGCCAGAAGAAATGCATAACAATAAACGCATATCCCTTGTGGCGCATGCAAACACTTGCTGACCCTTGGGCACCCATATATCACATACCATCTTTACACTATTAAAAACATTTTCACAGGAGATGTAGTGAGATACTAACACGGCCTAATGACAATTTAGACCATATAGAGGAAGGAAGTTCATCGGTTAATTGGTTACTCGGTAATATCTTTGTCATCTAAAGCTCCCTTGGAAGCCAAACGTAGAAAACCACGCTCGGTATTGTTATAACTGGAGCCCAAAGCGAACTGTCACTAATACTGATTGGTGGAGAATGTGGGGACAACCAAGATCACTCAGCACTGATTAAATCCTGACGATAATAAATGTACAGCACATCATTCATCCATATTCATAAACTACTGACATGAATCTGTTAAGTAATCACAGCAGGAGGAAATATGGACATGGGTGTGAACAACGTCAACAATACTGTATAATGCGCTGCGGTAAACTGCAAGCAATTTAGGTAATGACATTGCTGCTGTTCATAAGAACTGATATAAAAACTGCTTAATGCACATGCATTCTTTCTGATTTTTTTTTTTTTAACGACATGTTATAGAGATACTTAGCTGTAACAATAAATCCTACAACAGCATTAGAGACCAGGAAGAAACTAAAACATCTGGGTTTCCTTTAATCTGTTTAAGATACAGGACGAGTGACATGACTGCAGTTTTTTCTCCAGCTGTACAGATGGAGGAGAGGAAATGGCAGACTGGCTGAGAAAATACAGAGGGTTAGTGGATTGAATCAGGGACTTTGACCAGCTTTGGGAAATGAGTGGGCAAACAAAATGACAGACTCATCCCTCTGTCCCTCTGCCCTTTGCTCTCCCTGATCTCCCGTCGTTTTGCCCCTTTATCAGTGTTGATGCTCTCAATCTGTCACAGTGATTGCCTGACAGCATTATAATTTGCCTAAATTGAGCCATAATGCGCCTTGTAAATTTAATTTTGTCTCAAAACCAGATTAACCCATATGACAGAACACACATGTGTATCTGTGCATGCGTGCCACCCCCCATATGGCCGCATTGTGTGCGTTTGTGTGTGTGTATACAGTATGCGCTTGCCAAGATCCTTAATCCCAGGAGCGTATGCTGAATAAATCAGAGTATTTTTGAGCAAGAAAAAAAAAATCCAATCCCTTCAAAGGCTGCCCATGGATGCAACCAGTCATGAGGAAGCCAAGCACATGGACAGGAAATTGGACACACACACACGCACACACACACACACACACACACACACACACACACACACACACACACACACACACACACACACACACACACCAGAGTTGGAAGAATCCTCATTACAAAAATAGCAACTGCTGTCCTACTGAATAACGGCAAAAAAACCCTTACATACAAGTATGTAACAGTCCTACTCGAGCTGGCACGATTAGACAATTATTTGATTAGTTGTCTACTATTACGCTAAATTAATTGTCAATTACTTTTACACAATTAATTACACAATCACACATCACACATTACACAATCTTTCATTTCAGCTTCTCAAATGAGAATATATTCTGATTTCTTTAGTCTTTTATGTGGTAAACTGAACATCTTTGGGTTGTGGACAAACAAGACATTTGAGGACATCATCCAGGCCTTTGTAAAAGAAAGTGATGTCGTTGTTTAGTCCAATTTTATGGACTAAACAACTGATCAATTAATCGAGAAACTTATCGACAGTGAAAGTAATTGTTAAGAAAGGAGCAGATTCAAACCTTTCTAATCCAGATTTTAGTCCCCATACACCTACAAGTTCTGGTGTTTCCTGCAGAAACAGGATGCTGACCAACCTTGTTTGCAGTAAACAATGTCCTCTTGCAATGAGGACATCACATTCCTCAGCAGTGTGTGAGGGAAAACTGTGAAGCAGACGCAAATGTGCTGCTCATTATGCACCTCCAGTAAATAAAAAATGAGATTAAAAAACAAGGAAGGGTTCAAATATGTTCTGGTTGCATGCACTTGGTACATTTATAATCCAATTATCACCTCGATTTTTCTATTATTATTATTTTTTATCTGTTTTTGCATCTAAAAGACAAATTATTCACAGGATTTTTAATATACAGTAACAACTATGGGGTGTAAAAATGAACCAATATGAATCAGAAATCAGTTTTAAAATTAAAGATACTACTACACCAACACGTGGACCTCTGGATCGATCTATCTAAATGTACTGTCAACTGGTCGATGGCCCGATTTTAAAGTTGTGAATCGGTTGAGTGAAGCTGCTATGCTGCTACTTCCTCACAGCGTCTTCACAGGCTCATGAAAGTTCAAAGGTCAGCAGAGACTCTCGCAAGTTGAGGCACAGAAACATTAGCGTAGCGTTTCCAAGGAAACAAAAGCAACATGTCCAACAACGCCAGTAAGATTTACAATGTACCACCAAATCTATCTATCTATCTATCTATCTATCTATGAGATTTGGATTTTATAAGAAGGACGTAAAGTTGGACAAAAAGCAGAACATTTGTAAGCTCTGTAGAACAGCGTTTAAGTACAAGTATCTTAGCGTTAATCTGGTGAGACAGCATTGTAAAGCTTGTGCAGACGACGAGGATGCTAGTAAAGCTAGCACTAGCAGGAACACGCAAGACAGAGACACAGAGATTAAACACTTTTTCCAGCCACACCTCAGCAATGTCAAAGTTAATCACGACATCTATAGCCTCTTTTATTGTCCAGGACTTACGACCTGTCTGCTTTTGAACATGTTGCTATCATTAACTGTATTCTGTGACTGCTGGTAGTACTGCACATTGTTAACTGTCATTTTCTACTGAAACATACTATGATACTATGCACTGAATTGAACCATACTGCACACTGTTATACAGAAGATATACAGAATAGTAAGAAAAATAAATAGGATTCCCTGGTCTTCCCTGGCTTTATGAAATATCTATCTGAAGGTAAGCAATGCCACTTTTATATAATTAGCGTATTCTAATTCATAATAGAAAATGTCTACACGAAACAAAGAATTGTATCGTATCGTACCTGAATCGTATCGTAGCCCATGTATCTGAATACGTATCAAATTGTCTTATAAGTGAGAAATGCATAACAACCAAAAGTAATGATTCCTGGGTTCATTCATTCTCACTTTCTGTCAAACACGAGGAAGTAAGTGACCTCCTCTTACACATATACACACACACACACACACACACACACACACACACACACCTTGTAAGGACTTTACATTGATTTCCATTCATTGTGGCCATCCTAAACTATAACAAATTCATGCCTAACCCTAAATTAAACCTCACTGAACCAGTCTTTGGTCCCCATGAGCCTACTGGTCCCAACAAGGTTGTATACTGGAAAAGGTCCCCAGTATGTAATAAATATGCTACACACACACACACACACACACACAACCACACGCACACACCTTCTCCTTCCATCATCTAAGCTCTCCTACACTGTCAGTGGCTTGACATTTTTCCCTGGAGGCTGAGCTTGGCAGGCTCGCTCAGACAGACAGTCAGACAGACAGGTAGTAGTTATTAAATATGTATTGCAGTGCAGTGATAGGACACCGGGGGCCATTAGCTATTATAAATATATAATTTAACTCTGCTGCATATTTCAGCCTCCTGGGCGGATGGCACCCTAGCATACAAGGCCTCTGATTAGCATCCCAATGCTAAAATGCATCTCAATTAGACTGAGTGTCAGTCCTCATTTGGTGAGGCAGGGATCGAGATGAGATGGACCCATGTTTGAATGAACGAATAAATAAATAAGCACTGTACCAGAGGATGGAGAGAAGAGAGCACGGGGGGGGCTAGGTGCTGCTGACCAACACCGTGCAGGTTTGCTGATAGATTGCTTGTGAGCAGGCCTTAAACTTTAATCACTTCTAGGCTGTTAAATAGCAAAACAAGGCCAGTCTTTCTCTTACTCTCACACACTCTCCCCAAGCTATTTAGTTTTCTCTCAGCATCCCCATCCACCTGTTACCTCCTCCCTTTTTATCATCTCAAATCCCTTGTTCCTTCTTTTTCAACCAGCCTTTGTCTATTTCACACACCCCTGTCATCCATCTTTCCCATTGCCTCTGCCCCACCTCTAACAATTATCATGTCGTGCCTCTTTCGTCTCTTCCTGGTCTCAATTCCTTCTTGTTTCGCACGATTCTCCCCGTCTCCTCTTTCTGTCTCGCTTCATTGCAATTCTTTTCTCTTTTCCATCCTTTCCTCCTCTGTTTGTTCTTATCTCCTTGGTGTCTCCGCAACCTCTCCCTGACTCCATCTCCATCATTTTTGCATTTGACGAGTTTTATTTCAAGACTTCCAACATTGCAAAAATGACAAACACTCAAAGTGGCATGAACCTCTTGGCATGATTTCAGAACACTTTACAAGCTACGAATGGAGCTGAAAGTAATTTAAAAATTCTTGCTTTCAAAATAGTGGGAGGACAGTCATCCGTTTTTCACATATTGACTGGTAATTCAGAGGTCTTTCTTTTCAAAAATTGATATATAGCTTTTTGGCGCGATGCCCTACATTCCTTTGATTTTTTTTCCATCTACCTGTCGCCGCCATCGCTCGCTCTCCTGTTACTTTCATCGCCTTCCTCCCTCTCTTCTTACTCCCCTGGTGACAGAGTGTGACTCTGAGCACGTTGACAGCCAGCCAGAGGGCCGAGCCTGTCGTCTCGCCCTCTGGGGAATCAATCATCTGAGCCAGGATCAATACCAAAGGACCGTATCCTGGACCGGCTACTGACTTGGCTGGCAGTGGTTGACTAATGAAGGACCCACTGCTACACAGGGCAAAAACAACATTCAAGGCAGTGGGTACACACACATTTAGCATGCACCACTGCACAAACACACTCACACTCAGATATAGTGTCATCAGTCGCTCTGAAATAAATGCATACAAATGTGTTTGCTGGTTCTGTATGAGAATGCATTCATGCACACATGGGGCCATGCCCATGTTGTGACTGAATCTGTCTAGCATAGCGCAGCATGGATCCATCTCAGTGCCACTCAGACCGATTTTCTGTCTCGAACCAAATTTGGTCTACCACAATCACTCACAGTCTACTTTCAATTCTTCGGTTTGCGCTGCAGAGGCCCGATTATGGGCCCCCTTATTGAGTCTGTATTATACAGCAGCACAACATAAGCCCACTCTATCCATCACTGTGTGTTCCTGTGCAGGGGAAACCACCACTTATCAGCCCACTACAAGCAAATTAGACACACATAATAGAGCTGAACAGAGGTAGGGGGTGGACTGATTAGCGTAGAGTGTGTGATCATTGATGTCTAGTGCACTTTAAAAGGTACAACACAGACAAACTCAGGTGTCACTGGCAATTATGCCCAATCTAGTGAAAATCACTCAAAAGAAGAATAGGCACACAGTGACACGTTAATGACGATAAAACTGCAGCGTTCTGAAAAGACTTCCTCTCTTATCTTCTTCAAACATTAGGTGATATTACTTCTACTCCTTTGGCAGAGGGCAGGCATCACCTGTGACATTGATATGGATAACACTTATCTTTCTCTATATTCACCACCAACACCTACTGAGGCGTGAACGGTGTACTCATCATCCGCTTGCTTATAAGGTTCATGGACATTTTCAGTCTGGCTGGAGGAGCAACGTCGATGCCGCAAGGACAAAAGAAAACTGCCAGTGACTAACAAATATCTGCTTAGGTCAATGTTATGTTAACCTCAAGACTGTTTAATCTCAGCAAGTGTGACTCAGAGTGACCTACCGTCAGTGGAGGAGTACATTTTTAGGCGCCACTTGTGCTGATTGTAATAAGATGGTATCTGACTGGGGTCCATTGAACTGATTATAATCAGTATAGTCAGTGGAGGTGAACATAACAGTATGGAAATTGTGTGTTACCATTAATTTTGTTTTCTTGATGTCAACAGAAAATAATTGTAAGGTTTCTTTTTACAATAACAAGGTAAATTGGGTAAATACTTTGACAAAAGATGTGAAGTGACAGGCCAGTTTTATTCAATATAAATGAAATTGACTTGACTTGGATGTGTGTGTACGTGCCAGTAAACTAAATAAAATGCATAAACACCAGTATGTCCTTTCACCGTTTGGCTGATGCTTTTATCCAGAGTGCTTTACTGGATTGCTCTACAGGGAATGGAACATTACCCCTTACAGTATTAGCACCACACTTTTTATCTACTGTGCCATATCAAGATAAAACCTTTAAAGCAAAGCAACTCCCTTACTGGTCATAAAGTACAGTGGGAACAGCTGTCTGCCCGGTCCTGTCGCCGGGCGGGAATTACTCACTGTATAATAGACCTTTTAATGTGATCTCGACCTTTAAGTGAGAAGCAACTAATGCTCCACAGCATTTTAGTTGTTGGTTGGCAGTTGTTGGGTACATATGTGATTGGTTCTTCACACGGCCGTTAAGTCCGCTACTAGTCAGTAGCTCAGTGCTGAGAAAATGACACACCTTGTCTCTGGAAGAGTTGGCTGCTGACGATTTCAGTCATGGAGGCCACCTTCTGCTTCTGGAGTTTCTCAGGGGGGATGCAGGAATAAAAGTCATGCAGCAACTGACTGGAGAGAAAACGAAATAGGAATAAATAATCAGCAAGGTCATTATACAGGAAGAGCAACACGGTTGTTTTCTTGAAAATGAGCACAATAAATATTCAAGATTCACTTTCAGCAGATTCTCGTATGCGTTTTGAATTTCAACTAAAAAATATATTTATCTACCTGTATATTCCCACTATGTTATTGATTAAAGATTGAAAACACAACCATATTTTTGTAAGTTAAGCTCAAAACATCAACTCCTTAAGGTCATAAAGCATGCAGCCTCTAAAAGGAATGGTGCAGCATAGACATGAGCAGAGCGGTGCATGCTGCATGAAAACAAATGAGCCGAAGCCTAAATACGTTTTAATGAAGACACAGGTTTGAGTCATCCTCCGGCCCAAATTCAATTTTAGAATAATTAAACAGGCTTGTTGCAAGCCCCGATGCCACTTAGAAAGATTGAATGCTCAGAGCATGGCGAACCCTTTGTCTCCATTTGTTTGTCTGTCTCCTTAAATTATGCCACACAGGTGGCGGAAGCACTTTCAGTAATGGTATGAAAGAATGAAATGCATCACCTCTGGTCTCAAACCCAGACACAACAAAAAGGTTTGTACTTTTTGTGCGCATTAGCTGTCACGAGGACACACCGGGGCACAGAGGCTCAGCGCAGACTCATCAGGCCCACTAATCATCTGAGCTGAATTTAATTAAAACCAAAAATGTCAGCCTATTCCCACATGGACATGCAAAGGACACAGAGCGCTAACAAAAAACACACATAGCTGACAATGCATGTGCTTGTACCACTCGGCTGATCACACTACAGGTGAGTTTACAAGGAATGTAACTTTACAGAAGATGAGACAAAGCTTTGATGTCCACCTCATGCACAGATTGTAATTCACACAGCTCGCGTTCGCAAACTCTGCCCGAGGCAATTCTGATCAGGAATGCAACGGGGACCTTACTTTCAAGTTTAGATCGCTAGAGTATGTTTGTGCGTGTGTGTAAAGAAGTAGAGAGGACGTGTGTAGGGGGAAGAAAGAGAAAATAAATGACAGAAAGTGAGAATGTGTGCTCTGATTTTTAACTCTCTGCACCTCATCACCTCTCTATACCTGTGTGCATTTGCTTGTGTGTCTGGTGTGACACCTTTGTGATGCCGTGTTGACAGTGAGCCACTCGAGCGACTGGAGCGGCAGATGTGGATGATCCGCAAACACACATATGCACACGCAAAAGCACACACGGGTCACAGGGAGGTGAAAAGAGAGATTATGGGGATGAGGGTGTTTGAAATTGCGCGGCACGTCAAGAAAACATCAATTAACATCTTCTTTCGGGAAAAGTAACAAGATCATTCCAAGATAATGGATTGTGAAATTGCTAGAGGACAAATAAAGTGCCTGAAATTTCTTTGATCCCAGCTGGTGCAATATATACAGTGAGGTCATTTCCTGGGCTAAACAGTACGTTGTAAGCTTGATTCCGGGTCACAGAGAGGTTAAACAAGCCATTCCAGGTAGTTTTGCTCCTCGGGAGGTAGAAAATAAGCCTAAGAGAAGAGGTCCAAATGTCCTTTGTTTGATGGTTTGGCTGAAATTGTCAATTCACTCAGGGGCACATGGAGAGGGTGCAAAGTGTGTTTGAGTGTGTGTCCTTGTGTATATGTCAGTTTGATGAGATTTTTATCGCCTGATAAAGAAGGGAAAGCTCGACCTGATGCAATGTGTGGGTGACAGAAGGGTAGGGGTCACTGAACAAAGCCAGGAGGAAAACTTGGGCTAAGCTGAAAGCTCTCGTATATCCTCTCCGTCAGTGTCCCTGAATCAGACCTGAGATAAGGCACTGGTGTATGTGTTTGTGTGTCTGTGTCTTTAAAAGCTAAGCTTACCTGAGGAGTTTGGCATCAAACACTTTCTCAACATCATGCAGGACCGTTGGCAGGTACTTCAGAGCAGCAACCTGATGACACACAGACGCCACAAGTAAACACCGTAAAATTAGGAACCTGAAAGCCTGCGAAAGTTGTTGGCGAATAGAAGGTGACTTTGCCATCAGTCTGCCATCGCAAGTGTGAGAAAAGATTGTTTTTATTTTGCACAGGGCCATTTGTCTGTCACCTTAATTTTAGTGACTCAACCTGTTCGTAGGTCGGCCCCGGTGTAAATACAGAGAATGACAGGAAGACATTAAGCAGCAGATGTTGGTAAGAATCTGATTGAGAGAGGAGAATGAGCAGAAGCAGGAACATGATACATAAAAAAATGTAACAAAACAGAAAAAGAAGCAGAAAGGGGCAGAAAGTGGGTGAAGACTCAGCTGAGAAGAATGTAAAGAAGAGTCCTAGTTGGTAACATATGGGTGCAGGGTGCATGCGCATGATTACCCTGAGCAGCAGAGTGGTGGTGTAGTCCGTCTTCATCAGACTGTTGATGGACTCGAAAAGCCTCCTCAGCGACTCCTCAAACTCTGCCTGCTCCTTCCCCTCGTATAGCCTAGAGGGGGGGTCAGGGGGAAATTAATGGAAATACAACTGAGAAAACAGAAAAGGGTAGAAAGGTAGAAAGCACAGGGCAAATATCAGAAAACATGGCATGATGAGGGAAATGGGGAGAAGAATGAAGGAGGAAAGGTTGGGAAATGAACTGAAAGATGAGAATAATAAGTGAGGGGTTGAGCTGAGGAGAGAGGGAGAGAGAGACAAAGGGTCAAAACAAGGATAGCTGACGAGAAGCTCAAGTTGGATATAAACACAGACAGTAAGAGACATATGAACATTTTTCTCTGCAACGGCAATATGGGAAGATTATTGAGTGTTTGGCAAAAAACGAGTTAGCAATTCAATTCAATTTAATACAACGATGTAAAAAATGAAACGTGGATGTACATGGATGGACGGTTCATTCAGGGTTCAGTTCATCTGTCAGCTGCATCACTTGAATCAGGTTTAAGTTCATTACATGATTCATATTTCTAGCCAATCAAAGTGCATAACCCATGGGATCATCATGCATAATAAGCTGATGCCTCGTCTTACATGGGAAATAAGGTAGTTCAGGTAGCCTCTAACAGGTCAGGGTATGTGTAGCAGCCCTTAAGCCGAGCCATACATTTTATAAAGAAGCCACATTTATCCTTATTTTCCAGCTTTTACATATTCTATTATTTCTCCACTCCACTGGGATATAAATTATTCTGCAGAAGTTGTTTTTTATCAGAGTTTAAAGTGATTTCCAAGCTGATAATGATAATGTTTTTGAAGTTATCTTCAACAAGCCAGCGCTAGCTCTCTCGGTGCTAACTCAGAGTAATCCAGAATCAAGTAAAATAACACCTAAATTGTTGTGTTTTTATGGAAATAGGGCATTGACTGAAGTGGCTGCAGTTCCTCACTTCTTCTGCCAATAATATGGTTCAAAATGCATTCAACATGGTGCTATATTACACTTTAAGCCTCAAGTCAATATTGCGTTTCACAAATAAAAGCTGAAAGGCCGTGGTACCAAATAAGGGCTGAACCACGTACTTGTAATTCAATGCATCATGTTTAATTAAAGTGACGCAGCAAAATAATGCAGTGTGACGTTGACGGGGAAAACTTAACACTGATGAGCACCGACTGCTGTGATTACAACAATCCTCCTCCAACTTTAAAAAATTGGGTTATCTTGGCTGCTGCTATTCCCATCACATAAACAACACCCCCTCATTCCTCTGCCATCCCTCCAGTCGTACTTCTTCCACCCCTCGCAAACTTTTCTCTCATCCATCTCTCCACCCCTTTCCTTCCCCTGTCTCCTCACTATCTCTGTGTGATTCACTGGAGCTGTGCAGTTGTTAATTACAATAGAAGTCATGAGTGCTGGAGGGAAGGATTAGCATGTGGCACACAGCGAATTTAGCATGTGGGGGGAGGGATTAGGCGGTAACACACAGAGGTATTATCACAGGGCTCTTTGCAGAGTACAGTTATGATTACAGTCGCATTGTCCTGCTTAATCTGCCGGCCCTGTCTGCGCATGAATGTGTGCGTGTGAATGCGTGGTTGTGTGTGTAGGGCGGTGGATCTCAAACTTTTGCTGTCATGCCCCGCTTTATAGGCCAAATAAAGATCAGAGGTCAAGGTCAAGGTCAGCATGAGGCCATCCACGCCCCTGGAGTGGAGGTCTGGCGCCCATTTTTGAGAACCACTGATGTTTTGTTTTTGTTTCTTTTCCCGTAATTTTGCCTTGTTTTATCGCTTTTATTCCTTTTACTTGTAGTTAATCATATTTTTGTGTTCTTACATTTACATTTTATGTTCCACCTTCTTGTTTTAACTCACCTTAGACTAGATTTCCTTGTGTTTGGCTTGACTGTTGAGTGTTTATTCTGTATTATTGTCTTCCTAAGATTCCTGTTTTTGCTTGTTTGTCAAAGCACTTTGTAAACTCTGTTTTGAAAGGTGATGTATAAATAAAGTTTATTATTGTTATTATCATTAGAGACGATGCTTACATGTGTCGGGGTCAGTGCTCGTGTGATGACTGTTTTTTCCCCACTCACTAAAATGCGTCCCATTAGCACGGTAATGCATTTTACAGTCTGTAGAGTACCACTTTAATCCAACTCAAAAGATGTATGTGGAACTAAAAATGACCACAGGCAACTTATCTAAACACACACACACAGACACACACACACAGGCACTTAATACCCACTCATGAGCACAACAACACAAATATGTCATAGTAGCTCAGCAAACTAATACTGGAGACAGATGGAGAGGAGAGAGAGGGATGAAGGGAAGGCTATCAACAGAGGGGAGGGAAAAGAGTGAGGGACACCGAGGAAAGCTCTGAAGAATGGAGGACAGCAAGTGCAGAAAGAGGAGCGCTCGAGACACCAACAGGCAACAGTAAACATGTCCCTTATGAATTATGAACTCGACTGTCTTGCAAATCAGTCAAAAATGTCATGTTGTTGTGAATCACAATCGCAGTTCCTCCCTGAACCAATCCGAAAAAATGTTCAGCGCTGCAGTTAATCAGTGAGATGCAAGGTTCTCCTCCGGGGTGGCTAAATTAGAAATGCAGGTATTTTTGCATGACACACGGGTGAGTAAATAAGTGGTGCAGTGACGAGCATTGCTGTGACGCAGCAGAAATGATATAATTAAAATTTAAGTGCTCCTCCAAGACTGATAAGTGAACCTTTTAAAATGTAAGAGTGGTGCAATGAGTCACACGATTACATTGAGAATTGTTAAATCCTATTTTTTATTTAAGAGTTTTATTCATGCAGACAAGCAAACAAACACTGTAGACCCCTCAGGCTAATCAGCATCATTGTGTTAAGCAAGAATTTTACATATTATTGTTTGGTCGGCGAAGCTTGGTATTTCTGTATCTGATCGACTGAAGAGAGTAAAGCAAGTATGCGCCGCTGTAATCAGATGTCTCCATGTTATGATGAGCTACTTCTCATTATTTTAAGATGCGCTTTTGTTATTAAAATTACAAGATATTATGTCTTCCTATCATGAGAAGTGATCTCAAAATGATGAGAATAACAAAATGTCTAGCAAAATTAGAAAGCCCAGATATCATAATGTCATAGGACAGAGAAGTGAAGAATTAATAATTAACAATATCCTTTTCCCATCAATGAGTGAGGATCTTTGTCTTCAGAAGAAATGTGCTTCCATTGGAAAAGGTGTGAAAAATTTAAAAGAGACGTAATGAAGGAAAGAGACAAGGTGAAATTTAAAGATGAGGGATGGAAAGAAGGAGGACAAGGGGAGGATAACACAAAGGAGAAATGTAGAGCATGGCAGGTGCTCAGGGGAAAGGGAAAAGAAACAGATACAACTGATGACTACGGGGAAGTAATGAAAGCTACAGGGCGTGAAGGACAGAAAGAAGGTGAAGGAAAGAGCAAAATCTGGTACAGCCTGCCTTACATACTTCTCAAGTAAACATCAAGCTCCTAATGCACTTTGCATGAACACAAAGCCAATTTGACAAGCTAATAAATCTTCCATGGCGCCTGTTTAACTATTTATGACTGCTGGTCTTGATGGTGATGATGATGAAGCCTCGCAGATGCACCTACAGTGCAGGTGGCTCCCTTGAATACCCGATTGTCTGTTGGCATGACGAGGCCTTATAGAAGGAGAAATCTGATGAGAAAACTTTAGATGTGGAGCAAGTTGAAGTTGTCAGCTGCAGGTAGTTGGAGGACGACAGATAGAAGAGGAGAGAAGCAGAGTGAGATTTATCGGTTCAGAGATACCCAGGGGAGGTTGGCAACTGGAGCTCAGTCAATCCAGGAGCAGTGGAGCGATAATGTGATGCTCACACACACACACACACACAAACTCACACTGAAAGATATATACTTAGCAGCATGCTTTAATGTTCATTTGACGGCTTGTGTACAAGCAAATGCCCAAACATGCACATAAACACACACACACACTCTGAACCCCACTTGGGAAACCGCGCTAATGCATCCACTCAAATCCTCACTATGAATAAATAAACAAACACACCCACCACATCGATAAACAAACACAGCAATTTAAACAATTAAAACCCGCGATGCCCTCCACGAGATTAAGAGGACAGACCCTCATTGACCAACGGACGTCGAATGACAAACACATACACGCAACAACACACACACACACACACACACACACACACACACACACACACACAGATCCCCTCCTAACTCAAATAAACAACCACTAATGCACTGCTCCTATTAGAGGCAGATAACCCATAACAATTCATACATAAACCTTGCATTCATACGTGAACAAGCACACACAGGTATCCAAGTCACCTATAGACAAGGCACCTGACACAGTTATGGATCATGTCTTCGATCTGCCAGCATCCACCTCTGCGCCGCAGTTATAAATGGTGTTTACACTTATCCTACGGTGCAGCCCTCGCCTCAGCGCAGTGGGTGTCATAAGTCTCCCTTGCAGGAACTTTTGTCTGTCTAGTGTTTCTCCGGCTGCACATTCAGCAGCCCTGCCTTGTCATTAGCTCTCATTCGGACGATGCACTTCATCATCAATGCTTATTAGCAACGTTAGTGCTGTAATCAGCACTCTTTTTCTCCCCGAGCTGTCAAAAACGATTACCCTGGCAAAGCAGTGTCACTGGGCTCTGTGTGTGCGCCTTCAAGAGTCTCTATTTACATAATTGTGAGTTCAAGAGGAAATTAGAAGTCTTTATTCTAATGATCAGTCTATAAAAAGGTACACAAAAACTTACTGGGAGTAGAGCATGCGCGATCGGACGATGAACTTGAAGATGTACTCCAGGGCTTTGAGGGTTCGTAGGATGGGCTCACACTGTTCCCCTCGACTGGACACATCCAGATATCTCTTCAACACCGACATCAGCTTTCTGGGAGAGAAAGATATGAGAGAGAGAGAGAGAGAGGGAGAAAGCAAGACAAGAAAATCATGAGAGACAGAAAGGAAGAAAGAAATCATTGAGTCAGAATTGTCATTTCCTCCTCTGATCTTCCACAGGTTGCAAAGTTAATCACCAACTCCATTTTTCACTTCCATAGAGCAGAAAGACAGATTGCAACAGAGGGAAAGTGAAAGAGCGAGACAGAGGAAGAAGAAGACGACAGGGAGGGGGGGTGAAGATGGAAAAATGGCAAAATAGTATTTCACACCTCAACAGATGTACCTTTCACACAGCTCACAGACATTTTTATTTGCCCTCTGATGCATGATGAAAAAAAATCCTTCTCCCGACACGGGCGGCCCAAAGGCATCTTTAGACACACACATAAATATTCCGGTGTGTCAAAACAGTTGGAGAGAGGTGTGGGTGGCAGAGAGTTCAGTCTAAGTTTACGACATACCAGCATTTCTCTGCCCAATCTCCCTCTGCATTATCTCAATGGCACTCAAAACTAGCATATTTATAACACATTAAACGATACTGGCAGCCTACAGAGGTTAAGACTTTTGGCTTTGTGATGGCTCCATTTCCATGAAATGGCAACAGGGGATCGCCCACTAACTGGTTTAAAACTACAAAATCCTCTTAGACAATAAAAGTCCCCTTAAAAGATGAACTCTAATCTGGCCGCACTTTCGATAGGGGGGCCTTAAAAATATTACCCACGTTATTACCATTCAGTCTTCCCAGGTTTTGTTTTGATGCGTGGCTTAAAGGCAAGCACAGGAGGATTTATTCTTTTATAAGAGTAAGAGATAGGGAGTTTAAAATGTAGTGAGAGGGAGTTAGAGAGTTTTACATAACAGCCCCCGGGCTGACAGGCGTTAAGCTGCAGTGACCCTCTTAAAGAGGGTGAACACCAACACACTGGCAAGGGAGGGATGGAGTGATTGTGGGGAGACAGATGAATAGATGAAGAGAAGAGGAGACAGCAGTTCAAGAGTGGCAGGGATAATTGGGCAAAGGTGGTTGAGAGGGGGAGAAGCAGTTAGGGGAGAGCCAGAGACGATTCAGGGGGAGAAGGGGAGCAGGAGGAGTTTTTAATTTCCTAACCGAAGCTTCGGCAGTGCAAACAAATGTTTTCTCGAGCGCCCACTGAATCAAGTGAAGTGATTATCAGAGAGTAAGACAGAAGAGTTTGGGGAGCACGCCTGAGTGCGTTAGCTGCAACTCCACAGAGAAGCAGGCTTAAAGCTGCGGGTAGCTGGGTGTACAGTGAAGAAGTTTACTCTAATCTTGCTCAGTCAATTGCTCCAAAGGCCAACACAGACCCTGACCTCCAGTGGCAGCTGGATACAGTGCAGCAGTTGGCCACTTAACAACAGATCTTCACATTGCATTCCAGTTGGCACAACAGGTTTAACACTTGTATACCTTTCTGGTACTGTATTGTATTTGAGGCAGCTCTGACCAACTTTCTAGGAACCACAAAACAGTCTGTTTGTTTGGCTTGATGACAAAGAGTTATTGAAATTATCCGACAGGGATTTAAATATTTCATAATTCCCCAGAGGAGGGAGAGTCGGCTTGTGAAAGATCATGTAATCCTTCATTTGAATAGCAAACAAGAACAAGTTTGATACTAACGCTTTTACACAGACGAAGAATGGCGTGTTTGTTGATATGACATTAAACACTGTCCTTCCGCGTCCCTAAGGTCATACCTTAATGAAGTGCTCAGCTGGCGTTTTATGGAGCCCACAGTAAAATTATTTCAACTTTAAAAAGCCAGTCACACTCAGTGAGTTTAACTGATCATAAAGTCTCCTGTGGCAGGTTCAATACGCTTTCTCAAAACATTACGGGGTTCCCACACCTTTTTAAACATCAAATCCAAGGACTTTCCAGGCCTAATTCCCACCAATTCAAGGATCCAACACGGCACAGCATGAGACACGGATCAAGGTTAATTACTGTTAAGACACTGACAACTTTTATAATGAGAACTAGCAGGCTCTACGGAAGCTCACAGACAACAATTAAAAATAGAGAGAGGCTTGAACGTGCGGACTCTTCTCAAATGTGCTGTGCTACAGTGATGGCATGTAGACAGCGTAACGTAGCCTATTTACAAATGGTAAAAGTACTACAAATAACTTTTAACTGGTTATGAAACAATCTCAATTTAATAGTGATCCCTCTTAATGACCTACATAAGAAAACTAGGCCATCGGCGAGAGGCTATTTCTGTATAACTCAAAGTTATTCTTAAAGCCCATCAGCAGGTTAGATTTTGACTTATCCAGGTTAAACAAGACATAAAATCAAAACTAGAATCAATACAATATTAAAGTTCCTTTTAGGAGCTTTAGGGGAAGTAATAAAAGGAATTTCAGTTTCTATTCTTGCACAAAATATATGCCCAGGCAAAATGTGTTAAATGTAAATTAAAAGGTACATTTCTTTGTCAAATTCTGATGTCTGTAAACTTTGTTCATCACATGTTTTTATTAAAATCTGATACATACAAAACAAACTGTAAGGGTCATTCGATGCCAACTCAACCCCAATTTAGGACTTTTTCAAAAGTTCATGTAAAATTTCTATTAAATTCACAACACCTACTTTTTTAGTTATGAATTTGAGTTATAAGTTTGGCCTTCAGAGTTGAAGTTCGGATTTTTTTGCAAAACTTTCTATGTCTATTCAAAGACTAAACAATTGCTTGTTCATCACTGACTGGACAGGGTCATCTAAGAAAACCACAATTTTAATTTGCAACAGGTATTCAAATTCATATGTTTTATAGTAATGAAATGAATAAAAATATTTTTTTTATTTTACTAAATGGCAAATCTTTTATTTTCCAATGGTTTTCACTTTCTTGCAACCATACTTTGATTATGTGTAGTGTTCTTGTTTTTCATTGGGTTCAGGACATTTTGAAAGTTACAGCTTATAATTGCTTTTTCTTTTGCATATTAGATGATGCCATCTTGTGTATCTGGACAAAATATTAATCTTGGTTTCTCTCAATACACATCCTGTATATCATTTCACAATTTCAAACTTTTCTGAATTAATTCACGGCTTGTTGAGTTGATATGAAATGACAGAACGAGATAAAAGGAGGTGAGCTGTGATCCAGGCAGTAACCTACTTGTAGGCCAGTGTAGCGCTGAAATGCTGCTTGATGTAGGCCTCCAACACTGTGTTGAAGTGCTGAAACTTTCTGTCTGCGATCAGACCGATGATGTATATCTGGAGGACCGAATGGAGAAACAGAGACACAGTGACATGTTTGCAGAGAGGTAGACATTTACAGGGCAGATTAGAAGTTTTGTACAATCATCTGATAGACGTGTTTATTTGCAAAAAGGTGGACAGGTAGACAGAAAGATGTCAGACTCAAAACAAACACAGACAACCTGTCAAGAAATTATCTGCAACTGTCAACACGCACACACCACACACTCACCAATGCATCAAACACGAGGATGTCGTAGTCGTCAGTCTGAGAGTGCTCCATCATGATGTTGAACAGGGCATCCAGGGTGTCCTGCAGAAACTGCACACATATATTGAGATAAATGAGAGGCCCAGCGAGACCACACACACACACACGCCAGACTACTTACGCAAAGACACACTTGTATTCACACCACTGACCTTGACCACCTCCTCGCCATCAATGATTTTCAGTTTCTCCAGGTTTTCTTTGAGGAGTTCGGGCCGAGTCCTCCACTTGAGCAGCCCCAGCAGTCCGACTGGAGAGGAGAGACATTTAGCGTTCAGCTGTCTTAGCTGTTCAAACACGTACCGTCTTGCTTTAAAGTGGATGCTGATCAAAGCTATTGTAATGGAAGTGTCTTCATAGTTGACAGTGTTAATTTTCTAAATTGTAGCTTTTCACTTGAACATTTGACAGCACTGAATACATAGTTACCTGTCAGTGACTTGACACTTTTTAATAAAATGGGAAAGATAAGAAGTTGAAGTTGACAAGTTGTTACACTGTATTAAAATTAGAGTTGAAACAATTACTCAGTTTTTCAATTACCTGATCGTTATTTTGAATCAGATATTTTCTGACATCTTTAGGAAACTTAAATTTGCGTGCCAAGTTCTTGTACATTTTTACAAAGGAGCAATGGAAAGCATCTACACTGGAAACATCCATCAGTGATATTGGTAAAGTGAGGTGTCTGCATGGAACCAAAAGGACACCAACACCCACCCCAGCCACATAGATCCTTAAATTATTGACATTCCTCTCTTGAAAAAAAATCTCGATGCACAAAAGTCAAAGTTTAAAATCAATTTCTTGACATTATGAAGCTTAGCATTAGTTCATGCAGGACACGGAAGTCATACGCCCCAGCTGTAATCAGCAGACAGCCTGCTGATTGAATCATTGTTACCAATCAGTCTCACACCAATCACAGCTATTCTCCCCATAAGGCGGACCATTTAAATATGGCTCACCTCCTCGCTCATAACAGCTACTATTCAAACTGCCACACGCTGCATTTTCTATCAAGGCTCAAGGTTAAACTGTTTTCATGGTCTTCCTCAAGGCTCTCTCTTGTATATCCTAGGGGGTTTTCTGCATTGCGCTCCCTGTTGTGGCTTGCATTGCTGCTTGGTCAATTCAGTAAGCATCTTAAGAGCGGAGCTGTCTGCGTCAACAGCGTAACTGTATTCCATTTTTTATTGCAATAAATGGTTAAACCTATGATGAGAGTGTTCCTGGCTGAAATGATCGCCTGTAATGATTTTGTAAGACTGGGCTGTAAGCTCTTTACAGCTGAACCAATTAGATGGTGAAAAGTAACAGATGTAAACCTGTTCATCATTTTTATGCTCCAAGCCAGGCTACTTCTAGAGTGTTGGTAAAGTTTGAACAAAGGTAATAGAAGTAAATTCATCTCTTTATTTCAATTATTGATTATTACAAATCTAAATCGGATTTTCTGAACTTGCTAGGAAGCACGAACTGGATCAGACCCACACTGAGCAAGATTTCTGCCTCACAACAATTACTAATCAAGTTAGCCATTTCCACCTGAAGCTACCTTCTGCAGCCATATATAATAGCTGTTACAGCAAGCCCAGCTAATCAGCCGAGACCAGAGGAGGCACTGTCAACTTTGCCATCCAACTCTGAGAGAGGTGTGTGCAGCAGAGTCAGTAGATGCCATATCTTAAAGCTGCTATGTAAAAACAATATTACTGTAGATTTAAACAAATGTGTAAGGCACTGCAGATGGATAAATGTTTTGTTTTTGTAATGTTTTGAAAAGATGCAGCTTTTATTTTGTAGACTGCTGTAGTCCGATTATTGGAAGGACTTTCTGAATAAAAGGGGAATTTAAATGATGAAAAAGTAGCCATGTGCAGTAATGTAGAACATTGAGGATGCCGTACACCGACATGCATCGAGATGCATCGAATTGTTGACAGCTGAATCGTAATGTGATCATATTGAATCGTGAGGCCAGTGAAGATTCACACCTCTAATAATCGTAGCCCTCTGATTCAGAATCAGTTCAAATCGTGAGCTGCCTTGACATTCCCGCTATATTTAAAATACAGTTCCTCTTTGAAGATGTCACTTAGACTCTGGGAAATTGTATTTTTTGTCATCTTGTGCTCTGTGCGATTGTTGATTCAAGTGACTTATATTTTATGTATTTATTCTCTCAAATTAAATTCAGTTTTTTTCAAGTCGGTCCTTCTCAGTCTGACTTTAAAGCACCAACAAAGAAACAATTTGTCAAGTGATGATTTGTCATGTGGGCAGTGTCTGGTTCTCTGGTTTGTGAGACTTTCCGCTGAACATCCATATCCACAGTTTCTGTCATTAATTCTGCTACAGTTTGACATGGGGCAGATTTCCACGTCTCTGTAGGGCTGCCCGCCTGAAACTCACTGCTTTCCCTGTCCAATAATTTCTGACTCACCAAGCCAAGCCGCACATCTGCTGGGTGGCCCCAAACAACATTGTGTGCCTGCGTGCCTGAGAGCTTTTGTGTCCGTGTGTATATGTGTGTGTGTGTGTGTATGTGTGTATATGTGTGTGTATGTGTGTGTGTGTGGTACAGGTGATTAATACTGCAGGATAATGTTCATTATAGTGATGGACTGGTTTCCTCAGTAACAGCTGTTGCACTGCACCTGTGTCTGATGCACCTTACTGTCTGGAGTCTATGTGTGTGTGTGTGCGTTTGTAGATGTGGATGTGCACTCACACAGCATGCATGTGTGTGTGTGCTTACGTGGCTGCCAGCCAGAGTGTGTAGGACAAAATGACTCCACTCGCCACTAATAAATCCTATGTGTACACGCAGTTCCCTACATCCTTTGCTTACTATCCCATGACCACACACACACACACACAGACAAACTTGTAGTTCTGGCACGATTAACCTAATTAACATACTGTGGACTCACCGTTAATTGGTTGGACGTCTCCTTTCCCCTAACCCTAACCTCGCCTCCCCCTTCAGCTACTGTCATACTGACTCAACTTTGGGCCCTGAATCTAAAAATAACACTAACGAGGTCAGAAAAATGTTACCTGCGTTACACTAGCAATTTTGTTCATTTTCGAAGGAGAAATCTGAAATCCAAAACATTTAGCACAACACGAGACAGCATGCGCACTGAACCAATTGTATTTTCATACTTAAAGGGACCTTCTAAGTAGTGGATTTGTCCTCGACCAATTTCACAGCCAAGCGATGATTCATTGTCTTGGCCTGCTGCCCTTATTATTCTGTTGAAAGAAGATGTTAATTAATGTTTCTTTTTTAAGTGTCAGGTTTAATTTCAAACACCCTCACACGCCTCGTGATTTGTTCCCTAACCTTTCTTCAATTTTGTGTGTATACTGGCATGAGTGTGTCTGAATGAAAATGATTGGCCTTACCAAGACTCCAAAAGCAGCTTAATATCAACACAATGTCACAAAGGGGCTGTTTGAGCATTGTTTTTTGAACACCTGCCTGCCCCACACACATACAAACAAACACACATACTGTACACCTACCATTCTGGGTGAGTTTGGTGGAGCAGACCAGTGTGGAGATGGTGAAGCTGTCTCTGGAGCTGACCGACAGGCCTCCCCCGCCACCGGACAAACTGCTGGAGCTGCGGCTCAGCGACGCCATCTTGTGGGGTTCGCCGTGGTGGTGGCGGGTCGAGGGCAACGTCAAGTAGGAGTTCACATCCTCCATGCGCTTGCTGTCACCCTGAGAGGAGAATGTACAGGAGTCATTTTAAACCCAGTGTTGTTGACACACCAACCTCGCTAATGATGGTACAGATGTTTGGTGGGTGTCGCAGCAGCATTGGGACGGGAATCGTATTTTCTGCATTTTGTCAAAATGTCTTGATGCAAATGCGGGTGTAGCAGACGGAGAGGCACTGGGGTTTGCTACATCCTGCAGTGATTTATCAGGACGGCCCAGGAGGGAAAAAATGACAAACAATGATTGAAGTCACCAGTTCCACAGCAGTAATCCTCTGATCGCTACGCCTTATCTACTCCAGTTTGGAAACCCATAACTTTGGAAACAGTGGGGCCAGGACAGGTTAGAAAAACACCAACCAAAAACAATCACAACAACTACTGTTGCAGCATTTTTCTCAGTGCTGAAAAGGTCGAGCAAACGCATGAGAGAAGGAAAAGATATATGAGGAAAACAGACGAGATGTCTTCTTTTGGCAAATTTTCAGTTTTCATACTATACCTACTGTACAATCTTATATAATACATATAAATGTACCATCTTTAGGTCCTAGATTCATTCGGGCCTCACAACTCAGCTCTGCCCTCTTTAATGCCAATCCAGTAAGTAATAATGAGTGAGTGGGTTGGGTAAAAGCAGGGAGTAAGAGATTGAGGCCAATGATTGGCACAGACATCGAGGGGAACGCAGGGATAACGAGAGATAATCGAGAAAGAGGGCACAGTGGGACCGTCTATTCAGTCTTTGAGTGAATCACGAGTAATTAATCTTCATTGCGTTTGGCATTTAATCAATAAGGGGATTCAATCTTAGCTTTGGCTCATTTGGCAGGAAATCTATCTGGCTTCACTCAACCTGTCTGGGTGGCAATAATCCGCCGTCCAGACTCACTATACTGTACGTTTAGGTCTGCTTTGATGACGACTGAACCGATGTCTTGAAATGTTTTCTCTGCAACAGTTTAAACTCATCTCAGAGTCGTTTTACTTTTTCTACCGTGCCAAATAACCCAGCCTGCTCCGGTGACTTTTGTGAATCTACCATTTAATTTCTCACCATTATACACATGAGGATGAATGACTCCAGAATCCCATCAGGAATGGCATTGAGCTTTGATACAGTTAAAATAAACTTCCCCATTCACTTCATGACCATGAATGATGAATCAAACGAATCCTGTGAAGTGGTCTTGTCATTAACCACCAATTGACTAGCTGCCACTTTCATTGGACATTTATTTTATTCATTTAAAAACATTTCTATAGGAGTCGGGCTGTTTAATCCAAAGCTGTTGGGTCTGACAAAAGTAATGAGCTGTGATACTTCACCCCTCATCACAAAAGACTCCCTGTGTCATTTATCACTTTCAGATGAGCTTTGACATCTGTATAAGTCTGAAAGGTCTACGTGCTGATCTGTTTTAACGGTTACAAAATGGTTTCATGCTGCAAAAATGGGGTCAAGGAAGTTTGCAGTGAGAGACACTCCACCTTTCATGGCTTAACTTTCTGCTAAATGGTTTCTGGTTCTGACCTTGAAGACTATAAGGTCATGCAGCCCATCTTGCAGAACCGTCCCATCCTCCTTCATCAGACGCACGAAAGCCATGGCAAAGTTCTTCTCGCTCTTGTCCTTGGCTGGAGGCGAGGAAGACAAACATGTAAACAAAATATGTAGGGAGAGGGTCAGGGGAGAAACACATCAGGGAAATAAAAAGGGAGGAGGGAGGGGGAGAATTCAGCTATTGGAGGAGGAAAAACTGCTGATTTGTTTAATCAAGTGTGTGTAATGACGCCTTGGGTCGTTTTCCAAATTGCCTCCAATCATTCGGTCCTTTCAGTGTCACATTATGCTCAGGGGATCAGACGAGAGGAGTTAAGGGGTGTGGATGTATGCAGACAACAGACAGGCAGAGGACAAGAGGCTGATACTCACACTCCTGGGAGGAGCGGTGTCTGAACATGAAGCGCAAATGAATTCTGTGCATTTCTTCCAGAGGGACCGCCACCTGGAGGACATCTCATGTTATTATAGAATATACAATAACAGATATCTTCAAATGTTTTCAAGGTATACCAAGACATCCTGGAGTGTATTTTCTTGAAGGGAATGGTTGAAAAGAGGAATGCAATTGTGATACACACAGCAGACACCTTCAAGGAAACTGAAAGCAGAGTCTGGTATCGGCAGGAATACAATTCTACCACTAAATACTTTTATACTCTCCAAATCTACCTCAAATAGTTTACTCTACAACACACACAAACCTTAATTGTCTCCATCCAGCGGGGCTGTTTGATTTGGTAGTAGATGACGGATCTGTACTCACTGACCGCTTTATCCCCAGCTCCAAGACAGATGGAGTTCTGGGAAAGAGGGAGGGAGAGAAAAATACTTGTGATATCGAGCTGAAGGATTTCATGTGTGTGTGTATGAGAATGCGTGCATGTGCGTCTATATGTGCCTGTGATGGATTTTCATTCAGGAATAAAGCCACGTCTATGCGCCCCTGACTACGAAAGGGCGAGTAAGACCTCGATCAGTGCCTGGCTTGCTCAGTGGCCCATACCACCTCAATCTCCTAGGCACTGCACGTTAGGTGCACACACGCACTTTTGCACCTGCACACTGTATCTCAACCCACACACACACAAACCAATCCCTGTTTACACAAATCCCTTTCCCATCAAATACACTGACGTGGACCATATGACCTCATCTCCTCACGCTGCTGACCTGTATGACCTTGCCCTCCTCATCACAGACCCACATGATGACCTCCACGTTCTTCTGCGTCGTCTTGTTGTATTTGTCGAAGTCGCCGCCCTGTAAGGTGAGGTAGATGTCATTGCGAACATCTCCGGGCATAATGATCTCTGGGAAGCCCAGCTTGCGGGCCACCACGGTGCTGCGGTCCACCAGGTGAGGGTACTCCTTCCGGATCTGAACTATGTCCCCTACCAGAGCCTTCATGGTCACCCACAGACCTGGAATGAGGTGGGGGTAGAGGAGGAGGGAAGACAATGCATTAATGTTTGGGATGTGATTTGATTTTTTTCTGGTTTTTTTCAGAATTATTTTGATTTTCGCTTCAAAATACAAATCCGAAAAAGTATTAGGCCTCGTCACTTGACAAAGTGATGTATGGCATGTTGTCTAGAATACTAACTGTGAACAGGTCATAAATGTAAAGAGAAATTATTTAATAAGTTGAAAGGTGAGTTGAACATTAAAGGTGAAAGGAATTTCAATGCAATGTTCATTTTCAGACTTTGGGCTATTTTGCTTCCATAACATGTCTTCTTTCAGACTAGTAGAAGTCAAGATTTTTGTTCTGGAAATGTATGAAAATGAGCACATACCTAATTAGACAATACATAATTTGCATATTTCAACATAACATATCTTAATCATGTAAGAAAATGTGTATTTTATGGCTGTTGCCAGTATTTTCCAACTGTTGGTGTTAATAAAAGAGTTATCCAAAATTCCCGTTGTAAAAACCTCATAAGGATTATAATATGTAAACAAATGAATCACTGTTACAGGGTGTTTGGTCAGTAACCCATGTCTCTCCTCCTCATGCCGAAAAAGAGAAAATGAATTTTCTAGTATCCCTGCCCACTTTATCCAATCAGGACAGAGAACTCCATAAAGACGTGACCCTGTCTGCTCATGAACGCACAGAGAGCAGGATCCTCCTGTTTGCTGCTATGTGCCGCAATTACCGCTCCACGTTCATGTGGTGACGTAGAGACGAGGGAGTGGATTACTAACGGCAAAACATACAGGAAGTTAGTTAAAACGACGATAATGCTTTAAACTTCAAAACATTTCAGAAAACTTCTAATACAAACAATAAGTGTTTGATTGTAAGTAATGAACTTGGGAAGTTGTATGGTGATATCTATAGGTGAAAAATTTTACCCTATTCACCTGTAGTGTCTTACCTTCATAGAGAACTTCATTGTGGATGCCGAGAGTTAAATTTAATACTTCACTGAACTTATTTTTTACCAAAATATTAATACATTTACTCAAGCAGGTGCCACTCCAGGCTATTTTAAATGAAGAATCTGGAGAGGAGTTTTCATTCCTCTCTGCAGGTAAGTAAATCCAAATTAAATCCAAAATGAATGAATAAAGAAATGTCAAGGCTCTGTAGCATTACAACTGAATTTAAAACATTTTAAGATGTTTTCGGGACTCGCAGCAACGCTGAAACATTAGCCTTAAAGTGAGATGCACTTTGTATAAACTTTTAGTGTCTATCTAAGGGTGAACACTCTGAAAGTGTCCCAAGGTGAACCAGAGATGTGAAAATGTCTGCTGTTGTTGCAGACTAGACTATAATCAATACTATAAAATTTCTGTCTGCTGTTCGTGAAAGGGGTGTAGGAGTGAGTAGAGGAGGAGGAGGCAAAGAAAAGATGAAGGTGTTCTCATAATGGGCAGAAATGTAGTCCTAAATAACATGGGCTCTCACATCTTTTAAAGAAATTATGTGGGAAAACAAAGACAAAAGAACGGACGGAAAGCGGAAAAAGGGGGCGAGTTATTTTAGGGAAAAACATAGCTGGTGATATCTAGAATATGTCACAAACCCACATCTTCAAAGCTAACGAAATACCTACAGGGAATACTGTAGGGAATGTGTGTCCGTGTGTGTGTGCGTGCTGTGGCCGAAGCAACTCAAGGTGCGAGGAAGGAGAGATTAGGGGTGAATAATGTTAAGAACAGACATCTGGTGGCCTCAGGTGCTTCTTCCATATCTGCTCGCCCGGGTTTCATATCTAGGTTATGCCCAGAGCCTTCAGGAGCAAGAGGAAAGATAAAAGCTGAGCAATATAACAGAGCAGACCAACGCACTGGGAGTCTCTCTGTGGAACAAGACAGCGTCAGACACAGGGGATGTCAAAATCAGCCATAAACATGAGGAAGTGGGCAGCAAGACTGGAGGCTGGCGAGGGAGGAATAAAGGGTAAGTAATATGAAAACATCGGCTCAAGGGCGCACGCTATCCATCAGGATAATGACCTTCATTCTCACCCACGGCGTAGAGAGACGAGGCGAGGATGCGATGAGAAAGGGCCACTTTGTCTGACCACAAATGACTGCAGCATACACAGTCCATTGGGAACCCTCAGTGCATACAGGACCGCTAACAGCAGGATAGTCACATGGCTTACACGCTAGGACACAGAGAGCGAAGCCTGTAAGAACAGTACCTTGGCCACCACTGTCTCCTCGTGATGATGTCACTTTGTTCAGCAGGGTGTGCAGAAAGTCGTTCTCAGCAACTACCCTGGAGCCAAACAAACACACATGCACTCACTTAAAATAAGAACAGAAAACTGTTTAATCTCAAAATCGCGCAGATGCTGAAACCTCCACAAATGTGTTATTTTGCTGTATTAATTACAGGGAGGATCTGAGCACAGAAGTTTCTTAAAAGAAGAAAAGCACCGCAGAGAAAAATAGGACATACGGGAAGAAAGGGATGAAAAACTGCTTCTCCTCATCACATTCCATCTTCCCTTTGATGAGATCGCTGATGTCCATCACTGCCAAGAGAAGAAAACAAATGTGTCTGTGTTGACAAAATCAAAGGAAATGCTATACAGTAATTTCTGATGTGGACTCACATCAGTCAGCAATGACAGCCTCTGTGAACATTTCGTAGATAAAGCTCTCAATCACACACAACGCACACCAGGCCTCAATACACACCCTGAGAGCTGTTTGTGAGGTTATACGAGGATATGAGCAACTTTTTTGAGCCAGAGGGCGCAACAATAGACTTAATAGAAACTAGGAAATAGTAGTGGACAGTCAGTATCAATATTTTAGTTTTGCTCCTGCAAAAGATGACTGTGTTTACACCAGGTGGCTCCCTATGGGTGATAATACCCGCAGCAGCAGCAGCAGCAGCAGCTGACGAGTCAGTCAAAATTACTCTGCCCTTTAGGGAACAAAAGTAAAAATGACTGAAAGGCTACTAAAGGCCATTATTGTGGACTCGGCTGTTAAAATGGGACAAAGAAATGAGGCAGAACAGCCTCATTCTGTCATCACATATACTGCAGCTTTAAAGGTCCAGTGTGCAGGATTTAGAGGCATTTAGCTGTGTGGTTGGCGACTGCAAGCAACTGACCACCACTCGTCTCACCCTCCCCTACAGTGGCCACAAAAAACGTAAAAAAAAATGTGAAAGGCCTTTTTTAGAGCCAGCATTTTATTTGTCTGGTCATAGAAACTGTAAAAACATGGTGGTGCAACATGGAGAGCACCTGCTCCCTCTGTAGATATAAAAAGCTCATTCTTAAGTGACGAAGTTTTAGACGATTATACACTAATAAAAACATAATTATTATTATATTCCATTACTGGCAATATCATATTCAATTTCTGCCTCTAAACCCCCTCAAATCCTACACACTGAACTATAATCGATACTTTGCACAGTGCTTGACCACTTGGATCAGTAATTTTGTGGCACCTTCAACCAAAACACTCCTGTACTGACTGTTATTCAAGTACCTGCCACCCCAAATGGCCGTCTCAAGCCCTGAGTGCACTTCTTGTTGTTAATCTCTTTCAGGTCCATTCTGCCCACTCTCACTATCTGACAGATCAGATAAATCTTCTCTCTGCTCAGGTCCTTGTTCCCCAGGTCCTGATAGACAAAAACAGGGAACGGAGAACAGAGATTAAAAAAAAGCAAAGGAGAAGTATAGGGGGTGAGAATAAGAGTCATAGGGATGAAAAGATTGAGGAAAGTGAAGTTGGGGAACATGAAAAAAAGCAACACAGTCTTTAATGAGGAAACAACTTCATTCATTGCTATGCAGTGCAGGGTCTGAAGTGCTAAGAAACAGTGTGATAGTGCCCTCCTGTGGTCACTTACTGTAAAGACGACCTTCAGGTTGTTGAGCATGTCAATCTCCTTTGGGAATCCTTTGCTGCCCCAGCGAACCAAGTAGTTCTCACTGCACCAAGCATGCAAAAGAATTGAAAGACACGCAGAACATCTATTCAGCGATGCAATATTTTTTAAATACAACCACACGTAGTTGAAACTGCAGTGAAGGCTATCTCATTCCTCTTAACTGAAGCTCTGCAGATTCACTCTACTTGAGATAATGAAATTCTGTCTAAGGGTATGACATTTCCACCTCCAGGAGGAGATGAATCAAAGAGATAGAAACGCTATCTCTGTCCAGTCCAGCAGTGAGCGAGTGCGTGGTCCAGATAAAGCTGTCCGCCTCCCTCGCCTTTTGGTACTCTTTGGGAGAGGATCAAAGAGCAGCCTGTCTAGTGTACATGAGCATACTATATGCAGTTTACTGACATGACATTACATTATTCCTGGGGAAATGAATTTAAAATGTTTCAGTCAATCCGTGACAGGCGTGTGGATCCATGAATGTTCCCCAGTACAGCTGCATAATTTTGATTAAGCGCTAAAAATACAACCCCTCTATCCCCAACAGCATAGACGCATGTACCACACACTGACATAAGGATGAATAGAAAGACAAACAGCAAGACAGATGGGTGTCCACGGGTACATTGGGGTGAATCAAAGCTGAGAAAAAAAATGATATCTTCCGAAAACATTCCTGCTATAAAAACCTCCCATCTGCCCTTTTTTTCAGAGAGAGACAGACAGATGGACAGGGTCAAGGAAGGGATGGTATAAAAAGAAAATTTAACCAAAAACAAACAAACACAACAGGCGAAGATCAGACAGAAGAGAATCAGGACAGATGTCAAAAAAGTAAGAGACGACAGAACGGTGGTTGATATGAACTGAGAAAAAAGATGATCGATCCAGGTCTATCTTAATACTTTCAGCTGCTGCGGCTTAGACATAGATATGCCCACTATGACAGTGAGTGACGGGGCTTAGCATCAGCCCTGTCAGGCACCACATAGCGCTGCCAGTCACTTTCTGCTGCACTGTAATTTGTGTTTTCTGTATTTTTATTTTTGGCATACCATTGTTCTTATTTAGTGTGGTTCGACAATGGAGGAGAGAGGAAAAATCAGGACTGAAGGGAAGGAGAGATATACAGACACGAAGGAATGGAAGAGAAAGGAGGACAGTGCGTGTGGGCTGGACCGCGTGTGTGTGCACGTTTTGGACAGCTGAGGGATGGACGTGAGGTAGAGGAAATCTGAACTTGAATTTAAATGTGATTTCATTCATTCCAGAGTAGTAAGAGGGTGTAGCGGAGGATAAAACCACCTAATCTTAGTTTTCCCAGTTTACTTTTATTATGATCTCAATTCTTGAAATTCAAAGAAATACCAGTAGCTTGTTTTCTATCTCTATGCAAATCAAAACTACACCCCCAAACTGATTTCAAATGTATGAATGCAGAAATCCGCCAAACTTCAATAATGTCCATATGAATCTTGGGCTACACGTCTCACTGTGTGAAGCTAGGAGCAAAGAGAGAAAGACATGAAAGTGACACCTGATGATGGTCTGTTTGATGGGATCATAGAGGGACATGAAGAGCTCTGAGTCCTCCCCGATGCGACAGACAAAGTTCCTCACAAACACGTAGAGGCTGTGGGTGGGCGAAGACTGGATCCGCGCTGAGATCCCGCTGTGGTCTGTCTGGATGTTGGACTGCAGGAGATGACATTAGCTGGAGGTGAACTCGGGACAAGGGTTTAACAGGATAAAATGCCAGTCAAAAGCATTTAATTTCAAGGCCCATAGAAATCTGATTGGCTGGTAAAACTATTAATAAAAGTTGGTTCCTGTGATGTAACAGCTGCAGAACCCAGATTGTGGGTTTGTAAGGGGGAAGAAAATCGCTGAATAAGAAAATCACAATAGAGTACATTCTCTTCTCACTAATGAATCAGTGTCGAAATGTAAAATAGGCTGAGTTGAAGCGAAGTCAAGCCAATTTCTGAGGAAGTCAATTCTTAATTAGTCTTGGCTGGCAGACATGATTGGCAAGGAAAATGTATTATCCATTGCAATTTCATGAATATAAAGATTCATTTTACAACGTTCTATTAAAAAACTAAATGGAATGACAAAAGTGTGACCCCATCCAAGTCTAGTTCACAATAACTTTTACATTTCTGATATTATATCGCTATGAAAGGGGACAACAGTTTCCCAGGAACAATCTCTTAGTAGACATGTCTCTGGGAAGTCTAGTGCAGACAAACTACGGCCGTGTCAAATAAGTTACAGAATAAATGTAGTGTAATTGTAACATTAGCCATCCCATCCACTCCCTGGGTTCTGTTCTAGGTACTTCAAACATCACCGCCTTCCTTTTCCTTACCTGCTCCTCTTTAATGCGTTCATTGATCTTGGCTGTGGCCTCCTCATGGGCCCGAAACAGACTGATGACACTAGCCCGTTCCGGGTCCAAGATGTTCCCATCCTCGTCCCGAACCACCTGGTCCAGCTCCAGGATCCTGTGGCGGGAAGCAGGAGAGGTAAGGATTGTGGTGATTGATGAAAGGTGAATAAAGAACAGGGGACAAAAAAATGGCAACAAGTGGAGATGGAAATGAAGGACGAAAGTAGAGAAGAGTTCGATTTTGTTTTGGAGCACACATACTTGTTGCCATAGTCGATCTTGGAGGTGACTTTCTGCTTGAGCTCTTTGAATTCGTCACTAGGCAGAGTGCCAGACAGGAGCTGGGAGCGCCACTCCATTAGTTCACACATCAGTCTCTGGACCTGCTTCACACGCATCTTTTTATTGGCCTGGACAGGTAGATGTATGGTGTTAAACTCAGACACACACAATGTTACACACACACAGTGTATTTTTGCCAGTTATGTTTTTTACCACATAGAGCTGCTTCCATATGCTTCCCCACTCTCTCAGTGTCGTGGTCACCTCCTTCACCAAGGGCATCTCTGCAGATATCACCACCTCCTCTTCTCTGCGGTCACATACATTCAAACTTAATACATTTAACATTTGGAGACGGATGAAGACTTTTTTGATTCCACTCACCCTCGTTTTTCAATATGGACCTCCTTAAGATGGACAAAACTGGCAGGGAACACTCCCTGGAAAGGATTATGTGTGGGGGAGATAAATAAGAATAAAGAAAAGTAGTAGCTTTAACCTTTCAGAAACACAAAACTAGAAAAGATAATCCCCAAGTCGAATGCAGCGGCTTGAACGTCATGCTTTATCACCTTTCCGTTAAAATCAATGTGATGCTGTGTGGTGTAAAAAACAGGTCATGTATGAGTGAGTTCTTACCTGCTGGGCTTTGTTCCTAGCCAGGTAGCCTCTGTACCATCCTGAAAGAAGATTGAGTGTCATCTGTCTGCCATCACACCATATTGACATACATGGGAAGGCTTTTGGAGTTCAGTAGGCTATTTATATCTTGACTGTATGTGCCAAGACTGGTAAGCATGCAATCTTTAACTGTATGCATACAACCTAATATTTGTATACAACTCTATATAGAGGTCATTAATCCTTTATATGAATTACACATATTATATTCTGTGAAATATTCCATAAAATAGTAGATACAGACAGAAGTACTAACTTCTGTCATTTCTCAATTGGACTATCAATTTCATTTTGTTGGACTCAGCTGGTGTATAGGAAAATATAAGAAACATGTAACTAGCTTTTATTTTTAACACGCTACACATAGCACATAACATATTAACAAATTAACATTGTCGCAGATGAACATATGAAAAAAATCTTTATGTTTTGACATGTTCTTACCATCACAGACCTCCTGGATGTAGACCATATCGCCCACTTCGAGGGAAAGCTGCTTCTCTCCTTGGCCAACAAAATTCCACTTAACTAAAGAAGAAAAGTAATATTTACAGTCTGATGAGGGATGCGTTTGTTGTTAGACCCTTGTTTAATGGAAGCACAATGAAAAAAACTCCTCAACTCAGCAGAGTCAAACCCTCTCATGTTATGAATGTTAGCGCGCACAATAAGCTAGCTTGATTGGTGAAATGCAGCAGTTCGTCATGGCGTCGGCACATTTGAGGCTAGCAGCCAAAGAAAGAAGAAAGTGAAATGGTTGTTCACAGAGAGAGAGCAGCGAAGGAGTAAGTACAATGAGTATTAAATGGAAGAAAGCAAGTCGTAGCCTGATGCTTGCTAGTTGAAAATAGCTCAGCTTATGCAGAAACGAAGGCGGTCGCTGCATTAATTAATTAGCCTAGCTTCTCAACTGTGAGTATTTGCTGCTTGTCTTTGTCTTATTTGAATGTAAAGTGCACATCCAGAGCTTCTAAGTCAGATTAAAAAATTTAAACAAATATTTTTTTTAACAGCTAGGAGTATAGACAGTTGCCTCTGAACAAATATCAGTCTATAAACATATTTTCTGTACATTGATTTATAAACTTTTATATCCTTTGAATGTCTTTTTAATACCCCAATGATATATGAAGTTGATTTATTTCATTTAACATCAGCACTTCGAAACTTTATTTATAACTGTGTCAACTTTCTTGTTCCATATGATGTGATGTAAATGAAGAAAAAGATTTCTCTGCACCTTTATTCCTGTTTAAAATAATTTGCATAATGTGTTAAGACTCTTACATTAATGGGTGCAAGTACATTATGTGTTAGTGCACCCAACTGAAAAAGTTGCAACCAGTGTATGAAGTTAGTCTGGAGCCCTAATATCTTTGAGTTTTGGACAAAAAAGCAGTCTGAAGATATTAACACAGGCTCTGGAAATTGTGATGATGCAAACCAAATAAAATAATCAAAAAACTAATTGGCACATGAATCAATAATCGGATTAATTGTCAGTTGCAGCCTTAGACTGTAAAAGCAGCAGTGATAGCAACAGGTGTTTGCAGTAGGAGTTAGCCTTGCAGCAGCAGCAGCAGCTAGGCCCTAACTGATGGGGCACTAAAAAAGTAGTTTCTAGACCGATATTTTGATTAAGACATATCATGCTTTCTCAATGAAAACATACGAGTGTGCACTTCATAACATGTGGCTTTTACTTTCTTTATCAACAATTTAGCTGTACGACTTCTCAACTCAGACAAACTTCCTTCCTCCTTCCTCCACTCCCTGTGTTGTAGTCTTACACAGACCAGGAAGATATTCACTGTAGATAAACAACACTTCATTGAGTAATCATAAAAGCAATTGATTCAACATGGCTTTTATATGTTAATTGTCTTTTTTACCGTCAATTTTAAGCTGTGAGTTGTAGAAGTACTGACATAATAAAGCGTAAAATTGTCCTCACTCACTTCCTATAAGTTACAAACTGCATTCGTGACTTGGCGCAAAGTACTCAAAGCATCATCTGCAAGAGGCCAGTGAACCTCTGCTACTACAATCTGGAGTCTTAGAAGTCAGAAATCTGTTTTCTTGCCGGGTCTGTTTATGTCTTGCATATCTAACGGCAACACATGCTAATCAGCTCGGCCATATTTAACCCGCATACCAGATAAACTACAGATTGCAGAGAAGTTGTACTTTCACAGTCTAGGATTTGCTCCCGGTGCCTAAATCAATCTTTCCACACCTAAAATTGTCATTTTCAGGAAACATTTATCTTCTTGCTTCTGTATTCATGTGCTGCATAATATGCAATGCACAGAGATTGCCAACTGCTGCTCATCTCTCCATCATCTTAGGATGAGTGTAGTTTTATTTATGATTTTGTCCCTCACACAATCCACTACAGCTCTTATTAGATACGTTGCCTTGAAGTTAAATGGCGAATACGATTTCTTCGAGGGGATTTCATCTGATCTATACATCCTGAAGCTCTAATAAGCTGTTAGCACCTGCTTACATCCTGTTAAGCAGGATGTGATGGGCATCTACTTTTCTTATTCTTATTCTTATTCATAGCTTGGATAACTTGCCATCACACTGAAACAGATAGACGCTATAGCTGCATGTTTATGTGCATGTACACACACACACAAAGAACACACACAAGTGAGTACATACTGACTTACCTACACCATACCGCTCTGAGATGGCCCTCGCCCAAGGAGCCATGATTGTATAGTCGTTTACCTCCTCTCTGCTCGCCTTTCTGATTCTCCTCCCGTTTCTCACTCACTGACTGTTTTAAGGGGTGTCTGCTAAACTTCTCACTTCTGTATTTTTTTTTTTAACTTTAAATGAAAGCAATAAGCCCATCCCCCCTTTGCCTCTCTTCCTCTTCTGTCTCTCCTCTCTTCCTGCCTTCAGGCGGTTAAGGGGAAGTGGGTGAGTACAACAAGGTGGAGTTGTGCAGAGGCACAGGCCTGCACAGTGTGTGAAGCCGCCATTTTGTTCACTTGAGTGTTAACCATAAACATCATTTGTTTCCTGTGACAGTGGGTTAAAAAGTAGTGGTGTGTTATGCAAAGTAACCACAATGTCAAAAAAAGTAGCGCACGCTTCTTGTTACCGCAAAGTTCGGCCTGAGCATGTTCCTTTATTAAGATGTAGATGTAATCGAATGTGACAGAAAGCAACTTACATTTGTGTTCCATTCTTAAATCTGAACAAAATACATAAATAAATTTCAAATTCGACTGTCTTCCAGCTCACACTGTCGACTCTCACACCCTCTCTTCTCTTTGTGCTTTGAGTTAGAAGAAGCGGCACCAGAGGTCTCAGGTGTTCAACTTCTCCTTATTTTGAGTTGATCTGTGAGACTGAAAAAAGTCACCGTGATCAGAACTGATGGGAATCTGCCTGTTTCAGGAATTCTTTACAAAAAACTGAAATTCTTATCAGAGATTTCAAAAATAAATGTTATTCTTTGACAAATGTATATTTTACCTGTACCTCCTTCAGATGATGTTGACAGAGCAACCATCAACTTCCCATTCTGATCACATCCTTAACACAATTAACAATTGCCAACAGCCATCCTTAACAGCTAGGACATTTCTGCAATATTACTGCCTACTCTCCTGACATTAATTATGCACTATATACAAAGTTCAAGTGGCAAAACAGGGTCAAAATTGCATGTAAAAGAGTAAAGCCTAAATCTTTCTCTTCGTACAGATTGTTTGATCAGCATGACAGTCCTAAGGCAACCAAATCCTCCTTTGTTTATCACACAAGCACATTTGATGTAATACACAATCCTGCCTGTCGTTTCACATTTTTCTGCTGATCCACCGGGGGCAGTAATGTGCCAAGAAATGGAGCCAGTAAAGTAAAGATAGGGAGGGAAAAGACTGGCTAGCTAATAAACATGGATGCAAAAAATGTTTCATGAGAAATTAAATACATGAAAGTGAAAGTAAACATAACTTATGTTTAGAGGAGGACTACACAGGGTAAGTATTTTATAAAAGTTGTCCATTTGAATCTTAAGTCCTCCATAAAGTCAATATTTATAAAACTTTTATGAAACCGTAACTATTAAACTTATTTTAAGTGGTGAATAATTACAACTACTGCCCCCCGACGTAATAATCTGTCAGTCCATTATTAACATGTGTTTAGACAGCCAAAATAGCATTTAGAAGATAAAAGGCAGCTTTGCAGGTTGACTTTCATCCAACAAGGCTGTCAAAACTTGACAACAGCTTATTTACAGTTTATCAGCATCTGACTGCTAGTGTGGGTGATGTGTTTGAGTTTAATTATAATGATGATTGAAGAGACTAGCTTTCACCACGCATTAATACCAGCTGTCCTTAAAATGACGAAGAAAAAAGTACAGTACTTAGTTGTAACTTTCTGTCATCAGTGCTGCTTGTCATCACCACCATTATAGAGAGGACAGCTGATTTCGCCTCTTCAGCACTGTTATTGACTGTGTATACAGTAGTTGGGTATATTTACTTTACCTCCTCTTGTGACACTTGAAAATAGGGCTACAAGTCTGAACTCAAGTGACATCATTTGAATATGTAGGCATTTTGAAAAATAACTTTTTAAATAATGTTTCTGATCAATGTCATAAATACAACATAAATAGATCAAGTACTGTAGGTCTGATGGGGTAGATAGCTAAGCTAACAGAGTGCAGCTACCTTAAGACTTTTCTGCTTTTTCAATGTACCTTAATATTATAAATTAACCAGTAAGAAATTCCTGTATCTGCTGGTAAAAGTAGTCGTAAGTAGCCCGTTACGAATTAGTGGAGCTGTTGGTTGAGATGCCACAGTTATGATAAAGAAATCTATTGGAAAATATTGATATATTTAACAAAAACAATTGAAAAAGCAGTCATGCGTGCACCACGCTGTGAGTTTAGATTAAATTTAGATAAATTGCAAACCACCACTCATAGCTATCTATTACAATTAGCACAATTAAATAGTCTATATATATAATACTTTATTTTTTATTTTTTTACATTTTTAATGACGTTTTGGCAAGTTTTAAGTTATGTTACCATCAGAATCCATTTCTTTGTGTGGACAAGGAGTTTATTCAGCTTGTTGCCGTTTTTCATTAAAGAAACATTTGGATTCAGACCAACATTTTTCCATCCAGCCGGTCCTGTTTGCCTGCTGCTAACACTAACAAATGACTGATCTCCTTAGAAATGATGCCATTACTTTGCAAATCCAAAAGAGGGTGGTAGAGCTCTAAATCATTTTTCATTTAATTCACATTACCTCATCTTATCTTATCTCTAGACATGGCATATTTTAAACACGCTGTTGACCCAGACTGGGAGCTGTGGTTTAGCTTCTCATAATAAAAATGTATATTACAATGCTAATGGAATTCCAGCTACCACTGCCAACTGCCTATTTAAGTACCAGTTTAAATAAATGATCCGTTTCCTTACTCTACCTTGCATGGGAACACTGCGGCCCAAAGGCGTCATAGCCAAGGAACTATCAACTATGGTCCTAAATATATAAGACATCACATACATAGCCAAATGATTAATGAGGCCTCCAGAGATTGGAGTGCTAATCAGGTATCATCCACCAACTCTCTGGTAATCTCGTTGTCATGGAAGCACGAGGGAGACATGGCCGAGGTGTCAACACACTGTAGGTGTGACACTGACAGAAAGGTGAGGAGCATTAACGAGTATGGGCATGTGAGGAGGTGACTCTTTTTGTGTGTTGCAGAAAGGGAAAGTGAGAGAAAGACAGGTAGATAAATGAAGAAAGAAGGCGAGAAGGACAGGGAGAAAAGAAAAAAATGATAAAGAAAGATATGTTATCGCATAGTTCTGTGTTGTGGAACAAAACTGGAACCTTGCTACCGTGACTCACAAGGAGAAATGAGGGTGGAGCTGAAAGGTGTGCAGAAAGACAGAAAGAAATGACAGCTATAGCAAGAGGTGAAGCAACACACAGATGGAGGTGTGAAAAAGAAACGCAGGTCGAGGGGAAAAGCACAAAATGAGACAAAGAAAGATTAAGTTCAGCAGCAGCTACACCATGGAAACTGAGACAGAGCCAAAGACAGACAGGGAACGAGACTGATAAGGAAATGGGAGGCAAAAAACGGACAACGTTATGAAATGAGACTTGATAATGACTCATGAATGTTAGCCTGAAGCCCAGAAGATGAATTGACACTGGAAAGGGAAGAGGGGCCATACCAGGGATCAGAGCACATGAAAAATAGATACAAAGGCTGAGTAAATGGCTGCACCAAAAATAGAGAGATTGATTTAGAAATCTGTGTGACCTATTGGGTCATTGACATCACTCCAGTCCAACCGGTGCCAGTTCTCAGAGATTTCCCCGGCCGCCATCCATCCATGAAGTTCTGAGGAGTCCTTCAATTATTCAACTGTGTACAGTTTAGACAGCAGAAAGAAAGAAAAAAATGTAAATGCCAGCATCAATATCATGCCTTGCTGTGTCTCCCTCCACTACATACTGGACTTATTAACAAGCAATTCCACCAGGACTGAATGCAACAGGTTGCTCGGATTATTCAGGTAGTTCAGCGCGGTCTCCAAAGGCAACGTTTTGTTGAAAAGAAGCTGCTTTATCGCAGCAGCTGGCACATGCAAGTTAGAAGGCACGATAAGAGAATGGAAGAGCTATTAGAATAATTTCAAAAGCAAATTACCCCAAAGAGATAGAGAAGAATAATAGGAGGCAGCGCAGAGAGAGTGAAAGAAAGGAGAGAGAGAGAGAGAGAGAGAGAGAGAGTGTCACTGGTGCTCCCTCACTTACTCTCTCTCCTCTCTTTCCCACATACACTTACACACTCTTTGCGCACACACATTTCACGAGCGAGACTGTTGCTCTCTCAGGGAGCAGAGCAGAGTAGCGGGGGCAGTCGTCACAGAAGAGGAAAAGCAGCAGAGGTGAGTTGATACATTTCTACTTCGTACTATTGAATATGTCACCAAACTTTGAATGAGTTGTGAGTGGAAAACATAATCCATCCAGCTGTGTTTGTGCTGCGACAGGATAATTAAGTTTCACTCAATATTTGCCGTAAGTCTGCAATGATTTGCCGTTTCCATTTCTGCAGCCAAACAAGAATATTGCTTTAATAATTGTGAAATATTTGATAAATGCCTTATTTAATTAACAGCACAATCAATACGAATGTAGTTTAATCTGTTTTATGACTTGTACATATTAGATTTTGGAGCATTTCTGCCTTTGTTAGAGTTACAATTTGAAGCATTTTAATGCAAAGACAGGCAAAGGAAAGTAGAAGATGTGACAGAGAGAAGCAGTATGTGGTTAGTGACACGCAACCTCGAACAGGCTCACTAGTTCCTGCTCTGAATGTCTGGCGGCTCAGTTGTTAGGAAACAATTGTGTTATAACGTAAATCATAGGATTGTGGTTGTGAAGAGTTCTGCTGAGTGTGGTGTAAGCATGTGAACCCAACGACAAATATACAAAGGGGTCATTTAATCAGTACTGAAAATAAGGAAGTAAGATTACTGTGTGCGTGCGTGTGTGTGAGCTAATTTATCTTTCATCTGTTACACTGCTGACATACTTTCTGTGTTTGAACTTCACCTTTCGACCTTTCATTTGTTTCAGTGTGTGAATTTTCATAGTAGCACATCGACAGACCCATAGATAGACAGATCAATAGAGATCCATAGCTCTCTTCCTTGGCTTTTATGTTGATACCGGTTGACTTTCTCTAGCTGATGCTCTTTATTCTATATGTTCAGAAGTTGTGGCTGTCACTGTCAATGCTAACCAAATCAAATCAAATCAATTTTATTCATAAAACCCCAAATCACAATCACATTGCCTCAATGGGCTTTACAAATCTGTTCAGTGAACAACATCCTCTGTTCTTAAACCATCCTGTTTATTGCAGAATGGGGAACCAACCCAATCAGTAGAATAAATATAAGCTGTAAGTACATTTCCTCAAAACCCCATAAGTTCAAACAAAGTGTTTCTATGTTGCAACTTTTCAGGTTCCTACTTCTTTCACGCTTTGCCTGCTTAGGTATAGCCACTAAAACACTTGGTTAGGGTTGAACTAGGTTTAACTAGGGTCCAACTTCCCACGATATAGAGCCTGTTTTGTCACCGCTAAAATGGCTGGAAATGGTGCAACTTCCCGTGAAAAATATCCACTTTTGGTCGCCACTAAACTGGCTGGAAATGGTGCAACTTCCCATGAAAAATATCCGCTTTTGGTCGCCACTAATATGGCTGGAAATGTCCCCACAGACTGGAATTGCAGCTGCCCGTTTGGCAGCCTTGTGGCTTGTAATAACGCAACCCCCTTCCCCCCCAGCTCACGTGATATGCCACGTCTGATTCAAATGTCAACCTTGCACACGTTAATGCTAACATAATAAAAATGAAATGTAAAAAAAAAAAAAAATCATAAACTGACACTAAGCTAAATCACTATAATGGCAGATTAAGGGTTTACCCAAGTCAGCAACTACTGAATCTGCTCTGTCTGTATAGACCGAAACATCCACCAGAATAGTGAGAGGATGTGGTTTAGTGTCATGACTTGGTCAGGGAACCAGACACCGTGCGTAGCAGCTCAGCAGAAAGTTCCCTGTTCAAATAGCTGCAGGGAAGTGTAACAGTAAGATATGACAGGGAACAAGTTGACTCTGGACCTGTATGAGTGTGTGTTGTGTATACAAATGTCTTTGAGTGTGTCTACTTACTTAGACATTTATTAAGTCTAAGCACAGCATACAGAAGCTGTAATGTTAGCATAACAGAGGTGCGGTAAGGTCAAGATTGACACACTGGCACATGTCTGTGCCACAGTAATACATGCTGTTAGTGTTTATACATATTTTATGCATCTGATCCCCCTGTCTGTGTAAAGCAGCCACCTGTCTGTCGCTCGGTGCGTTTCATTTTCACGCTTCGTCAAGATCCGCCAGCTTCTCTCAACTGGTCAGGAGGACATACAACTGTTACCAAGCAACCCACCATCCCAGACCACTTTCCTCTCTCTCAGGGTCTCTCAGTCAAGGACAAAACAAAGACAAACAGGAAGACAGGCGCAGACACGCACACACACGGGCCCACCCATTCCACACACAAACATACACACACAAACTCACAGAGGCGTTGGCACGTTCACAAAAATGCAGACTGCTATAGATTACTTTGCAAAGCAGAGGAAGTAACTGAGCCAAGTATTTAGTGCTCAACTGAATTATATTAGGATAGATGAAGCCTTCATTTGTCTGATTGAATTATGAAGCTCTTATGAATGCTGCGCGCAGGGAAAATTTGCTTTCAACATCTGTAGGCCTCCTCAGAATGCATGTTCCCACTAATTAAATGTTTGATGACCTTGTACCAATTAAAATTCCTTGCTTTTCTCAACATAGATCCATCATAAACAATCTACAGCTTTCCTAATATGATAGATGCAGAATCAACAGCAGCTCCTGCCACATTTCACATTTGAATTTGTCTAATCTTTTGGCCACTCTGCGGCTGTCTAACAAATTGTACATCACTAAAAAGTACATGGAGTCATTGCATGTACTTCTCAACACATTTCAGCAGCACTGTAGAGAAGAGGCAAGTGATTTGGTTCAGTGCGTCATCTTTGGACACTAACATACCACCTGCCAACCGTTAGGTGGCACATCAGCTAACTGTGTTTTAGTTTAAATGAGCTGAATGAATGGGTGAATGAATGAAGGCTTTAGTTATTTACTGTCTCTACTGTGTGACTACTGTGTCTGCAGCAACCGGATAAAGTTAATTTCACGCCCTGCTGATGATCAGAGCTTATCTCAATATTGCAATGAGCTGTAAAAGTAGAATTGAATCAATTTCTGACTCTTTGTAAACATTTTCCAACACATTACTTCACATTTGTGACAATACAGATGGTTGATCATCGGGCTACCGAAGAGAAGATATTCCTCGTCTGTGTGTTTTCTAATAAGACACGTCTGGCTGGTGGAAAAGGTCGCACAATGAGTACTTGGTATTTGCAGAATCTCAAATCAGGCAGCGAGTCCCAGCTGAGAGGTAAATAACCTCATTACTCATCTCCGAGCTCAGACCGTGTCTGGTCCAGAGCCACTGTTCCAAGTTCTCTTCTGCGCGCCTTTCATCTCAATACCCAAATTGGGCTCATTTCGCCAGACCACTCACTGAGTAATGGCAGGTCTAGATGGGGGAGAATGAAGCTTTTTCCAGCTCGTTTGCATCTTTCTTTGCACTAGAAAACAGGGCACAAAGATAGGAAGCCATCCTGAAAGTTAATCACTTTGTTATGTCGGTCAACTGCTGGGTGTCACCTCAGATAGACCCGTCCTGGGACGAACCGTTCGTGCAATCTCCTTCGAAACCACAAACCCATGCAACGCTTTGTTGTCTCTTGAAAACATGAAACGGCATTTTCTTGCAGAAAACCTCCATAAGTAGAGCAGCCTTTACATCCTGTGGAAAACACTGCACTCAGCAGCCATTATGATCCATTACAGTCCTCAAAGATTACAGAGACATGTGTTGTGGGTTGTGTTGTAGTATGTGCATTAACACCTACATACGAGTGAGAGTCTGTGATTATATATACAGATACAGTAACACTCACCATTGTATTCCATTAGGAACAACTAATGAGATATTTGTGAAAGAAAACAGATGGTCAGTAAGCAAATAGCGCTCTGTCTGAATGAGTGATGCTTTATTTACTTTAAGGGGATGTCACACTACTCTACATAACTGACTTGTGACTTTCTACTGTAGATTGCACAGACTAACAGTGACTTGACATGGATAAAAAAATAAAATAAACCCAAGTCACTTGCATCTTTCTTGGACTAAATGAGTCTTGTGCTTACTTTGTGGTTCTTGGTAAGTGGGCAGTGTTGTATATTAATATAGTTTTATTAAAACACAAATGTTTATGCAGAAATAAACACAGGAAACTAATATGGTTATGCTCTCACAGACGCACTGTAACATGGGAAAAGGAACTAAAGCATTCAGCAGAGGGCAGATAACACATTTACATACCTCATATACATTAATCCCGAGGTTGAGACAAGGTTATTGATAAAATTCAAGTAACTGTAATTCATGTCCATATGTGGACATTCCTCACAGGCCACTGTTGGATCAGAGCCAAACTTGTTCCGACTGTTTGTTTGAGCAAGTGTACGTGTGAGAAAAAGTGAAAGATAGAGTGACTGACAGTGTGAGAAGCAGATTTCAATGATGAAAACGGCTGAAACGTGTGGTCTCGGTGAGTCAGTCAGAGCAGCTGTCAGATATAAAAGGCTGAGATGTCATGTGCATTTGAGAGCTGCACTTCATACGTTAGTAGCTGCGTTATCAGTGTTTGCTCTAGATGAAGTTCAAAGCAGCGAGTCGGTGACAGAAATGTGTCCACGAAAAACAAAGAAGTGAAGATTAGAAGAGTTCAAAGATTAGAGATGGTGGTCTGGTTTCTGTAGACCCAGATTTAATTAAAAACCTTTCTTTCCGTCTTCTCTTGATTAAATAGTCCAATTCTCTTTCTTCTCGTCTTCATGTGAAGCCAGTGTGTCCACCTCTGACGTCTCGCTCTCTCTCTCTTTGAGGTGATAAGTGAGTGGCTCTGGACCAGGTCTGGCAAATGTCCCAATACCCATTACAGTGCTAGAGAATAGACGGGCAAACATTACCCACCACCCACTGACGCAAACACATGTACTCCACACACACACACATCCTTACTTATCAAGTAGTTACCCTCATTCCACCAAGCACACATTCAAAACCTCTGCTCACATGCCATTAATGAATGAGTTCACAGAGGACGAATTACACTGTGCAACCCTCCCAACGAAGTCTATTAAAAAAAGACAAAAAGTCTGACAATATCTACAAGAGAATTACGTTAAAGTTAAGTTGCAGTAAGGTAAATAATTATACTGAAGCGTGTTAGGGGTAGTCGGGTGGAGGTTCCCAGAATACTTTGATGCCATAAGAAGTAGAAGTAAACTGTTTTCAAATGTTTTATAAATCACCAGAAACTGTTGGTGTTGCTGTTCATCACACTAATACTAGATATGTTTCTGATAGATTACCGTTACTGTTGTAGTAAAAGACCATGAGTGAAGTCGTGCACATGGTTACTGACAACATGCCTGTGTGACTAATAACATAAAAACTCAGACACAGACATATTTCCAGAAGTCAGACTGTCACAAGACAGTAAGTCACTTGTAAAGATATATTTCTGTACAGGGTCAGGTATTGTGACTCACTGGCTGAAGTGTTCCTAGTGAGTTATTGCAAAAATATAACAATACTAATTAACTAAAGAATTAACATTTACTTGCCCATTGATTAAAACCAACCTTTTTATTATTCATGGGAATTTGTTGTATTGGTATTCAACTCATCTGCTCCTTATCTTTCATCAGCCAGACTAAACCCCTTGAAACCTGACTCAAGATTTCCATTTCAGACTTAGAGGAATCAAACAGGGTTTCACTTGAAAGCGTTGCCACATGATTGCATCAAATTGTGAATCATATTTAATAGTATTGAAGACCAAACTAGTCGTGACATCACCTCAGCTGCAGCAGATTGCTCAGAGACAGTCAGCCTAGCTGTTTACACAGTTGCACATACTGCACAAATACTGTGCACACAACGAGCACGCTCATCCGCCTTGGTTTATGGTTTTATCATAGATAGACTGGAATTCCCATTAGCTGACTGTCTGAAATGGCAGCTCTTTTTTGCTTGTTTCATCACGAAAACTGAACTGACATAAAAACAAACACTTACACATTTAATAGGAACATGCATTTAAAAAAAACTAAAAAAAAACCCACCATAGTTAATTTGATGATATATGTTGTGACTGGATTAATTAGTACAGTGGCCGTCTCATACTAAATTCTCTACCATCATAAATCATGCATGCAACGCTTGAGTCAGACACACTGTGTCGACTTTTCGTTTCACATCTCAGCAAGCCAAGACTAAATTTAGTTTGAGTGTGAAAGTGTGTGTGTGCACTCTTGTATCGCTATCTTTGTGAGGACCAATATCAGATTCAAACCATTGTGATGAGGACATATCTACATTGTGGGGGACATCTGAACCAGCTATCACTACTTCTCCGAATCATTGTGTGAGAGTTAAGACTTGGTTTTAATGTCAAGGCTAGAATAAGGTTTAGGTTTAGCCACAGTTTCCGCCATTCAGCAAAAGTTATATCTTGTTGTCTTTAAATAATAAATATTTAAATGTCACAACACAGTTCATTAGAAAGTTATCAGAGAATAAAAACAGTGGTTTTACATATTTCTTCAGAGTTTATTGCTCCAAAGGCAGATTTTTGTGAATGTTTCCGTTTAACTGTGAGTCATTCTGTCTGGGATTACTAATTTATCATTTTTATCAGTTACTTCAAACCTGGCGCCAAGTTTGTACTTTGTGTCTTTATAACCTTATTCTTGTATTATTATCTTGTATTTTTATTATCCAGCTCATGATAGTGTATTCCATCATCTAGTGTACTGTATTAATAAAGGCTATCTGTGCAGACAGAAAACACACAAACAAATGAAATACTGTCTAAACAAACTGTTTTGTTTTGTTTTTTGTTGTTGTTGTTGGACCAACGGATTGAAATAAATCAATGATTAATAATCAATAAATTACATTTAATAAGTTATGGTTATAACCAAACACTAAGTTATTTTTCTCTTTTGTGTAAACATGACTATGAAATATGTGAATATAGGAAATACTGTGCTGATTACTAACTGTGTTTCTCCTCTCTGTCCACTAGGTGTCACCACAGCCATAGAAGATGCTGCTGATGCCAAAGTGATGCCATGGATCACTACGAGTCTGCCACACAGACAGAAAGCTGTTCAACGGACATCACAGACATTTCAATAGCGAAGCATAGTGCTGATTCGCAATTCTCAGGTGCAGTGTTTGTGAGGAGGCAAATGTTGTTCAACCCACCTCTTGCAGGACTTTTTTGCTGAATATTGTTGTGAATGGGAATGCTGATGTGGTTAAGACACACACGAGTTGAAAGCTATGGTTAGTAGGGTTCAGGCCCAGCAAGAACAGCAAACTGTCAAGTAATTCAGCAGCTAAGAGAGAGGAAATATTGGTAGACAGAGGGCTCACACATAGATCTTAAGTCACATTTGACCATGGAGTCATTCAAGTTAGATGGTTTCCACCTTAATACAAGGGAGCACCCGAACACTCTGAGTGTACATGTTTAAAAACATTATCAATGAACTTGAGTCTTATTATTAAGAGTGAGGCCTCTTGTCTAGGTTTAAACTACAACAATGTTCCACATGAAGCTCCAGCAGTGATGTCATCACTTTGTCTCCAGTGAAGCACCAGCAATAATGTTGTCAAGCGTGATACTTGGGGTCTTCCTGTCCTTCCTCATCCTCCTGACTGTCGGCGGTAATGTGCTGGTGTGCCTGGCTGTCTGCGCCTCTCGACGCCTCCGCTGCCTCACTAACTGCTTCATCGTGTCGCTGGCTGTGACAGACTTGCTGCTCGGCCTCCTGGTCCTTCCTTTCTCGGCCCTCCTGGCGCTTAACGAAGAGTGGCCGCTTGGACCCGTCTTTTGCAACTTCTACATCTCAATGGACGTCATGCTGTGCACCGCCTCCATCCTCACCCTCCTGGCCATCAGCGTGGACCGCTACCTGGCTGTGACAATGCCTCTGAGATACACCTCGGTGGTGCTGCCATGGAGAGTTGCTGTAGCCATGGCCAGCGTCTGGACAGTGTCTGTGGCTGTGTCTTTCTTGCCCATCCAAATGGGTTGGAACACCGTTAATGGAACAGTCCAGAACCAGGGGCCTTGGGCTCCAGAAAAGAGATGTCGCTTTGAACTCAACAGACCCTACGTACTGACAGACTCTCTCCTCACTTTCTACCTGCCTCTGATAGCTATGTGCTGGACTTACCTCCGAATACTTCGCATTGCACGGGCACAGGCAAAACGCATCATCAGTGCCCGACCCACTTGCATCACCACCTACAACTGTAGGAACAATCCTTCCACCAGCACCACTGTGGTTTCCAGTGTAACAGTGGTGGCTTTCCGGGAGCACAAAGCCACAGTGACACTAGCAGCAGTGATAGGGGCTTTTGTAGTGTGCTGGCTGCCGTATTTCATCCTGTTCACGGTATTGGGCCTGAAGGAGCATCCAGACCCTAGCACAGTACCAGCATTCCCCTTTGTGTTGTGGCTGGGTTACGCCAACTCAGCCTTCAACCCTATGCTCTATGGAGCCCTTAACAGAGACTTCAGGTCAGCTTACGCCCGTCTACTAAGATGTCGATGCCCTACTTACAGTGGGTGGAGGAGCCGACAGCCATCTCCCGTTGTAACAGCAGGTAAAGATGTAGAAAGAGCTTTAAGTGTGCAGGGATATCTGCCAAGTTTCATGCTCTTTAGTTTCAGAATCGGTTTCATTTCTGAGTGAACATTTATTTCTGACCAAAGAATTGTTGCTATCATATCAAATACATTATTCTGATCTTATCCCCAGTTTTTTATTCTTCCTTTCCTAGTCCCCCTCTCAGCCAGAGATGAGCTCACAGAGGTGACACTGCTGTGTGGTCTCACCCCTCCCACCTGCAGGGCAGGTCAAACAGATCAAAACTTCATGCTTCAAGAAATAAACAGCAGGACAGCCACGGCAACCGTCCAAATTGCAAATGGCACTGCTGCCATGGATGTCAATGGCAACGAAAGGTAAATTATAATTCAGTATATACGTTCTTTCATGCATCAAATTTAATACAACTACTCTAAAAGGAGTGATACTTAACACCCAAATTGGGGTGAAAATGCTACATCACACACTCATAATGAGACAAAAACTTGTGAAAAACTTTCACAGAGAGAGGCTGCTCAGTGATCAGTGCTTTAAACTAGCTGTATGTGACCAGCACTCTCAGTATGTACTGCAATTCAACCCTTTCAGGATTTTGTGGTCTTTTGGGGGAGTCTTAGGTCTAAAATGCCACATTTTATGGCTGTTTTAGTGAAAACTTGTGATGCAAACACACTATTCATCTCTGATTCGCTATATATTTTGAATGAAACCTGCACACAGTATTTAAACATTTTCTTTGAGAGTTTTTATTTCTAAACTATTTTCTTCATCACACACACACAAACACACACACACACACACACACTTGCACTCCTATATTGACAACAGTGGACTCTCATTCTACACTGCCAAATGTGGACCTCTATTTCTGGTCATTTTGTAAAAACAAACACAGAATACTTTGTTTTAAATAAAGGGGGGACTTGCATCCATGAGCGATGTCTACCTATCGAAGAGGGGACCTCTACAGTATATACTGCAGTTGAGTTGTTTGCACTCATTCTTTCACCTAAGGAGTGTTTGTTTATCACAAAAACGTCCTCTGTTTCTTTCAGAAATGGAAAATTGAACTTAAATACTGCAAATTAAATTTTTTTATATTTCTTTGTAATATACAAATATCACAAAACTAATCATAGCCACACACATGCACACACAAGTGTACACAGAGTTTCTCATGCAAACAGACAAGCTCCCTCTTATCACTTTGTAAGTTAGACTACATTAACATTACCATTATCCATGTATATTTAATCAAACTTACTTTGACTCTGTCAGCGCTTGCAATAAATCTGGATGTAACAGCCTCCGTCATCGTGAATTGTCTTGTCTGTTGTCCTCGCATATCAGCCGTTCTCCGGGTGTGTTCGGGGGTGGATAAATGTTTGTCAATTGATGACTATCATTTGTGTTCCACCACAATGTCGCACATAGAGCAAAACAGTTTATCCCCACTTTGATGCAGAACATCATGGACTTGCATTGCATGGTCTTCAGCAGTAATTTTTGTTGGTAAATGTAAGCTGTTAGTCTCACGTCTGCATCTTCACAGCCAGAGACAAGACAGTGAGTTTGTTAACGCACATGTGTGGGTCAATGCTTTGCACAGTGAACTGAACTGACACGTGAAACTCGCAAGAAACTAAATGATTGTAACTTCCTGAAGAGACTGGTAATTGCACTAGATAATATATTATGTTGCTGTTTTATTTTAAAACACAAACAGTCACACAAACACACATATGTGTGGTACTTCTCTCATCTTTCACTCCTCTCTATGGGCCCAGGTCGTGCTGAGCCTGTGCCGGTGAGGTGGATGTTGTGTTCACTATACTGTGGTTGCAACCAAGAAGCAGAAATCCATCAGCCCGAAACAGAGAAAACAGAGCAGCAGACAGACAAAAACACAGACAGAGATTTACAGCCCCTCTATTTGGAAGCCTTCAGTGCCACCGTAGAAGACCCCATAACACACCATGTAAGTAGATATACATGACATCCCTATAGCCCCCACAGACCGTGTCAGGCCCAGAAACAAATGAACTGTGACACTCAGATCCTAGCGGTGTCGTCCGCATCGCATCAGGCCATATGGCAATATGCTTATTAGGCCAAGAACTGTGTTTTAAGCACAGAGGAGACACATTATCAAGTTTCACGTCCTGCTCTCATTTCTTTGTTTGCACTTTGTGAACAAAGAAAGCTATCTATCTATCTATCTATCTATCTAAATGGAAAGTAATGTTTTAAAAACAAAAACGTATTTATCACAGCAGTTACTGAGTGATAAACATCATGTGTGCACAATGTTCTTTATTGTATCTGATTGTTGTTTGAGCAAACTCACTAATCTCAAGACACAGAGCAGGGGCCACAGTGGTTACGAGAATGATTATTTCCTGCCTGCATATTGTACACCCAAAGTGAGCAGAGAGCCAAGCTTCTGATCCTCTTCATTTTTTGTGTCTTTTAGCAATCACACCATCTATAATCTAACAAACAAAAATGGAAGAACATCGGACCTCAGCAACTCCACACGTCATCAGCAAGAACTACTCTATGCGCACAGCCAGCCTCCATCCCAGGTCAGAACAAATGATGAGGCTTCTACGTGGATGGAGCCAAAAGTCTGGTTGTCTGACAGCCAACCATCAAACAGGGCAACATGCGGATATGCTCTTGAGCTAACTGTTGATAGTATTGATGCACTGGAGGAACAAATGAGACCAGCCGATTAACTTGTTGGTCATCAATTTCATGAATTACATTTTTTATGGTGACTCAAGAGTGCGCCCCAGTGGAAACACAAAGGATCACAACTTCAACCTGGACAAATAAAATGGAAATGAATGTTTCACAAAAAAAAGAGAGAGAAATGGACTTTTATTACACTTATCTATTCATGTGGACTGTGTTAAAATGTGTGACATTTGAATGTGTATAATGCAACCTTACTGTATGTAATGTGTCTATTTTGAAAAATGCAGGATTTGTCTTTACAGTTGCTCATTCAGTGGCATAAAGCTGGAAAATATATGTATTGTATCATACTGTAAAAATAACAAAGGACTGAAAAGGGCATGTGTTCCTCCAAAAGGGAAAATTACAACCATACTGTTCCAATAAAGAGCCAGCTTAAATAAATAATATAATAGAGACTACCATTTTGGAGGCAATACAGATGGGCTGTTGTTAAGTATGGATAGGGATTATCATGTGGGATGATACAGAAAACACTGTGCGAGTGTAAAGGAATACAAGTACAATGGAAACAATTCATCACAGCTGTCAGCACACATCGCCTCAAACTATTGCCACATTAACACTTAACCTTCTCCATACTCCAAGCTATTTCCTTTGAGGACTGACACAGAAGGGTACGTAATATCTATCTGCATGCCAGGAACCAGCTGAAAACAAGTGTTGGGGGGATTTACAACCCATTCAGCCACATGGAAATACTTACTTGGTATTCATAACAACTAGGATAGTCATTCCTTATATTCAGCTCCACAGATGTGTTTTTTTTTCTACCCCTCCATTATAGGAACTTCCTGCTCTACACTCATTTACATCAACAGCCATAAATGTTGACCAATGATTAACTCCACTGGAGCAGTTTGAGGTTCAAGGATAGGTTCAGATTTTGCTGAAAGTTTTATCTTAATAAATACCCTTATGCAATATGCACTCTGCAATTGCTTACACCAATGTAAGCAATTATGCTGATTACACATTTGTTTATGCTCAATATCTGTAGAGCACCTACTTTAATCTTTAATGTTATTTTCAAGTTGCCAGGTCTATCAAACATCCCCCACACTGACGGAGGTAAACGTGGGCCAGCTGTTAGTTAGCGGCAGTTAGCAGTTACTTTAGCGGTAAGTGAAGCTTTCTGTCTGTAGTTGAGGCAGAGCAGAAAATACTTTCTCTATACGTTTCACCTAAATCACTTCAACGTCAATTCTGACTTCATGGGAACTGAACCTTATCAATGCTAGCTTGGTTTAGCCAAGTTAGCCTTGGTTTAGACAAATAAGCACAAGCTAACACTGAACAATGAAATTTACTGGACAACAGAATACTTACTTTTATGTCGGCCTGCACCTCATGACTGTTTGATGATGCTTGGATGCTTTGTATTTTTACCCTTCCAGCAGGTTTTAGTCTGTATCCAGGTGTCAAGCTACCTCCTGTTATACTCCTGTCATGCGTTTTTAAGGTAAGTTTGAAATCTGACTACTACTACACTGTGCTGCTGTGGCTGTACAGTGTCAAACACTTTTATTACTGTCACTTGAGTTGTTTGGCTTAGTTGATAACATAGTATTTTACACCCTGACCCCAACAACTATAGCTGATGTCTACAGACGAGTTGTAAAGTAATGCCAACCCCTCACGACCAGTTCCCTTTTGTGCTTGGTTAAATGCCTGTAATGAGGTCTGTTGTTAACAGAATTTTGTGAGATTTTCATGTTGTGTTTTATAACATAAAGTCAGGTAATACCCCACACATGAATTATGAGGCATCTGCGTGTCTTAAACAAGCCAGTTGCTAGCAAGTGGCTAAATGACACTACAGAAGTTGTCAGGGACGTCAAACATCACCATGCCGAACACAGAGACTCTGATACTCACTAATCTGTCTTTACAGGCAGACTGTAGTTGCAAACTATTCTAATTCTAACTTAACTTGTAGATTTATCAATTTATAGTGAAGTGTATATGCTATAGTGTAGTAGCTCCAAGAGGCTCGGTAGTGGTGATGTTGAAGTCACGCGTTTAGCTTTAGCTTTTTACTTCTGGTGACTGAATCTGTGTTTCAAAAATCCTCAAAGTGGCGTTGGTTTGTGAAGATTCTTTCAGAAAAAAAGGTGAGTGTAACACGAACTTGTGTTTGTCACAGAGCTCATTTTCAAATCCTATATGCATTTTGTCTAGGGAACCAGGGCAATGCTAACTTCTGTGTGAGCCTAAAAAATTACGTCACCCCTTCAGCACTCTAATCCATTGTGTTTTATCACTATATACAGTATACAGTATATTTACATGATACATACTTTAAATTGTCATATTGCAAGATGCCAACTTGTAGCTTTTCTCTCAACCACTGTTACAGTCAAGGATCACTCTGAGTAATATTTATTTATTACCTCCATCAGTAACCTGACATCACGTCTTTTTTTCCGGCTGCCATGTAATTGAACCGTTGTAGCTGCATTCTTACAGACACACACACGACATCATCACCTAATCCTAACCAAGTAGTTCTGGTTCCTAAACCTGACCGTTTCAAGGGTGTATCATACCCACATCATGCTGTGTTGTGTTGAATAGGAGAGTAACATGGAGGGTACATGGAAATTATGTGGGGACAGGGGAGTCCCCACATAATTTGTCCCCCTCAGTAGCCTATATCATTGTAAATATAGAATTTTAAATAATATACCAATAAGCACTGAAAACACTAATTATCAATGCAAAACATATTTTTAATAATTGGGACCCAAAACTAATTTTACTTCTGGCACTCAATACAATAAAACACATTTACAGTTATAACCAGACTATAATTTATTTCGTTCACTACTTCTACTTGGAAGTTGTGTCTTTCAACGTACAACCCTTAAGTTATTTACTTTTTTTATCATCCAATATAGTTAAATAGTAGTCATCAGCATTTCCGATATATACTTTTAACACAACTGTACTTGTGGCAGCACCTTTGGTGTCCTCTTCAGGGATCGCTCTTGAGAAATGTTTCTGTCTGTTGTTCTCCACAATAGCAAAATGAAATATCCACCCTTTGTTTGTAGCTTTACTGCCACTGTTGTGAAAATGCAGATATGCAACTACGAGGACATTTTCATCCAGCGTGGATCAGCAAGGAATCACATAAAATAATTTGCAACTCTGAAGATTCCCACTTCACTCGACATTTCTGCGCAGAATCACATGCCGTGTGTATGTGGCATGACAGTATATTATTCCCAAACAATAACAAATGCAAATGTAAAACTTAAGTGCCTTTTAAAAGCATGAAGAAAATTACATTCAGATGCATCAAATATCTCATTTAGGGTTTTCATGGCTGAAAAGCAGAGTGGTTAATAACTCGGTCGTCTCTGTACTCCGTCCTCTCTAACTGAAAGACATTTATTATGCTTTCATCTCACTAAGTCCCACAGTTCCTACATAAACATCATGCGTCCCTTGGCAATTCTGGTCACTTGATACTTCTCTGTCTTTCTCTCCTCGTCCCTCTTTTTCAGAGTGACCATTGACAGCTCAAACTACATGAAAACCATTCATCATTGCTTCTTTAACATCAGATTAATGTGGGGAAAAACAGAACATATAGACTCTCTTTCTCTCTTTCTGTCACTCTAATACGCACACACACACACACAAATACAGTACACACACACCACCAGCTCTGTATAAGCTATCAATCATAGATATTGTCATTATTCAACTGTGTCATCGACAAGCCCCTCTCCTCCTCTCTCTCTCTCTGCAGTCTCTGTCTTTGTCTCTTTCTCCCTTTTTTCCTTCCCTCTGTTCTCTCTCTCCGTCACACACACACACACAGAAGAGAGAATCATGAATCATAAATCTTATGAATGCCATCTAAAGACTGCTCAGCGCTATGAGAAAGAGAGATGATTGATAGATGTGAGTGACTGTGGCGAAAGCAAAGAAGATGGACAGAAGGTTGTAACCACTAATGCCGAGGTCAGAAACTGCAGTTCAAGGGTCAAATGTATCGGAGGAGGCACAATATGGCCAAGAAGGAAGGAGAAAATGGGGGAGGAGGAGGAGGAGGAGGGGGGGAGGAAGGAGGGGAAGGAGTAAATGGTTGAAGGGGAAGGGAGAGAGGAGGGAGGATGGGGGAGGGTGTGAGGGGGGGGCGCTGCCACAGTGAGGCTAAAGCCATAACTCATCTTTTATTAAAAATAATGAAAAAAACTTAATGAGTTAATAATATCACGGAGAAAGAGATAGGGAGTGAGACGGAGATGGAGGAAGGGACAGGAGGACGAAGGAAAGGAAGGAAAAGAAGAAAGGAAATGAGAGTGAAAGCGGTGGCGATAGGAAACAGAACAGGGTCAACGTGTGTCTCTCCTCACCCTTTGGTCATTTATCCCAGTTTTCAAAGTTCACACAAGATCCATTACAGCGGCAGGGACAATCACAGCGATCCCCCTCTTTCTGCCGACCTAAATCCCAAAGCCTGCCTGGTAATTAAAGGCACTTAACAACCAATTAACAGTGATGAGCTAAATTAGCAGGATATTGTCTCCTTTGACTAGGCTACTGCATTATCAGTGTATTGAAACGGCGATGAACAAACCTCAGTGGCCCGTGTTTGCATGTAGGCAAATGACGGATTAATTACTATTAAAACATCAGCATCTTAATGAGCTTGGAAACAATTAGAGAGGTCGTTAGCTTGTGGAAAACGGCTGAGAACAGGAGAAGGGGGGAGCGAGCGCAAAACAAGAGAGAAATCTTCATTGGGAAGCAATACTGATTAAATGGACGTTCGGTCGCACTCATCGCCCAATATCCACGGACCTATTAAATACATGACATCACCATTTGTCTTTTCCACCATCAAGTTTCTCCTGCCATTATCTTTCCCCCTTCTTCCCCGGCTTCCCCAACTCTCTGCCTCTCGTTTCGCCCTCTCATAAAAAGCCTTTTTCTTGCTCTTCCATTCCTTTCTCCACTTTCTGCTTTTTCACTCCCATTTCTTCCTTCCCTCCTTCATGCTTGGGGGGCACAGTCCTGTGAAGGAATTTAATATGCAACTTTTATATGAGAAACCAATCGCATACGTCTGGGTCTATTGGGCTCGCAATCTATCGGCCCGGACGGCTAATGCAATAGAGAGAGCCGGGGCTATTTATCACACAGGGAGCTATCTTTTCCTCTCTCTCTCTCTCTCCCACTCTGCCCTCGCTCTCTCTGTCTTTATTCAAGCCCAGATTCCTGGCTGCCACTAAATCAGGCCAACTATGAGCTATGGCTGCCCAGAGGGCATCTCCTCTTTTATAGGGGGATTTGGATTTTGTATCTACTGGTTCCTCAGTGGTCGTTGAAGCTGTGCTAACGGAAGCTATAAACATTCAACAAACAAAGGCAACAACTTAAATGTCCCTCCGTCCCCACTGTAATGATCATGAACGTGTAGAGATATATGGGAGTAGGAGGATGCATAAACCTGATGAATAAGATATATCACGGCGTTTACAATGATGCTGCAAAGATTTGTTTGCGTGCACGTCTTCAGACGGAGAGGCACAAACACAACCCATCCACAGACATGTGTACACATCGTCTACAGTTATAGTAATATGCCACAGTATAATTCACTCTGTAGTCACACACAGCGGCAGCACAACTTCAAAAGTTTCCTGCTGAAAAACAAAAGCGACAGTGAACAGAGGACGCTGCCCACCTGCAGCAATTAAAATGCCTCGGAAAACCAAATTCATTTCAACAAATTAGCCACATTACTGGCCACTGTGTAATCGCTGATGGCAATTAATAAGAAATTAGTCACAATCAGCCCTATATTAACATCTCACCCAGGGGCCGCGGCTGGAAATTAATAACCGGAGATTCATCTCTCTTACTGTCTTTCTGGCGCTCTCCCCCTCTCACACACACACTCAGTCACACTCACACACACACCTATGCCCACCTACAGTATATTGTTCATGAATCTCCTCTAAGACACTCATTTTTTCTGTGTGGATCGTCTCATATGATCCACAATCTGCTCATGTCAGCTAGCCAGCTTCCTCTTTACCGGGGTGTGAAAACCCCCTGAAAGACATCAGTGTGTGTGTGTGTGTGTGTGCCAGTGTATGTCAGTGCGTGCGATTGTGTGTGTGTGTTTTCTCACCAGTGCACGCACAGTCAACACATGTGTTTTGAACAGTTTGTAGACGTGGACATGTACAGTATATAGAGATATACAATCCACTGTATATCTGTGTGTACTGTATGTATATGTGTGTGTGCATGTGTGTGTGCATGTGTGAGAGAGGTGCAACACAAATGGGGAGGGGGCATCGGTGGAGACTGGGCCCGCCTCTAGGGGTCCTCACACCAATCAGCAAAGCGCACCAAGAATCAATTAACACCAGTGGGAGGGGGCAGAGGGTAAGGCACCACACACACTTAGACACACACACTGTCCGCACGCACACTGCCCACACACATGGTACTGTCTGAGGAGATATCCATCACATCACACATTGTGCAATATGCCAATGTGTGTGTGTGAGCGTGTATGTGTGTGTCTCTGAGCGTGTGTGTCCCCGTCCCGGTGTGCCCCGGTCTCTCATGGTGTGAGGTTGGGGAACAGATTGGGGGTCAGCAGGGGGGTCAGGCCAGGGTCACCCCCGTCTGAGCCGTGTGTGTGTGTGTGTGATTCAGTCCCTACGTGTGTGTGTGTGTAGTAAAGCCTGACCACTTCCAGGGCTCACTGGCAGGCAGAAGTAAATAAGATGGATGGTGTTGATTCATACTACGAATTCATTGCTCCCCCTGAATCCATGGAGAATAAATACATCCACAGAAATTATGAAGCAAGGGACCAAAATGAGCATCTCACATTTTATATTCCTCTTTCACTTTTTCTCTCGCTCCCTTCCTTCTTTGTCTCTCTCAGGTGTGGGGCCAGCTGCTGGCTACATGAAAACCATTCATCATTGCATCTTTACCATAAAATTATTGACAGCAAGGAGGGCGAGGAGCTTTATTGGCTACATTTTACAAGGTTGGACAAAAGAGAAAAGTCACGCATCAGTGGAAAAAACTTGAATTGAGAAATAACAAAAAGGCGGCCATGTTTTCGGGACGTTGTCGGTGCTTAGCTGAGGAGGAGAGCGAGTAAGCGAGATAAGACATTTCCGCTGGAACAGACCAAACACTAAGGCCAGATAAAGTGATCAAAGAGCGTCTGCCATTTGCCCGTGAACGTTCCACTGCGAAACCCCACCTCTTCCCTCTTCCTCTCTCTCTACACATTGCCGTCTCCATCTGTTAGCCCGTTGCACTCGTCCGTCCACTATCCCCCCTCCTCCGCCTCCTCCTCCCTCGTTTCCTCTCCTCCTCTGCTCCTCTCTGGCCTTCCTACCCTCAGGGAGGTAAGGTGATCTCCCTGTGCTGGTGTAAGTGACTGGTATTAGTCTCCTTCTCTGTCTGTCTGTTTGATCCCGGCACTAATGACTCCACAGGGACTGGGGTCTGATAATGGGAAATCAATATAGAGAATAGCACTGTGGAGTGGCCTCACTTAGCTCTCGCTCTTTCACGCCTCAAAGCAAAGTGCCTCTGTGTATTTCTGTGTGAGTGTGTGCACGAGGAGGGGCGCAGTGTGTCTGTGTGTGTGTGTGCGAGCATGTGCATCAAGGAAACCTGGAAGTGTGTGTGGAGCCGAATTTGAATGTTTTTAAGCATTTTTGATTTAGTTGTTTTAATCCAAATGAGGGTTTACTTGCATTCTGAGCACACAGGCCAAAATCAAAGTTAGAGGAGAGTTTGGGGGTAATACGCATGTGTGCCTGTGTATATCTGAGTGTGTCTAATCGGTCACACTCCTTGCGCCTGGGGCCAGACAGGTGGGGCTGGTGGCATGAGACTGGTGGCCCCCCCTCCACCCTGAGGGGCCAGAAGGCCCAGCGAAGCAGGGGGCTGGAGTAGCTCCCTCTGCCAGGCACCAGAGCACTATGGCTGGTGGCAGCTGGTCCTCTGTCCCTCCCTCCCCTCCTCCCCTGCATGAGCGCCCCGCGGGCAGGCAACAGGAGGGGTGAGGAGGTCAAGAGGCAGGAGAGAATGGGTGGAACGGCGGCGACACGCAAGATAATCGGCTTTTATGAAGCGGAGAGGACACAGACAGAGAGGGAGACGGGAAACACGGCTCTGACACAATGCAACTGACTACAAGCAGTAATGAATTAACACATTAGCGCCACGGCCAGGGGCGTTCAGGAGTGCTCAGCTGCTCTTAAGCACAAACCTGCGGTGGCAGGCTATCCAAACATGCACATAAATCAGCCATAAGTCATGAAAGCAACAGCAAACACACGCACTTATTAATTGCATCAGTCATTTTGTCGATGGCGGATCCCTCTGGAAGCCGCTGAGCGTGATCAGGGGTTAAAAATGTCTCCACGAAAAACGGCAGAGAAAGTTTAGCACTCAGAAGAGATAAGACAGAGACGGACGAGACAACGCTATGGGAATCCTCTCGTCCAAACTCAAGCCATGTGTTCAATTATCATCAGCCCCAAACGATCCCCCATTAATGCTTTAACTCTTTCTCTCACATCTCCGTCTCATCCATCCTGGGGTTTTTTTTTTTTCCTTTTTTTTTTTTTTGCTCTCTGCTCTCCGTCCATCCCTGTAATTCTCCGTCTGTGCGGTTACTTACTTCCATCTCTCTACCCTCATTCTCCCTCTTCCTCTCCATCCTCCTCTCCCTCCCTCCATGACTTTTAACCAGCGTGAAGAGGCAGCCATGCATTCAACCATCAGACTTACAGGCTTACATGGTCTACCCCTCACGCACGCACACACAGAGAGTCGAAGCGTATTGGTTCCTCCAGTGTACCAAAAATGTGATGTTCACTGAGACAGATATCCACCATGTCAGGAGGGGAGGGGGGGGTGGCATCTTTATGTGGTTAAATGTGCATCCTGATGCTTGCAGAAGGAAAGCTCACATGACTGATTTGTGGACAAGAAAATCACCCTGGAAGAATATAATCCACCACAACATTTTTATAATCATCAGTTCATAATCAACATTTTGACTCCAATAAAGAGACTCTCTCAGGATGACAGCCTTCATATCTGCTAATTAAAATCCTTCACCATCTACCGAGCCATACATCTGACATTTACGGTGACATTTTACGTGGTTTATCTGCTTTTTAAGTGTCTGGCAGATGAATTGCGTCCACACGCTGCACAGAGCAGTGGTCCAGTGACAGCCCAGGGATGATGATGGCCCTGACCGAGTCCCTGATGGGGGATCCCATTCCTCTCTTCTCATCCAACAATCCCACTGAGCATGTCAATATGAAACACTATCGCCCCCCTCGCTGGGGCCACGCTAGGCTATCCGTCCCATTATAGACAAGACAGGCTCAATATTGATAGGATGAGCCTGTAAACTGTGTGAAAAGATGCATGGAGCAAAGAGCACTAAATTAGACCCAAATCAAGTCTCCCAACAGTATAACACGTTTTAGCTGTATTGCTGCTCAATGCGAGCGTGATTTACTGCACGACTTTTGTTGTATGTGGGCTGAGGGGGAGCGGGCCGTAAAGCTTTGTTTACCCAACTTTAAAAAATCCACAGCCTTGTAAATGTTGTCAGATGGCCCATGCCAGTGTCTTTCAGCTTAATACTACCTATATTAAATAGTTTAAATATTTCATAAGGGCGGTTTTTAGAGCGAGGGAGGGGAAATCGTTAGCTGCGGTAAAGTTTCATTAACTGGTCCCCATTTCGCTGCGAGGCAAACTCATCTCCTCTTATTGTAATAAAACAATCTCTCCCTCTCTCTCTCTCCCTCTCTCTCTCCCTCTCTCTCTCTCCGGGTGCTGCTCTCCACTCATCTGCCTCTCTCCACCGCCTCTCTCCTTCTCTTTTACATCATAATAATACACTACATCCCCTTTAAATGCACTATTACTTACCGCTGCCTTTTCATATTGTAACATCACGGGCACTTTAGCGACAATATAAAAGCGTGTCATTCATTATTCAGAAGCAGCCGGCCTCGTCCCCCTTTTAAAAAGTCAGGCGCGCTGCTGAAATTGATAACGGCGAAGAGACGCGCAATAAAAACGCAGCCCCCGGGTACCGAGCTGCAGCCCAGACCCCCGATTATGCAGATCAAGTGGTAATTTCTCAAACAAATCGCACTCTTTCACTCTTTTGTTGTCGTTTCTTTTTGGACTTTTGGAATCGGGGTGTCAGCATTTATATTGCCTGTGGAAAAAAAACGAGGATTGATGCGCGTCTTAATTGTTGGCGCGGGCTGCAGGCTCCTCAGAAACAGAGTTATCTAAATATTTTTGGCCTGAACGAGATCACCTCAAGGCTGCCTTTTAAAGGAGATGGTGCGTGTGTTTCTAAGTGGACTCCTGGTGTCAATTATTTGATTTTATTTTATTTTTTACCTTTTTCTGCTGTAATCACGAAGCAATGAAACGATCCGACACCGTCTTCAAACATCCAGGCCTTCAGTAAATTGAGAGAGGCTGGCGAGGAGGCGGGCTGAGGCTCCTTCCTGGTGTGTTTTGGATAACCGGTGTCACGGTGATATCCCGGTAGGTCAGAGCTAATGTGTCATAATCACTCATAATCATTGGATTACACCGGATTACTAACACCCAACATCTGCAACCAGTGGGGCCCCGTCTGCTCCGGACAGGCTTGGAGGGACTGTCGGGATAAACAATAATTATTAACTTTTTTTTTTTTTTTTTAAATGAAGCGTCACAGGGATGCGTCATCCTCAATGTGCAGATGCCTTGTTGTAAATCGATTACAGAAATTTAAATATGCATATTCGATTCCAATATTCTTCCTGGTGGCGATTTTTTTATTTATTTTTTTTGCAAATGTCATCAAGAGAAACATAAAAATGTCCACCAAGATGACAGCTATAACAGACCAATTCTCCCCCATCAAAAGCCACCGGTGAGCTCACATATGGCGGGGTGGACCAGCCAACACCCAGAGTCTGTCCATATTGCCAAACAAACACCTCGGGCCTTGTCCAATCTCATATTGCTTCATAAGACTTTATTGTGAAGGGCGAGAAGCGGATGCTTTTTTAAAAAAAAAAAAATATATATATATATATATATATATTTATATATTTATATATAGCCTATATATATATGAGACTTCACAGTACAGTATCTTTGCATTTGTGTTTGACTCTGTCGCGTATGATCTCACAAATGTAACCAGTCACATTTCATTTTATTGCAAGATTTTTTTTTTTAACGCAGCCAATAAAATTTCTGCATTTTCTTAAAAAATGGATCGTGAATGCAGAAACACTAAGACTGATAATAACCTGCATAAAATTCAGCCATGAAAGCAGCAGCCAGATACTAAAATTTAATTATTTACATACTTCAGACATTCAGACAAAAACGATGATTAATGAACAGGTTGGGCAGATCTTTTAAAAGCCTACAAATATAACCCCCATCGTCACTAAATGAATATGTTCGTCATTAGTTGGTTACTGTAACGTGATAGCCTAAAAAGCCACCTGCCGCATCCGAACCCGATGCGCATTTGTCTGTCCCTGAGACAAGTTAGTGGAAATGTGATTATCCGGTCACTTTGGGCGCCTGTTACATTGAATCTGAGCGGTTAGCAGCTTCCAGAGCCCGGACACTTTATCTGAGGTAGCCCATGGCCTTGCCTTGTCAGGCCATTTAATGTGGCACTGCCTACCAGGAACAAACAAGGCCACTGTTAAGCTTTGCCATGCTCAGTAGGTGCTGGGGAGTCAGTGCCAGTGTTCAAGGAGGGCTGCTGTCCTTTTATTTTAAAGAGAGACGTGAGGTTCAGTTTGCGTAATTACGCACCGGTGAAATTATTTTCATTCTCTTTGAAAAAGCACATTTAACTGAAGTTTTTGCTGCTTTTTTATTTTCAGTGATTTTACATTATTTCTTCTCTGTGGGTGTGAACATTTAAAGCTTTTAAATCTGTCGCCTTATAAATACTGGAAAAACATCTCCTCAGTTTTGGGTTCTAACATTTTTAAACAGTTGGATATTAAACGCCACAGTGCAGCCAAAAGGATGTCAAAAGAAATACATAAAAATAACTCCCCGCATTGGATTGCAAGGCGTGGACGACGAGGAAGATCTAAATTAAAAGGAATATAAATTGAGGGAGACGTTTCATCCTTTTGTTCTCTGCTTTATAATACATCCGTGATAAATAGTCTCCAGGTCATAAAGCGCTGCCTAATAGCTTTCAACCGGTTTTCATGTGAACTTATTATTCCCGCACATTCCACATGTGTCAAATGATCCAGACTGAAGACAGCGAGAGGACAAATGATGCGCACTTTGTGTCTCCAGCCTCAAAGTGGAAGTGGACAGAAGCATCAATTCATCAGAGCCTAAGGTGTGTAAAAGTTTTGTTTTTTTCCTTTTTTCTTTTTCTTCGCATCTGATGTCATTTGTCTGCAAAACTTATAAAGCCCTTCAGACTGAACACATTCATGTAGGCGAGCGGAACACTGACAGATGACTGACAAAACACCGTTTGGTTGAGACGATAAAATATCAGATGTTCGTCACCAAAGAAGCTTAAAGGAACATTGATCTTCTGTGATCCCCGCTGCGATCCTTTTACATGTGCCACATAAATTTCCATGAAGTTGTCTCTCTCTTTACTCTCTCCATTACAGTGATAAAAGAACGACAACATCACGCGCTGACTCGCGCGCGACGCATTAAAACACCATATCTTACCATATGTATATATAACAATCTGACGCCCGTGGTGGTTATGGGAAATCTTGGTTATTGTGCCAAATCGTGGGCCTACCCCCATTAACATTCAATCAGTCATTCTGATGCCAGCCAATGAAAGGTGGAGAGGGATGGAGGAGGACGGAGCTGCTAGACGGAGCGTTTTGACGCGCTGAGAGGAGGACAGAGCGTCACATCTCTCCAAACGCCCATCAAACTTTCACCACAGCCTGTAGAGAGGACCCAGTCCTCTGAAAGAGGCCTGTCAGAGACACCGAGGACACGCTGGATTCTGGACAGCGATGGAGACACTACTGGCGATGACTTTTGGTTCAGTTTGACCCTGCTGTGAATTTTCCCCCCTGAAAAAAACCCTCTTGTTCAGTTCATTCCGTCCTTTTTGCGACACAGCGACGGGGATGGAGCAAGCACCCAGCGCGCCGAGCCCTCCTCCCAAACCGGCCCATCACGAGCCCATCAGCTTCGGCATCGACCAGATCCTGGGAGCCGGTACGGAGCCGGAGAACGGGCGCACGGCTGGAAGACAAAGTGGATCCGATTTAAGCAGCGGGGACGGTTATTACAGTTTAGGAAGCCCGACCGGGGCCAGCGCGCCCTCATACACCGCGCTGTCTATCTCCCTCTCCGGGATAATGCCTCCGGTGGAGGCTTCAGGTTCATACGGGGAGAGCAGGAGTCTGGGCAGCCGGGGAGTGATCCGAGTCCCGGCTCACAGACCCATGACAGCCCCGGGACCCCCGGCCCCCGTGCAGGGCGCTGTCCCCGGGTTTGGAGGGCTGTGCTTCCCCTGGATAGGAAACAGGTTCGCCAAGGACAGAATATCAGGTAGGCCAGCTGTGCGACCTAATGGGTTCCCCCTCATTAATATTTTATAATGTTTAAAACGTTAGTTACTGCTGCTGAACACTTAAAACACACGAACACCTGGGCCAAATATCTGCAAAGGCTCACAGAGATTTACTTGAATTATTCAAACGGCTTAAAACAGAAGAAACAGGACACAAGTTTAATGTTTTATTTTAAATAATAGAGAAAACTACATTTATAGATTATTTTTATTATTAAACGACTTGTGTTACTGATTTAGGAAATATATTTCATTTATACATCATGTAGATGAGCAAAACAAATGAACACAGCTGCTTTTACCAAGCTTTGCTTTTATAAAAACCAAAACTGCACCAACATGCTCTGTCATAATTTATTGTGCAGTGAAAATGAACTTAAATGTTATTGTTATTATATATAATGTTATCAAAAGGCTCAATTCAAGATAAATAAGAATAAAACTGGGCTGTCACACGATTTACTTCTTAAATTATAAAGAAAAGTAAGAAAAAATACTTGAAACGCTGGAGTATTTTATCTGTATTTAAACCAAAATGTAAAGAAAGTCAGATTGCAGATGAAGCAGATTAAAGTTGTTTTAAAGCAGCAGCCCGTTTTATTGGAGATTAACAGGAGCCTTTATTAGCAAAGGCCTGTAACACAGCCAGTAAAGAGGAGATGGATGGGCCTGCTGTCCTCTCTGTAATTACCAATACAGACATGATCTGTTAAAACAACTTGAAGATGAGCGTTTATTTATTTTTAATAATTGCACCGATCCCAACACTTCGGCCAGACTCATCTTTCATTATAAATTCCACCTCACATTTTTCACACCAGGCTTACACAGTCTAAATAGGGAATTGTTGTCAAACAGGGCAGATATCTGTGATGTATGGCCTTGAATTTCCATACAGAGTGGGGAGTGAATTAGTCTGTTTGGTGCTGTGGCTATAAAACCTCATCTTCTTCCTCTCACCGGTGCGTCTCTCTCTTTCTCTCTTGTTTCCGCAGCGGCTCTGGTGCCGTTCGCCGTCACCCGGCGGATAGGACACCCGTACCAGAACCGGACGCCTCCCAAGCGGAAAAAGCCCCGCACGTCCTTCTCCAGAGTTCAGATCTGCGAGCTGGAGAAGCGCTTCCACCGGCAGAAGTACCTGGCGAGCGCCGAGCGGGCAGCCCTGGCCAAGAGTCTGAAGATGACGGACGCACAGGTCAAAACCTGGTTCCAGAACCGCAGGACCAAGTGGAGGTCGGTATGACGTTTCGTGTTCGAGTCCAACTTCTCTTGAATTTGAGTTTCATCACGCTGCACGTGTAGTAATTAGGACACTTTAGTCTCCTTCCACGAACATGTCCAGTTAAAGAAATCAAACTTTCCTCGTTTAGATGACCTCACAGGCAGTTTCCTGTCAACTGACCTCGACACAGAAGAATTAAATTAAACTTTATGTAAAACATAAACAGCAACAAACTAACAACGGCACCTTTAATATTTTTATTATCATGACATTTTTATTTATTGTTCTTGATCTTCTCCCACAATTTATACAACATTAAGAAGCCTTGAATAATTTCATCTCCAAATGTAGAATAATTACACATTACAACAGGACGTCAAAGACATGTTTTTTATTTTCTATTTTTCATGCTTCTCTGGACATCCTTTTGTTTTTATTCTCAGCACTTACCACCTTTTAATGCAGCTATTGCGATTCTTCACACCTCTGTTCCGAGCTCTCTCTCGCTGTCATTAAATCACACACAACCACACTTTATTTTTTTTAATCTATTTATTCATTTATCAAATGTTTTTTAAATGTTTTTCTATCAGGAGACAGACAGCCGAGGAGAGGGAGGCGGAGCGTCAGCAGGCCAATCGCCTCATCCTGCAGCTGCAGCAGTCCGCCCTCCAGAAGTCCCTCAGCGAATCAGCGGTGTCGGATCCACTGTGCGCCCATAACTCCTCCCTGTACGCCCTGCAGAACCTCCAACCCTGGGCCGAGGAGAGGGAATAGAGACCAGGCACCCTGCTCTAATCAATAGGCATCATCATCTATGACCCCTGGGAGGATAGGTGAAATCAATTAGACCTACATGAGGACAGTGGGACGCACTTTGATCCATGAAATGGAGAAAAAAAATTAAAAAAAGTTGGACCAGACAAACTGGAGACCTGGGCACAGCCGGTTGAGTGGATGGTTGTGAATATGGACCTGAAGTGATGGTGAGTGAAGCAGAAACTTTCTTGGAATAAATCTTAGGACTCTGTGCTCGGGAACCGAGAGACTTTTTTTTTCAAATCCAAAAAGGAAACAGAACTTCTCGTTAAAATTTCTTGTCACAATGTGATTGTGCTGTTATGCTTGTACTTATTCTTTTGATTAGAATAAGACGCAGAAAGACATTTGCCCTGTAGACCTGAAAGAGGCGACAGTGAAACGCAACCTGAGCGGTTGTTTTGTGAAGGTTTCGTCCCTCGAGGCAACCTATCCTTAATCTGAAACCAACTTTGCTCCACTTTGAAAAAAAAAAGGCCAAACAAAGGCCTTTACTGAGAGTATTTGCATAAAAAACATGTTTCTGAGTTTTAAATAAATCTCCTGCTGTTTCATTAAAAATACAAAACAAAAATGTCTGCACAAAAATGCAAAAAAATCCCCCCTCTTTACGTAAATCTCATTTATAAATGCCACCTGCAAAGCACCACCACGGTCACCTGTGCATACGCAGGTGTGGTGCACCACCGTAACCAGAGAAAACGATGCCCAAAAAGTTAAATTATGGAGAAAATGCTTTTGCGAGCGGTAATAAAAGGGAAATAGATGTCAGGATTAGAGGGGAGAGAAGTGAAGAAAATATGAAAGAGGCTGTAAGTTGGGTAATAAAGGGAGTGATGCATGTTCAGTGATGGTGGTGACGTTTTTTCATATGCACATTATCTTGCTTTATTTGTGGGCCGTGTCCTCTGGAATGGAGGCGCGAATGTACAACTCTTTTTGTACTTTCATTGTATATGTGTAAATAACAGTATAAACCATTCTTGTGACCCCCTTTTTTTTTTTCGCTCGTGCTCTTTATGGAGAAAAAACAATTTGGAGGTTCGAACACACAATACTTACAAGCTCATGGAGCGGCAAGGTAAAAAGAAAAAAAATAGCAGACGTGGATTCATTTTGTTTCTTGAAAAGTTTATTGATAAATATTTATGATTTTATACAATTTTTCAATACACACATGATTTCCCTTTTCTGACAGTTTCGAGCTGTCTATCTGTTTGTCTTCCTGTCTGTCAGCATGTCTTGGTACATCTGAGACGAGCCGCAGCACATCTCGGCGAGGATTTTTTATTACACTACTGGTAGCACAGTGAGTGGGCATGACAGTGAATCATTTATAAATCTGTATTTTTTTTTTTTTTTGTCCTGCTCAATCTTCAAAGCGATGGCTCTTGTTTGAAACATGGCTTCCATTCCTTCAGAGTCAGTGAAAAGGTCTCTCTCTCGTCTGCTGCCTCGCTCTCTCCCTTCCTCCTCCGTCTGTCCCTCCCTCACAGTGAAAGGTTTGGTCGACATTTTTTTTTTTTTTAAACAGACACAACTGACGACAAAACTCTCCTCCCTAGCAGAATCACTTTGAGCGGGACCGGTGTCCACGAGATGAAGCTACATGCTTTGAAAGATCGACACTAAATTTTTTAATCAGGCAAACGGAAACTTTACATCAGGACACCACACACACACACACACACGAACACATGCACGTCCCTGTGTCACTCTGCATCTGTGTGCCAGTAAACCTCTTAACGGGCTCTTTGTTTTATTTAAGGTAGAATCGTTACAGTTATATCCAAACTGACAGAAAGATAGACAGATAGTCAGAATCAGAAACACGCAGACGAGACGGGCATGAGTCCACACAGCGAGAAGAAGAAGCCACAGATACGACGGTTAGATATCTACAGTTGAGTCGGCACGACATTGAAACACTGGCTGACACCACTGGAACACACACAGTAGGAGTACGGAGGGCTTTCCAAGAAGCTTTCACGAGACGTTAAGACTGCTGCAAGCTCAGATTCAGCTCCGCAAACCTTCACAGGCCTGCGTCTGAATTTGGTGGACGCCTGTAAACAGATGAGGTGACTCTGTGACTCAGCAAAAGAGAATGATGCCACCGAGTTTTTTTGCGGCACGCGTACGTTAAAATATGCCGTAGGCCTCTCGTCTTGCATGCTTCACGATATTGCTCACATTTGTCGTATTGGACACAGAGATTCATGATGAAAAGCAGCCACTTTTTAAGCCTGTAATGCACAAGGTTCGCATCTGTTTGATCTCACTGCTAAGCTGCTTCTAGCGACTCCAGTCCTGCATGACGATGCGCTTCAGTTTACATATTTCAGAAAAGTACTGGGCCAAATGTGAGAGAATCAGTATTTACACAATGTCCAAGACGACAGCGAGAAACGAGGGAGACGGAGACGAGGTAAATGGTCACAGAGAGATGAAATGAGGGGTTGAAGTCTTACAGACATTTACCAAAACCAGTGAAGGTCTCGGTGCCTTTTGATTTTGTTACAGCAAGACGCCTTCCATGAAGTCCTGTGGCAGCCGTCCCACACAGAGTGACAAGGTCCTTCATTCAACTGCAAGCCAAGCTGTTCCTTTCCTCTTTCATGTGCATCCCTCCCTCTCGTCTTTGTTACCTTCGCTCGTTCTGTGCTTTCGTCTCCCTCTTCTCTGTTGTCTAGATGACGTTTTCAAAGAGCTGTAGAGACCTCATTATGTTCTCATCCTGTGCAGAGAAGATGGAAAATTGAGAAACTGAGCAGTGAGGAGATAGGTCAACCAACAACCACCTTTTAATTGAGTTTACTGGCCACTAGGGGGCAGTGAAAGCCTGTAAAATGTGATCTCTGCAGATAAACACGCTGATATAAAAGGTAACAAAGGCCATAATTAATAGCCAGCAATACAAATAAGGGATTTGTAAAAAGTCAGCAAAACTGATGTGCCAAAAAGCTACAACAGATCTTTTCCACAGCAGACGTTTTGTCACACTCAGTGGGAAAAGCACAGGTGTTATTAATAACATTAATTATGCCTCTGTTCTATAAATGGAAGTCAGTTCAGCCGTTTAATTTATCATTTACACCTGTGCTTTTCCTACTGCGACGTGTCCAGTTGTCCTTGGAGAAAAAGGCCTATTGTGAGATAAAGGGGTCGTCAGGATTGTGTAAGAGAGAAGAGAGCTTTGAGAGAAAAGGAAAAAAAGTACCTCTTGACAAGAAAGGATGAATTCATCCAGAGTGACCACGCCGTCTCTGTTTTTGTCCATTTTCTGCGGAGAGCAAAACACACACTGTTAAGCTTTTTGTCCAAGGTAAGATATCAAGATATAACCAGAGATACACTCACAGAAACAAATACGACAATTTTATTATTACAGTTTTTTGTACCTTTGCTGTCCTTTCCTAAAACCATGCATCTCCACATTGGTGATTTTGTGTTTTTTGGCTCCTTTCTGGGAAAATCTTCCTACTTAAACAACTATTTTAAAACCTTGTTGGATTAGCTGGAAAATACACAGTCAAAAAGCTGAAAGCAGGACTATTTTTCTGAGCTCATGAGAAGTTTTAGAGAGATGCCAACACATGGTGATGTTATACACTATGATGCATTGCTGTAGGTTAACCTACCCAGCAGCAGTCAATTAGTTAAAAATTAGCACAACCTTAAAGGTCCCATATCGTAGAAAAGGAAAATCCCATGTTTTGATTAAAAAGCAGGTGTAGTTGCTTTTTAAATACTGTGAAATTATAAGAAGAGAAATACACACAGCCTGTATTCAGAAGCTGTGCATTTTTAAACAAGCTGTCAGGACATCCATGAGGTTGTAACGTTATATATGTATTAATATGAGACCTTTTAAACACCAGGCTGCAGCAGTAATATTAATCCTAAGATGTCATTTATATCCCAGTAAAACACTGACGGGGGCTATTTTTCTTCATGAGTATTTTTACTTAAGTATTCTGATAAGTAAGGCTTTGAAAGCAGAACTTTTAGTTGCAGTATTTTCACAGTGTGGTATTAATACTCTTCAATAAAGGATGTGAATACTTCTCTGTGAGCCCACTGTGTCTATTTACTCAGCCCTCTTTGCTGCGGTGGTCTTTGGTCACAGTGAGTTTTGCTGGGCACGCTATCTACCCAGTTTGTCTTCTCTGCTGTTGCTTCCCCCAGGAAATGTACCTCACGTGTTTGATGCCTCCTCATTTGGTCACTTACCAACATTTCTTTTCTTAGATTATTATAAGACTTGAATAAAGGACCCAGCTGTTGCTACCTGAAAGAAGGCATCCACATGCTGCTTGGGTGCATCATTTTTCAAGACGGGGTAAGTGTACTTCCCCATCATGTCGTATATCGCTCTGACGATGTCTGTCATCTCCTGTGAAACAGAGGAACACACGTACAAATGAGACGTAAACATAACGATACAATACACAATGTACATAGAACCACAATGAAGGTTGGGCACAAACACTCACCTCTTTGTTGATGTATCCGTCTCTGTTGATATCGTAAAGGTTGAAGGTCCACTGTAGCTTCTCGGTGACGGTGCCCCTCAGCAGGATGGACAGAGCTGTCACAAAGTCCTGATGGAGAGAAAAGGGACAGAAAGAAAAGCTATTAAAGGAGTTTTTATTGATAGATGATGTTCGAGGATTATCTTTTTAAAACCCCAGTATTTATGTGCAAAAATGCGTCAAGTCAAGCAAACCTCAAACTTTATGGAGCCGGTATGTGCTGAGTCAAACGCGTTGAACAGAAAGTGTGCGTAGGTGCTGGCGTCTGCAGGAGAAGAGGGAGAAAAGCCTTCAATACACTGGATAGAAACAATACAAAGAGCAGCAAAACAGACACACTGTCTTTACCTCCATGTGGGAAGAACTGGGAGTATATCTGCTTGAAAGTTTCCTCATTTACGACGCCACTTGGACACTCCTGGAGAGAGACGGGGGACAGAAAAAGAGGGTGAGGAGGAGGGGGAGATAGAAATTACAGATACTGACCCGAGGGACGCGTCAAATAGAGAGACTGGTGGAATGAGATGGAACGAATTAAAGGATCAGAAGTTGATTAAACACTGGATATCAGTCAAACCTCTTTGTGATACTTTTTTTTTATGGTAAAATATATAGTTATCAGGTTGTATAAAGCTTTATTGTCTCATATCACCAAGAGTACATCAGCCTGCAGTTGCACAGTCTGACTCTGGGTGTCACTGTTGAGTCTGTTTTCACATATAGCGCTTTAATTTAGCTGTAAGCTGGAAAAACAAGCACCAAAATCACCCATCTTTCACTGGATGAAACCTGATTGTATACTTTTGCATTAATTACAACTAAAAAGCATATTTATATTGTTCTCTTAGTTACAATAATGAAAAGTAAAACATTAATTCTATTTAGTGGTAAACAAACAGCAGCCACAAACCCAAGTGTGGCCCTCAACCAACATTATTTGGTCTCCCAGTGAAATCTGAATATTTGTTCTTTTAGGATACATCAGTCCTTTACAGAGTGTTTTTAATAAATCTACTGTAGCTACAGTAAAGCAATATAAATATACATGAGGTCATTGTGCACCACACTGTTTTTACACTGTGAAAAACTCCTGCTGCTGAAATAAAGTCTAATTGGCTCGCCAGGAGAAAACCGGTGACCATTCGGTTACGATTCAATTAAATCAAATGTAATTACTTCTAACATAGTGTTGGTTAAATCACTGTTTAACTTGCTTGAGTATGATTTTTTGCAAGGTTATATATTTTTATAGAGGCATTAGTTTAATTGCAAAAAGTCATTTTTTTTATGCACCTCTCATTTGTTCACCAGGATGCAACATGAATCAATCAAACAGATCATGTTTGATCCCTCCATGTCTCTGTGAACTTTAAAAGGATAAGTTCACCCAAAAATGAAAATTCAGACATTATCTACTCGCCCTCATGCCGATGGAGAGTCAGATGGGAATTCGTACTAAACAAAACCCCATCTACTTCAGTTGTCTGGGAGAACGCTACAGCGCAGTTTTGCTGTGAAGCTCCAGAAAATGTTTATTGGACTACAAAACTTCACCCGACTTTCCATCGGCATGCGAGTGACTGAATTTAACACTTACAGTATCTTGGGGCTGCTGCAGATCTTTGCTTGGTTTACTGCACAAGCCAGGATAAGACCAGAGGATTGAAGTGCTTTGAGTAAGTCTTTTGATTCACAAATGCTTTTTATAAATTCAAACATAACTCAGAATTATTTGCTGAAGTCTTCTTCATCCTTTTTAAGCTTTTATGTCTCGAATTGCTGGCGTGCAAATCTCCTGAGCACATATTAGGAAACAAAGGCGATCAATCTGCTGATCGAGACATGGACACTGTGGATATCTACTTTGTCTCTTCCTATGAAATGTGCATGATCACTTACATTCTTAAAGCCCCTGTAGAGCACCTGAAGCTCCCTTTTGCTGAAGTTCGTTTGAGCTTCTAGCTGGTCGAGGCCCTCCGGTCGATGGCACACCATGGTCATCTCCAAGTCATCGTCAGCTTTGTCTGGAACAAACACACAGGAACACAACATTACTTAGATAAATCATACTCGGCATACAACAAAAGAGTGAAAGTATGAGAAAGGAAATATAGATATTAACGGATATATGACCGGGAAAGAGGACACAGTGAAATAATCTGCGCACATAAGGTTTGAATTTTCTTATCTTTATTCTATCTGGCAGGAATAAAAAGGGGAAAGGAGAGGAGAGGATGAGAGGTAGAGGTCAGTCTAACAGCTCCATGTTCCTCCTCTCACCGGCCCTTTGATTAACAACTCATTACTCTCCTCGCTGGAGGGGAGGGGAAAGAGGACAAACCACTGACTCTGAGACCGCACACACACGTGCACACACACACGCACGCACACGCAGGCTCACAGTGCCTATAGGTGAACACGACATCTCTCCTCACCGTCTCAGACACTCATCTACACATTTGCACAAGTGCGCACAAACCCCCTGAGGCAATCTACAATCTAATAATTATGCACACTGTTATAACTGTGCATAATTTAATAGAAATCGTAATAAAAATTCAGAATATGATAAAGTGGTCATAATGTGCAGTAGTAAAACACCGGACCAGAAAAAGTACTGGTGGTTAAGTAATAAGATGGTGTGTTTTATGAAGACCATTTCAGGATAATGTCTGTCTGACTGACCAGTCTGTCCAGCTGGGTTTCTGTTACAGAGGACAGGTGCAATGTTCTAATACATCCTTATAATATGAATGTTTCCCATCCAGAGGACTGCATGGTGATTAAGTACAATTTCCTCTGTCTTCTTGGCATTTACATGTGAAGTATACGGTCATCACACCGGTCCACAGAACTGTCACTGTCTGATTTACAGATACAGTAGGTGAGCTAAAGTGTTTCTAAGGGCTCCTGCTCTGCTTTAATGAAGTGTCACAGAGTGCAACGTTCACACCGTCCTTGGCAATCCAGATTCTGAAACATCAACAGTTTTGAAATGGAAACATTTTTATCTGTGAGGCCACGACCATTAGTGCTTTGTGAAGCTTCATTACACCGACACCTCTTCAGTCCAATTCGCTCAGTGAATCATCGACACCGGGACGGCGTTTTTATTGTGCCAGGCGAAGACAACTTCATCTCACTGCTAAATTAAACCACAGTCAACAGCCTAGCCTTTTTTAGATTCAGTATCTAGTCGTCCCAGTGTATACATCTGGGGGCCTTTTCATGCAAGTAACTGCACAGAATTGCTGTCATCATGGTTCAAGAGCTAAAGTGGGATTGAATTTAAATGTCAGCTGTGACTGTGCATCCTTTTGAACCACTAAATTGAAATTTGTCCATCAAATGCCTGCAGACCTGTAACATGACCTCCAACGTGACAAACAAAACCATATCAGCCCCGTTGCCGGATTAAAATGTTACATACATCACATATTCACATTCAAATCTGTACATGTCAAGTGTACCATCAAATCAATTTTATTTATATGGCACAAAATCACATTCACATTGCCTCAATGGGCTTTACAAGCTGTACAGAGAGCGACATCCTCTGTCCTTCGACCCTCGATTTCAAGTGAGGAAAAACTTGCCATATTAAAAGAAAGGTCTTTTTTATAGGGAAATAAAAGATGGAAGGAACCTCAGGACGAGCCACAGAGGAGGGATCCCTCTCCCAGGACAGACGTGCAATACTGTAGATGTCGCATGTACAGAACAGAACAACAAAGTCAGTTTGCAAATTACATTGCTAGACTGTCGGATACAAATCAATTCTATTAAATATATTTAAAGAGTGTGGAGCCAGGGGGACATTTCACTACCATATCAACATTTCCAGAATATCTATATCATATTCACTTTACATTGTGTATATATGAGCTGACTTTCATTTCAGTAGGTAAAGGGGGTGGCGGATTGTCAGCGTGAAACCACTGGATATTTGTAGGAAGAAGTGGGAACATTTTCTGGCCCCGTTCGATGCAGCAAAACTGAATATTTGACGAGACGTCGGGACAGTTTCCAGCTGTGTTTGTGGTGATGGAACAAGGTAAGCCCAAACATGATCCTTTCCTAACCCTAACCAAGTGAACCTAAAGAAATGTGAAGTTTCAACATATCTGTGGTCTGCAGACGGCTACATTGTGAACATTTATTTTGGCGATTGGGTTGAAAAAAATGCAACTAAATTTAAACTGTAATAGGCAACATAAAGTACGGTAATGTTATCCAGCGGGAGCTCAGTACACTGTGGCCACCAATCTTCTACATTATGGGTTCATTAATACGTTATGATTTTGTGTAACTTCTGTTGAGTTGTGAAACACATACACACACACACGCTCACACACACATGAGCACACTGCCCCTGAAGGCCATTCGTTTCATCACTCAGGCAGTTCAGTCTTTCACATCAGGGTGGAGGTTCACACTCTTGCCCAAGGTGAGATGATTCACACCTAACTCCCAGCAGGCTTCAGGTATAGCCTACTGTATACAGCATGATGACACACACACGCACACAAACACCCAGATGACACATGTGAGGCACATGCACATATTCTCATGAATGCATTCAAAGCATGGATCCAATGTGAGTTCACTGTACACATAAATAAACATCACAACAGCACCTTCTACAGTACAGTCACTCACGCACCTACAGAGTTGAGAGTTCATGGACTCATCTGAAAGGCTTCACCGTGTCTCTACTGTCCGTATTAAAACCTTGAACCTTGATATCGCCTGCACAGTCACCGTCACACTCCACGCTTGATCTATAAATGACCGCAGCACAGGACGTCTCATCTCAAAGTACAGTGTGTAGTTATGCCTCTTAAAAAAGAAAAGAAAAAGACAAACCACTCATCACTTGGATGTGTTGTCAATTAGCATATATTAGCATACGATCATCTGTAGAAACTAAGCATGTAGAAAAACTACGATATTATACTGTAGTTAGGATCTACTAATGACCCACAATATATCGTCAGTATATTGTGGGTCTGAGGAGAGAGTTGTTAGATTTTGGGTGATCTAAACAAAACTGACTTGACTTAATTAATATGCAGGTGTTAAAGTCAGTATCAGTTAGTATTCAGGTTTGAGTTTGTTCTCTAAATCTTCTCAAACAGTAAACACTGAACTCATAATCACAGGGAAAAGTGTTCACAGCTGTTTTTGTGAGCAGAAAGCAATTATCTTCCCATTTCTCTCTTTTATTCAAATTATTGTAAAACAAAACAAACAATGTTAATAGAGCAAAACAAAACAAACATCAGCATTCACAAAGATAAGATATACTGTACTGTACAGTACAAGCTGTGGAGTTCATCAACATCATCAGTCAAAACATCTTATGAAGGTGTAAAGTAGTGTGAAGAATCACTATAAACATAAAATAAATCTTGGCTCACAGTTGGTTGTAGCTGCTTTAGGCTCAGTTTTTTGTGTACTGGATTGGCATCAGATATTGTAGTAATAGCATTATTTATTGAGTATTGCAGCAGAATCATCATCAGTAGTAAAAAAACAATGATTTTAAAATATTAAAAGCAGCAGAGAAAATAAATACACAAGCCCTCTACTGCGAGTCTACACTGAGAGTTGTTAATGGCATCAGTCTGGAGTCTAATCCTACAGTACATGTGTTTGAGAGTCAACAACTCGACAGTCTTCGATTTTCTGAGGCAGCAGCAGCATATCAAACATTCCCACACCAGTAATCCAGATTGTTTCTTTTCTAATAGCTCGCTCACAGACAGACAGAAGTGAAAACACAAACTCCGTCCTCTGCTCCAACTTTGCTGATTGGATAAGTGCTGGATAACACTGATAGCAGATGTAGCACCGACTCACCCTCTACAGAGATGACTCCCAGTAGGTGCAGCATTTTGACGGCCCCGCAGCACATCAGGACGATGGCTATAGTCTGTAGGCTGTTGTCCCTCTGCTGCTCTCTTTCCATTTTGATCACTTATTTCTTCCTCCAGGAGCTAACTCTCCTCTTATTAATTTACTCAATCCAGTTGTTTTTTAAGCTCGGACTTGTATCTTTAAACTTTTAAACTTGTCTCTCTCTATTCTCTCTGCCTATAAACTTCTCCCATCCTGCTTCCTCCTACAGTGAGATCAGCACTCACCTGCCTCTCTCTGTCTCTGTCTTTTTATCCCCCTGTCTCTCTACTCCCTGTGGGCATCTCTCTCTCTTTATCCTGACCTTCGCTCCATCCCACTAACTCTCACTCTCTCCCCCCTCTGTCTGTTACAGTCGCTGTGTCCTTCACTCTTTGGGAACTGGGATTCAACGCGAGGGTCTGACCTGAGCGCGCTGTAACAATGATAAACTCACCTTCTGCTGTACGACCGTATGGGGCTTGTTTTGTGACTGTGTGCTGGTGTACATGTGTGTGCGTGAGAAGATCAGCCCTTGATTTATTGGCCCCATTAAGACACACAGTCATCCCCGAACAACAGATGGCTTAATTTACTACAAAGTGACTTTTCTAACTTAACATGCCTGAGTCGCTTCATATGACTCACTCTACAATGTAAACAACAGTTTATTTAAATCAGTAATTACACATAACCCAACATCCATTCTGTATGGACTTAATACTGTAATGTGCCATATGTGTAATGTATGAATATAAACTGCTAGGACCTGAGTGTACCAGCAGGGGGCAGCAGAAACTAACACAGAGGACACCAGAGTGTGTCACAGCTCCTAATGAAGATGTGCAGTATGTTTCATTACATGAGTCACTTTGGATTTAGCTGATATGTTTACTCAGATGGTGCTAACACTCAGGAAATCCAAACAAAAGCTCATCTTAAGTCTATATCTGTAAGTGCTATATTCTCAAAGTGTAAAGCAACGTCTGGGAAGGTCAAACAGGCTGAAATCACAATGAAATACACATGAAATACTCTCTCCCCTGTTCTGTGACCAGCTGGCACTCATTTACGGTCTTAATGCGAACGCTAAAAGGAGCTGTGATTGCCCGACGAGCTCAAGTGTAGCCGCTGCCTGGCAGACTGCAGGGGGCTCTGCCGTATCAAGAGGTTTCCCACAGAGTTGTCAGCTGAAGGTTTGCTTTATTTACTGTTCTGTTTACTGTTGCAGCAGTGCCGGCTGAAATTAAATTTAGCGGTGAGAGTAGCATTTAATTTAATTTGCCAGGCATTTAAAAGATGCTCGGTAGTGTAAACATCACTCGGTAAGGATGATTGAGTGTACATTGTGTTCAATGGCCTCTCGCTGTGACCAATCAACAATATTCCTGTCATCTCCGTCAAAGCTTCCTCTTTTCCACAGATATTATACACGTTCTGTAGGACGCTGAATTATTAAAGGGGCTCTATGCAACAATTTGTTGCAGTTTACATGTTTTAATCCCTTTTTTATTGCCCGTATGCGAGCGGATTGTAACGTGACGTGAAAAATGGGACCTGCCAGTCTCGGTTGCCTATGCAAGCCTGTTGGTGTTTTGTTTAAGTTGTTTAACGCTGCTCGACTGGATTTCTTTGTGAAAGACTCCTGTTTGATCTTCCTTGACGGTCCAAAGAATGTGACTTTATGCACATTGTCTCAGTGCTTCTCTCCGCTCCGCTAACAGAGAGCAACAGCAGCTAACGTCGTGCTAACGGCCGCCTTCTAGCACAACACAGAAGTTCCTCAGAGCCCCTTTAAAGGTCCTATTTGTAAGAAAAATTGATTTTTGTGTCTCACTCCCACGCTTTGGGATGGCAGCCAACCCATCCTATAGTTTTTGTTTTTGACGAGTTGGGAATGAGACTCAAAAATCGACTTTTCTTACAAATAGGACCTTTTTAGAAGAAACCCTCAAAAACGTGTTTTTTTTCCTATGCCTTGAAAGTGAAAGTCTTTATACCTGGGGGGAAAAACTAAGTGCAAGTTGCATAAAATTACTAATGAACGTTTGTAAATGAACAAATTGTTCTCTGTTTTCTTTTAGAAATAACACAAAATGAGGAAGTAATCTTATCATACCCAGAGGACACCCTGGACATTAAACACCATTACATAACTATAGACTAGAACAACAACAAAAGGGTAATTGCACTTTTTATCTGTCTAATTGCACTGAGCCTGGCGGGAACTGAAGTTTAAGAGAAGCTTCTCGTTACCAGGTCTTAATCCAACTCAACACAACACATGTTATAATTTCTTAAAACAGATCTTTTAAAGGAGATTAATTTACTCAACATGGCCTAAGTAAGTGTCAATAAATGCATACAAGTGAAGAGACCTTGTGTATTCATAGTACACATTTCACATTTCACATTTCAGATAAGTTCTGTTATTTTATTGCAGAAATAGAAACATTAAAAACAAAGCAGGCGGGCTTTGTGGAGAAAACTTTTCATATGTGATTCATTTACACACAGTGGATTCATATCCACACTTTACAAGTGAGTTTTACATTTCACATGTGAAACACCGACAGAAGAGAACGTGAAACACATTACAAGTGTGATGAATTCACATATTGTGAAAGGTGGGGAGTAACAAAGTACAAATACTTTGTTGCTGTACTGTATTTTTTTTTAGGTATTTGTACTTTTAACTTTTTACTTTGACTGTCTACATTTTAACACAAATATCTGGACTTTCTACTCCTTACAGTTTCAAACAGACTCATTACTTTAGTTTTGAGGCATTTGAGGGGAATTATCTGTTATTTTTATTTTTCGTCGTTGCACGCCGCCTTCCCAACATCACAAGACTGATTTCATCATGTCGCAGCTGCAGCAAGACGAAACAATGTAAAAGACGTAACAAGACAGAAACAGACAGCGAGGGAGACAGGAATGGAGAGTAAAGGCATGTTGGTGTCTCTTATCTGCAGAGACTCTGCAGCCCTCTGCCTGGATTTTCTTATTTTCTCAATTTTCTGCTGCTCGGGATGCTTAACCAACCCAAAATGTCAGGATTTGATGTCCTGGGAATGAGACCAAACAATCAACTATATTTCTGTTGCGTTAATGAACAGCTCAGACAAATCCTGCTGATTCTACCTTTGAGTTTAATAGTCTTTGAATTACATTATTACGACATGAAATTCAGTAAGCTTTGCACAGAAATGTCCTTCAGAGGGATACTTTTTACTTTTATACTTCTAGTCTGTACTTTCTTGAGTACTTTTACTTGAGTAAAAAAGTTGAATCAGTACTTCTACTTTTACCAGAGTATTTTTCTGTACTACTTCAGTAAAGCATGTGTGTACTTTTGCCACCTCTGCATATTGTACATTTTTCCCATGTAATTGACGCTGTAGCAGCAGATGCTTAATATTGCAAGGATCACGTTATTCATACATTCCTGATATCACACAGTTCAGAGTGAGGCTCCCTCTGACCCACCGGGCCTGTGCTGGAGGCCTGTTCAATAATCCATACATTAATATTGAGGAGTGAATGATGCACGTCTGCTATACCCCTCCAGTCCCAGCGAATAGGAAGCACTTTGTTTGGCTCACTTTTGAAAACATTAATAATTTGGACCTGACTGTGGATTTAGAGACACAAGCTCCACCAAGCGAAGGTGTGAACACAAGCTTCTGATCCAGGAAACATCTTTTAAAGCTTTATATCAACACGTTTAAGTTCTTTTGGGGTGTACTCTTAACATTTTTTTAGTAGGTGAGTTCTAGAAACCTGCATGAAACTGAATCTGCAATATAAGCAGGTTAGAAAAACCCAGAAAAACCCAACCTAGAAAGCCACCACGAGAGCTTCACTTCCATTTGTTACACAAGCTATTATGAGCTGTGGAGTTTGACGGTGACTAAACGCCTGGACCCTTTTCTTTCAGAGCTTGTTTGGAGTATTTACCGGTGGCCTGACCTGTCAGCAAGAAAAACTGCCTGTCACTCTCCCCAGCCAGCAACCTATCACAAAAAACATCTCTTACATCAACACACATGCACTTCATCCAGCCCAGAAACAGGATTTAGCTCCTAGTTTCCCTCTAATTACCGCTGCTGGTATTTAACGTTCGCTCTGATTTCTCCTCCATCATCCATCTCTTCCTTTCTTCTGTTGCCCGCCCAATCCTCCTTTCTCCTCCGTTGCTTATCTCTTTCTCACTCTGCCAAAACTCTCCGCCACGCTCTCCCTTTCCTTCTCGCACCGTGGCCTGTAATCCTTGCCAGGGAGTGTGGCATTTGCATAATCTGAATTAGCCTAATCTGCCGTCCAGGCGGCGACGGAGAGGGCTCGCTCTCACCGGCCTCTTTAATGGTGGCTCTCCAAGAAAAGTGTCCAAGGCACTCCTCAGAGGTATGGATGGAGCATCTTTAAAAATAGCTTTCGGCTGCGACAGCCCTATTTATTGCACGCCAAAGCTGCACGACATAATCGTGTTCCGCGGCGTGAATTCAAGCTCCGAGACGCATTGTTTTTGCACAGTCAACATCCAAGCCAGTGGACACGGGGAGGCCAATCCGACTTCCATGTCCACACACACTTCGCTACATGCATCCGGTTGCACAAACGAGACAAACATGAACACATTAATTCAAGGGTCACAGATACAGAAGTAGGCACTCGTGTGTGCATAAAACAATACACACTCCCATGCCTGCGTGCTCACGCACACATATCTGTTTGCTTACTTATCCTCAGCCTGTGAAGGAGAGCTGAAGTGCTGGAGGGTGTTTGCAGTGTGCGTTTGTGTGTACGTGAGGCGCACACACACACACAGAAATCCACCTAATGTCACTTCCTCACATATTAGTGTGTCACTGTTGGTTATGTTTGGAAAGAGTGACTCAAAAAGAGCTCATTTACACACACATAGCAGCATGCCAATATTGATTTTTTGAGTAAATACATGTCTAGACTCAGAATCTGCAGGAAATACACAAACAAAGGCGCGCACACACGCACACACACTGCTGGATGCCAAGAGAGGAGAATGACGAGATGACTTAATAAGCACTCACACCAGCTAATGGGAGCGTGGGTGATGGAGAAAAGGGAGCAAATGAGAGAAAGAATGGAGGCATAAAAGCGAGAGGAGAGGCAGAGAGAGAGAGAGAGGTATGGAGATGAGGGTGCCAGGAGCAGATTGTGGCGGTGGCGGTGGTGGTGGCATGAGAGAGTGTGGCGGGGGGGAAATTAGAAGTGAGATGAAGAGAAACAAGCGTGGAAGGAAAGGAGTGGGAGGGAGAAGAGGGGGGGAAACAACAGGGAGAGGAGAACGCAGCAGGGTAAAATGGAAGAGAGAAAGATGTGAAACCAGAAGACGAGGTTGAAGGGTGAGGAGGGAGGCAGCAGGAGTCAAAAAGAAGGAAAGATAAGAGGAGAGTGACAGAGAAGGAGACGAGAGAGGGGTGATTGAGACAACACTGCTGCAGGGAATAACCGAGGAAGGCAAAGATATGGGGACAGAGAAGAAGTGAGAAAATCACAAGGGAGAGGGGAGGGAGAAATGGTGGGAGATTTTTTTTGCTGGAGAGGTGAGTTGTCAGAGGTCGCCGCGACAGGCGAGGAAGAAGACAGGGGCAGACAAGACCACAAGTAGGAGAAAACTATACTGAAGAGTGTCTGTCGGGAAGAAAGGACGAGAAAAGTCGACAGAAAACAAAGAAAGTTGAGAGAACAAACAAGCAGCCTTGATGAAAACAGACAGCCAAGACAGACGCAGACACATCGAGGCGTTTCTTTTCTTTTTGTTTTTTTTATTCAGAAGCCGGTGATGAGCCAGTGCTCAGAGGATCAATCAAGTAGGAATCTAATCACACAATATTACAGCCTCCTCCTCCTCTCAGTGTTGCTTCGGTGTAACGGTCCCTGATAACAAGTTATCTGCAGCGCCACACAGCACATACAAGCCCTGACGCACTTATCCTGCATACAGAGGACATGTTAGAGCAGAGACGGGGGAGAGACGCTCAAGTACCAACAACACCAGAATCACAAACACCCTCTCTCCTCCCAATGAGCTCTGTCGGGGGGGCGGGGGGTCTGTGGAGTAAAAAGGCTTGTTTTCATTCCACAATGCGAGTGCGTCTATGACCACCTCATTATTCAAAATAGCAACAAATTTACGCCTCCCCTTTCTTCAACACCCATGGGAGAAGGTGTTTGTTTGAGCTTGTGGCGAAAGAAGAAGGAAAAAAAGCGCAGTGAGGAGATGAAACGAACCGTACGCACTCACTTGGAAAATGTCCTGTATGGTCTCATTTGCTCTGCGAAACCGGTAATAGCCTGCCTCTACAAATAAGTTTAAATGGCTGCACGCTATTAATAGGGGATATTTTCACTCTGGCGCTGATCTGCCGCTCAGCGTGCCCATTCACTGGAGCAGCCGGTGTGGATTTGTTAGATTTGTATAAATGAGGTTTACATGCTTTTATTAGGGATGAGTAATGAGGGGGTGAAGCATTTCTCTCAGGCAACAGGTCGTCATCCTCATCTCGCCCCTCATCTGCATATCTCCCTCCGTCTCTTTCACACGGCCTTGACTTACTTTGGAATACCCCAATCTCATCAACGCCACCACCCTCCCCTGCCTCCCCCGTCGCTCCGCCAACCCCCCCACCCCAAAACTGACATCTTTTGTTGCCATGGCTACCGTGCTTCCAAGGTAACAGCGAGACGGGAAAGCAGTGTGTGAGCGGAGTGACAAATACCTCCGACATGCGTGTGTTTACCAGCGTCTGTCGGTGCTCGCGACTGCACACACGGCCAGACAGACAGAGCGACGCGCGCACACACACACACACACACACACACACACACACACACACACACACACTCAAAACACAGTCAAAGAAGCCGTCTCCTACTCTCCTCTCTCGGTTTGCTCTGTCAAAAAAGATAAGCTCAACAACAATCACATAGGTGCGCGCACACACACACACACACACACACACACACACTGTCGCACTGCAACTTTGTTGTAGAATAAAAAGATACTCTATTTCCTCTGGGAACACCTGTTGGTCTCTCTCTCTCTCACTCTCCTTTTCTCATGCACACACACACACACACACACACACAAACATGCACACACACACACACACACACACACACACACACACACACACACACACACACACACACACAGAGTATATGCCCTCTTTCTTTCACTGCATCTTAACTGAAACACCAGCAGTTATTAATCTTTGGTCTGCAGCAGGTGTACGTGCGCTGTATATTTGTACTGGAGTGAGCGTGTGTGTATCTTTGTGTGTGTGTGAGTAACATACAAGAAAAACACGTTGGTAAAAGTTTCATTCTCCATATCTGTGCATGCACGTGCTTATTTAAATGGGAAAAAAAGGCATTTTGCATTTATGTTGATTTTTGTGTGTGTGTGTGTGTGTTTGTTTGTGTGTGTGTTCCCTCACCGCTGGACGGCCTCCTCTGCTTGGTCTGCATGGTCAGCGTGCCCACCACAGCCCCCATGTTTGCCGTCGTGGAAACGAGCGCGTCTGTGTGCTGAAGTCTGTATCTCTTTGTCACGTGTTTGGACGGTTACAACGCACACACACACTCCCTTGCCCTCATCCCCTCTCTCTCTCTCTCTCCCTCTCTCCCACTCTCCTCCTCCTCTTTTGGCAGAAACCCTCCTCCGACCATCCCTCCTTTCATGCTTTCTCCTACTCCTTCTCATGTCGCTCCTCCTCTCTTCCTCTCTTCCTCTCTCTCTCTCCCCTTTTTCTTCTCTCCCACACTCTCCCTCCCTCCCTCTCAACATCCTTGTTTTTCATTAGGGGGTTGTAGCCTCCCTCCTTTGCTCCCTCCCACCTTCGCCCACGAGCCAAGAGCCTGAGCAGAGCATCAGTGATTCAGGATGAAATCGCCAGGATGTTGATTCACTAAATTATGAATTAATGTGAGCGTACCCATTGATTTGTAAATGATAACACTCTGTGAGTCACTCTGGAAGAAAAACAACAAACATGCCCTGTTGCATTTCACACCTAAACGCATCTGTTTTCCTCTGATGGAGGACAAATATGCAGATAGATACAGGCTGAAATAATTGACTGGAGAGGTAAATATGAATTATGGAGTGATGGAAAACACGTGAGCATGACAAAAAAACAGGGGAGCCACGTTATTTTACCTCCACATCACGGTTTGTTCATGAAAAGGCCACTTCAATCCATCAACACCTCCATTCACTCCATCCATCATTCCTGTTCATCCACCCATAATACGCCTGCATACATGCCGACAGGGGATGGATAAAGGGACGGAGAGTGTGTGCGTGTGTGTGTGTGTGTGTGTGTGTGTGTGTGTGTGTGTGTGTGTGTGTGTGTGTGTGTGTGTGTGTGTGTGTGTGTGTGTGTGTGTGTGTGTGTGTGTGTGTGCGGTGGCAGATTGTCTCCCAGGGCATGAAGAAAGGATGGAAGAGAGACCGGCATGAAGGCAGCAAGAGAGCAGAAAAGAGGAGAGAAGGCTTAAAGTCAAGGATGTGAGAAGGGAGAGAGATTAAAAGCAGGAAAAGCCAAGGGGTGTGAGGAATGAGATATTTAACAGCGGAGAAGTAGAGGGATCAAGACAAGTGGCAGATAATACTGCAGGAGTGTGTGCTCTTGCCTGTGAGAGCTGCACACACACACACACACACACACACACACACACATAGATGTAATCACATTTTAATTAAAGCCGGATCAATACAAACAAGGTATGCGCTCTTACATGATGAAAGCACAAAGAGACAAATTGGAAGACGGGCGCAGATGATAAACAACATGTGCTGCGCTGCGATACCATGTACTTCAAGGATCTAGTGGGGGAAGAAGTAGTCAGATGTTTTACTTTTAACTTGGTGTAAGTCCATATCACAGAAACAAAAAGGAGCAAACATCGACAAACGAAGCACAAATTCACAATAGCTGTAAGGGTGCAAAAATGGTTTGCGAATGTTCAAATTTTACAAGCCCCTCAATATATTACCACTATATCACGACTGGCTTGGTTATGTTCCATGAATCCACACAGAAGTTATGCACCTCTTTGTTTAAGGTCCCCTTTTAACCTATTGGCATGTCTATAAAAAAACACACCTTCACACACACAGTTCAGCCTCCTGTGGTCGGCAAAGGATGTGGACATTTTTGTGGACCGACCGACCGAGCAGTGTTATGTAGTCCAGTACACCACCTTTAAACACACGCTATGGTATTCAGGGTCTCTCAACCAAAACAAAAACAAAAGATATAAGGAGCGTGGGATCATTGGAGCTGCTGTCTTCATTGCTAAACAACTGCCGCTGCTAATGGAAACCTGACCTAATCATTTCAGAAATGTTACATATTTTATCTTTAACTACGACCTTGATAATAAACATACAACTGAATCTACACATTCCCAACAATGTCGTCATGAACAAAAAATCATAAAGTTCTGAAAGGTAGAATTAATGGCCAGCTGCAACAGATTGTACAGGTTTACCTAATAAAGAGGTCACTGATATTAATATATTTTAGGATTAGAACTATTAATGCATTACTGGGAAAGATGGGGTCCTGACATTCACGCCACTTGACACGCACCACCCACACAAGCGGTTTCCAAAGTGGCGCCCGGAGATACAACAGAGGGGGCGCAGTTATACTAAACGAACGAGGCATGGTTCAGCACTGCCAGCAAAGCATGGACAATTTTGTGACAGGACTTCCAGGTAAATTTAAAGCAGCGGATGAATCTACACCAAACATAACATCTATGAAAATAAAGACAAGAAAATATGACGAGGCATATCTCGCCCTAGACTTCACCAGTCCAACAGTGGGCGGTGAAGAGAGACCGCGGTGTGTTGTGTGTCTCAAAATATGAGCTTCAGACAGCATGAAGCTGAACGAGTTTAGACACCACTTGGAGACGAGACATCCTGAGCACAAAGAGATAGCCTGTTGATTTCTTCAGAAAAGAAATGCTCAACTGTAGTGCACAAGAGAATTGCTTTACATAAGTGGCATCTGTGCCTTCAAATACTTCCTCTGACAAAGGAGCCTGCAGAGGCCCACACAAACACTGTTGCAGACCAAGTACATCCCCTCATGGCAACGGCCACTCCCCGACGGTAGTGCCCCCTGAAGCAAGACAATGAGACTGCTCAGAAATGGCCTGCAACAAAGAGCTCAAGGTGTTGACCTGGCTTCCAGATTTCCCAGATTGCAATCCTTTGATTGATTCGAGCATCAGTGGGACATGCAGGAACGAGTCATGATCCGTGGAGGCCCCGTCATGGATTGGAATTGACTCTGATCCATTGAAGCATGGACACAGGTCCTTTGGGGGTGTCCTAGGACATCTGGCACCAGCATGTTGGCAGCTAATCCTTTGAGTCCTGTGGGTCGCAAGGTGGGCCTTGATGGATCGGACTTGTTCTGGCACGTCCTACGGATGCTTGATCAGATTAGGATCCGGGGAATTTAGAGGCCAGGTCGACCCGTGAGCTCTTTAACACATTGCTCGAGCCATTCCTGAGCAGTTTTGGCACTGTCATCGTGGAGTGTTTTGATGGGTGGTGTGTGTCAAGTGGCACGCAGGGGTTTCCCCACACTGCATAGTGTCAAGATGATCAGTGTTATTCCCTTCACCTATCAGTCCTTTTGATGTTGTGGCTGATCGGTGTATGTTTGTGTGTAAAATCTGAATCTACAAAGAACCTGTCACAGAAATGTAGAGAAGAGAGCAATGCCAGTGTCAGATAATAACACCGACACTAACAGCAACTTGCTGAATGCTCTGCTCTCATCCACTCATCACTGGCCTGGCTGATTTCCCGAGCTTCCAAACATTAAAGCTCCTAGCCTGAGGACACGACATAAAAAAATGTCATTGTCAGCTCAGATTAAAGTTACAGTTTGATTCGAGAAGATGAAAACATTTCAGCTCCTGCTTTCTGCCAATATGAGCAAAACATAATGTCGAATAGAGTTGCAGTTGCCTTTGCAAATGAAGCATATGTCAGGTTTTACAGCCAAGTTTTCCGTAGTCGATTTGGAGAATAGACACGCTGTCTTTTTATATCAAGCCTGCCATCCGTAGTGGAGCCTCTGAAAATGTTGCAACAGCTCAGAATATGGGGCACTTTTTATCTGCTGATGGTGAATAATGAACGAGGCGCGATTGTCGGGAAGCCATATGGGGAGATTTATCTGGAAAGACTCAGTTTGGTGAGTAAAAAATCTGCAATCTGCTTCTGTGAAAATGTGCTCGGATGTGTGACTGTTTTTTTTTTTTCTTCACAGCAGCGAGAGAGACAGAATGGACAGCAGTGGGGAGTAAGGCTTTCACCACACACACACACATACACACGCGTGCTTACACACAGAGAAGCACACATATGCACACGCATACATTTCGCACATGTACCAAATGTGTGTGCAAAGAATGGCTCACCATAGAATGAGGTCTCTGTGGACTCTAGTGACATCCTAACAGCATGCAGCACCATGGAGCATGAACACTTCCTGCTACACACACACACACACACACACACACACACACACACACACACTGGGCTCGCTCTTCTATATAACACTTTTGTATTGTGCCTATAGGAATTTACAGGCTATCAAAGTGATTTCTCCCTATCTTCGCTGCGCCCTACTTCATCTTTAGCCTTAAACCATATCTATCCATCTCTCTCTGCTCTCTTATCTACGAATTTGTCTCCCGGCGTTCGGCCTTCCGCAGATACACCTTTATCAGGCCATCTCGCGCTATAAATCTCTGCGAGCGTACCGGCCTAGTGTTCCTGTCGTTTCAAACACTGTTCCCGGCTTGTTCCAATCTCAAATCTCCTTCCCCCCACTATCTCCCTCCGGTCGCTGACAGCCGTTTTTCCACAAGCTGACAGAAATGTTTCTCCTTCAAGTAATCATTTCAAAGTCTGTCTGTGGCAGAGAGAAAACACAAGAGTTTGGAAAGAGTGTGCGTGTGCAAGTGTGTTTGTTTTTTGTGTGTATAATATTAGCCGGGTGCTTCCCTGCAGGCATGCAAGGTTTCAGCTGAAGACTGTTTTACAAGACCCCTGTCACACTTTTAGGAAAAGAAAGAGAAGAGAGAGGAGATAACAGCAAGAGTAGGAAAAAGGTAGGATGGCAGCACATATGGGGGAAGGAAAACAGCAGCCAGGGCGCAGATGGAAACATATTTGGCGATGAAAGATGAAGAAGAAGCGGGAGAAGAAGAAGGAGGAGGAGGAGGAGGAAACACAGCAGTAAAGCTTCCAAGCCGAAGATTAGAGTGCGAAAGAAAGAGAAAGAAGTGGGTAACAAGAGCCAGGAGAGTGGGCGAGTGGCATCAAGAGGAAGAAAAGGCAGAGAAGAGAGCGAGTGGGACACGCAAACATTAAAATTTCCAGAGAAGAGGATGGAGGAACAAAGAGAACGAGAGGAAAATATGTGGGAGAAAATGAAACTCTGAAGATCTTGACTAAGATTAAACCGCCGGGTAGAAGCTCGAGAGAATCAGCTCAGCCCTTCAAAGACAGCACATTCAGACCAACCTCGGCGCTAACTAAGCTGCGGGCCTGGAACAGGAAAACTCACCGTTTTCCTCCTAAAAGCTTCCAGTTTGATTAAATTCAATCGTGTTGCTGCGTGCCACTGTCTTGTCGCTGCACAAGGCTTCAGCAATTACTCATCAGGGGCAGTGTGGTTTTCTACAGGGAAGAACATGTCTATTAGAAAAATCAATACTAATATCAACCGCTGTCCACACAGACGCTCCTCTGTATCTTTATTAGCGGAGGCACGCTGAGCCTCATGCTGACTCCCATCACATTATGAAAAAAGGGAATAATTAAAGGAGCTTCTGCTATTGATCTGTCATCATCTGGGGAGGGGAGGAAAGGAGAGGAAGAGGGATGGAGGGGGGTAAATGGGGACAGAGATAGATGGATGGAGTGAGAAATGGTGATGGAGAGAAGGTGGGGAAGAAAGAGGGAAGAGAAGAACAAAGAAGGCAGGAGATAAAGTTCGAATGGGAGATGGAGGGTGATTTAAACAGGGAATCGATGAGAAGAGCTGAAGAGAGAAAGTGAGCGAGGCGAACAGAGTCGTCTTCCTCTTCGACACAGTTTCTGCTGCGCCATTATTCTCGAGGCTAACTAGTTCGACAGGGGACGTGATGCCTGAGGATACACACACGTATGCAGAGGGACGGAGCAGCAGGGAAATACTCATCTGGATTCTGGAGGTTGTTTAAAGAGGTATCAGCCTGCAGGACTGGAAGAGGAACAGAAAGAACTCAGAGTGACAGACAGGATATCAGATGTGGAGCTCCTGATAGGGCCGAGCTCCATCCGTGTTCATGTGTTTCAGTCCACAAAGTTAGAGCAACTGGTCGTTTAATCGCATCTTATTTTGACAATTGCTTGGCTGTTTCATTTTTAAAAAGTAGTTTTTCTGAGGGGTATTGTTGGCGCCACAGCTTGATCACTTTCTGTTTTTCTCAGAATAGCTACCACAGGACAAAACATGTGTTTATTCATTCATGTACCAGGCTGCCAGCTTGGCTAGATCACCAGTTGGCCTTCATTTTCCCAGGAGATTTTGTGCCTGGTGCAGACAAAATTGCATAATGAGAGCGAGATTTATAAGGAACGAACCTAAACATCGACCGAGTGATTAGGCGTTGCAAATTTGCAATCAACATTTACTTCCTAATGATATGTTTAAGCAGAAAACTCGTCTATTGGCAATTTAAGCCAAAAAATTCACAGTTCCAGTGTCTCATATGGGAGGATTTGAAGCCTTGGCCACTACGGAAATGATGGGTTTTTTCCACTCTGCTCACTGGCATTAATAACAAAAAGGAACCCTTTAACTGTCAAACATCTAGTGTAAGACAAAAACAGTCGTCCAATTAATCAATAATTAAATAATTATTAGCTGCAGCCAAACAGTGCTACAATAGTAAATAGAAATATGTGTTGAATCCCAAAAAGGTTGTCATCTGTATTTCTTGGTTGCTTTGTTATACACATGTAGAGACGAAGATATCTGTGTGTGACACAACTGTGAACCGCGAGTCACTGACCTGACACTTATGAGGGCACAAGGATACGTCATGCATTATTTACAGCAAAACCAGGAGCACACACACACACACACACACATGCAAAAACACACACACATCCTACGAGTCAGATTACATACTTTTTACAGTTGGACGGTCAGCGCGCAGTGTAAAACAGAGAAACACTGCACGCTGCTGACTGTCAGTAAAAGCAATGATTCATGTCTCCCGTTTTCTTATTTTTCTTACAGATTCACTGGAGTGTTTTTATGCAGTGAATAACTGCAGTTGTTCTTCTTCCCCTTGTTCTTCCTTCCAACCCGTAAACATATTTTTACTTCTCAGAGGTGAAGATTTATTTGCTGACACACGGTCCCCTCATTAAAAGCTTGTTTGTTAGTTATTAAGGAAAAAGAAATATTGGCCAGTGTGACAATAGTGGGTTATTTTTTTTAATTATTTTTCTTTATTTTGCTGCCAAGTCTTAAAGTAAAAAATATAGTTTCTTTTAATCAGGCATGAAACTATCCTCTCGGGCTTATTACGTGTAAGGAATATGTAAACAGAGCTACTAATTTGTTTCGTCTGCATAACCTCAACCCACTCATGCTTCTATTACACAGATACTGTACACATTGGGATAGGAATGCAAGCGTAATACAATTATAATTAATATAACATTTAGGCAAAAATGTTCCAACTTTTACCATATAAAGAAAAAGTGTTACGTTTTCCAATCAAAAAGGACCCAAACACAAGACACTGAAGCAAGCTTTAATAAACTATAGCTAGCTTCCAAATAAACAAGGCAGGCAATAAAAAGTAAGAGCGAAACTAAACAGAGACAAAACCGAGATGAACATTGCTAGCAACACCGATCAAACACAAGGAGGAAAGCGAAAAAAGGGCTGATTGACTAACAAAACATGGGTGAGCAGGAAAAACAGGCAGGAAAAAGACAAAGACCGGAAGTGTAAAGTAAAACGTGAATCACAAGGATACAACCTTCAAAATAAAAACAGGAAATGAAACGAAAACCATGACAAACCTATGAATCAGTGTTTCATGGGGTATTTTTGTTTAACTGCATGTATTACTAAAACTATACTAACCATATGCTCGATCCACATGTACTCTTTACGTAATGTGGTGTCAAATGCTACACTGACAACATCTACACTTTACATGTGTCTCATTTCAGCCGTCACATTAATTTAGGTCACCTGATGTGCGTCACTGCTGACATAACCGTGCATTCAGTCCTTACACCAAACACTCAGAGCTAAGTAGCTATCTATATTCATCATCTGCATTTCTCTCATTGGCTCCAGTATTACAAAGGCCTGCAGGCAAGCGCAGGGCTGAGCTGTCTGCGGAGATAAATTGCACGGAAAATGTTGTTTATCTTTGAAGAACTGAGCAAAGCATTTGCGTGCAAATATTATGCAAATAAAGAATCTTTATTTAAACAGTATATTGATTTTTTTTTATCTAATAAAATGCTTGAATGTGGGTTTAATTTGCAACACTGAGAGATCAAACGCTGACAGAGGATCTTAAATGACGGGCAGCTTTTTTTTAAATAGAAATGAAGCTTCCTGCGATAATCAGACTACAGAATTCAGTGTATAGAAATATGAGATGTGAGGTTGTAATATCACAATTTCATCATTACACGCTCACACACAAACACACACACACATGCTTCGGGCATGGGATTAGCAGAAACACATTTTCATGTTTCCATGTGCTTAATAAAGCTCTTTTGCCGTCCTAATTGGTCCTTTTGGTGCACTTCTTTTGATGTACAGGGATGAGAGAGAGGGGTGGAAACTGTAAAGCCTATTAAAGAAATAGGGCTCCTCTTGCCTCAGCTATGTAGCCCTGCAGCAGATGGAAACATCGAGCCAAACGCGCGCTTGTTCTCCAGAAGACCCGCACACCCTCCTCTATTTACATATTCTGCCGACCCCAAACTAAAACTCCACATGAAAGCTTCAAGCAGTCGGAGTGATCTTTAAGAACAGAACAAGGCTATCTTCTGTGCAAAACTCACAAAGAGATGTGAGGGTTGGCGAGAGCGAAAGAGACAGACAGAAAACCCTGAGATAAACAGCAAAGGCAGACGAGTAGCCATAGATCAAGAAAAGAGGGGCTCGGGGAGTGCGAGAAGAAAAACTTGAAGGGAGAAGCACATAAAAGACAAAATGAGGAGGTGAAATGAGGTGAGGGCGAGCAAGACAAAGGCAGGGAGAGGGAAAATTCACTTGACAGAGCGAGAGCGTACAGAGAAATGAAAGTGGAGGCGAAAACAAATGGAGCGAACGGACAGGGAGATGAATGTGTCGGCGTGATGCAGGTTTTGTACTTTATAACACACCCACTGGGAAATATTTCATCGGACCAGAGTAGTTTGTGCACAGTGACAGTGGATAAATGTATTTTTTGGCCCCAGGTGATGACAGGCTTTGAGATAAATCCCTTAACGGCAACCTATGACCATATGTGGCTGGTCAGGACGCTGGCTTATATCTCTGCTTTCTGGAGGAGTTGATGAAGGCCACAGCATCAGGTCAGCTACATTCAGAGAGCAAAAACAAAAACACCTGCTTCAGTTTGTATTGCAACTCAAATACCGTTTGTTTGAGTCAATTCATCACTCTAAAATGCTTTGACTGGAAATGCACTGTATGGTGTGCCTCTCATTCAGTATGCACGGAGAGCAACTGGGGTTTAGTGTCTTGCTTAAGGATACTCTGAAATGTAGACGGGACGTGGCAGCTGGGGATCAAACTACCAACCCTGCTACTGATACCTGACCTGCTCTACCTCCAGAGCAACAAGGGGGTTAAATCATACGCTGCGTACCGGCCTTCATTAGCACATTTTTGTCTACTTGTGACCTTTTGTGCTAGCTTTAATATAGCGTTAATCAACCAGCAAGTGATTTTCCTTTCTCAATTTTTTTTTTGTGAATTTGAATAATTTTTTGAAGGCTAACGAGATAAAAACTATTCACTATTTTACAATAAAAGCGCTGATTACGAGGCTCCCCACTCTCTCCTTCTATGTCTCCTGCCTGTCTCTACTATTAATAAAGGCTAAAATAGAAAAAAACATAAATCTAAATCAATTTCACTCTGTGTAGTAAAATATGTTTGTGATCCTCTTCTATCCCATTAATCATTTTATGGACCTCAGATTTATCTTGAGACCCATTTTCCGCACGTTGGGGGAAAGCTCCTGCTTCTTTTAAAAGTGTACTGGTTTGCTAATTCCATTTATCAGGTCGTCTTGTGCAGTAGAAAACACCCTCCTACAGATCTGAAGCTCCACAATAGTCCAGCGCTGCGTCAGACTAAGAATGAAAAGACCCGAGGAGCTCTGCAATAAATAGTTCCATCATTATGGTTTAATTACTGCACTCCGTTATATGCAGGCAGAGGGGCTTCCAAACCTTAAATGTGATTGTCTAAAAACTACCCTGTCATTGTTTCGCACGTGACAAGTCTCAAGCCTTCGGTCCCTTCACACGTGCAGTGCTCCATTAAAATTGTCACGACAGACGAGCTGTATGTGTGAACACAAATGTCCGGGCATTAAAGGACTTTACCCTGCCAACTCTCGAGTAGAAAGTCTCCGTAGTGTCCAATTGATCCCATGTGTGAATAGAGCATGTCATTTTCTGGAGAATTCACAGCGATCGAGAGGAGTGTAGCTCCTTTGTACTATTTTCTGCCGTCCTTGATATTTCTTTCCACTCTTTCATTGATAATGCAGATATGTCCAAATACATGGACTACGGATGAGTCCTCCTCCTCCTGCTGCAGGCTCTACTCAGGCGCCACCCCTCGCCTAAACCAAGTGGGTGTCAGTGGGTGACAATTGTTATCACACGGATAATCTCCTGTTGCGTGCTGCATGTGTGAAAGGGCCCCTCTGATCAACGTCCGGATCTGATTCTCCAGGGTTCATACGGTATGTGAAGCTGTGAAGTCCCGAGTCTTGAACTAACTAGTGCAAATCCTTAACTTTTGTTTCTGTTTTGAGTCCTAATCGAGTCAGTATGCACACTAGTATATTTAATCGGCTGGTCAGAACTGCTAAACATATCTTGGTCAAAACATATTGACTGGCTGCACCTTTTTTAACATGTTTTTTTCATCTTTCATCTGGAAGTCACAACTTATAGCTGAGTTTGATATTGTCCATCTAGAGGGGTTTTTAGAGGTCAGGTCCAGGCTCATCCTTGGGTTCATATCATGCTTTTTTATACATGTGAAATGCTTTCATGATGTAAAGATTGTGACTGAAAAGGAACACATAAGGACAGGGATTGAAGTTTCAAGCCTGTTTTTTTTATTTTAATCTCTTTTTGGATCTTTGTTGTTTATTTCAGGTGACCTATCAGTGTACTGTGTTATTGTCTGTCCTGTGTTCTCACTTTAACATGTTATCCCTTGGATTCCTTGTTCTACACCAATAGACAGAATCTATCAATTGACATACAATCATCAGATCCACGAGTTTTGCTCGAGTCTGTCACAGTCCACACACTCAGCCTTGCAGAAAGTCAGATTGTATCCAAGAAGACATTTATTATCCCAGAAAGTTCTGCCAGTTAACTTTGGGTCCATCCCAGCTGGTTGTTGCCTCATGTTGGGCTGCCATCAAGGATGAGCCAACCTTCCATGCAAAATGTATCCTGCCCTGCTTTCATTAGGCCACTTTTTATAACACTGCAGCAGATGGTGGAATACACACACACACACACACACACAGACACACACTCGCTGATACTCACACTGCAGCCCCCTGAGGAGCAACCTCGCCTTCTCTCTCAACTTTTCTCAATTTTCTCCCCCACTTTTTACTCATCTATCGCCCCCTTCCTCACACCACAACAGTGGGAACTTCAAAGTGGCTGTTATTTAGAGGTGACTCTAACTAGAGGCGAGCATTTTGCGCACAACATCGGCTATAAATACACCGTAGTTGCCTCGTAAGCACTGTTGCCTTCTTGTAAATGGGTTGCGCTCAAAACAGCATGAACGAGACATGTGTTTTCTCTGTTGCCTCTGTACTCTCACCATAGGTTTCATATTTTAGGGCGACAGAAAACATTCACCTTGAAAATATGCCTCAAGTATCTGTTCAGCACAGATCTCAAGTCTCAGCTGAGAGCTGTTGCCATGCAATGAAATGAGGCGCAGGTCGGGAATTAAAATAAACAACCCACGCAGGATGCTATATATGCCTGTATTTCAGCAAACCATTTGTAGGGTCTCTAAAGTGTTTTACAGCCATTTCAAATACTCTGTGTGGTCTGACTGTAGTGTTTGACAGGACAGGAAATACAGAAAGCTGACAGGCATTCTCCCGAGGGGCTTACAGCACATAATTTACATCACTTACATCGCCTCCACAGTGTTTGTCAAAGAATATGTAACACACAGCCTGTTTTACACTGAGACTTAATGGTCCAGTGAGGAATTCCTGCATCTTTTCCTGCATGTGACAGTGTTGAAACGCGATCCGACTCCTGTTTTCTGTCTCCTCAGTCTGTGCGATGCAGCTCCGTGTCTGCTGGCGATAACCATCGGGTTTGAGGTCAACAGACGCAGGACAGACCACGGCCAGAGGCTGACGGATTACACCACACTGATTTACAGCGCGCTCGCACACACAGCTGCCACGGCACACTCAGAATGCACGCCCCCCTTACACTTACGCTACATATTTAGGGGTGAAATACATGAATAAATATCTACACGGACGTTTGTGTCACATTTGGATGCATGCGTCAAGTGTCAGTGCCAGTTTCCTCCTGTCAAACAGAGGCAGGGCAGACAGGAAGCAGGGTGGTTTGGGGAGCAGACAGGAGTAAATACCATCACCTTTTATAGACATCCCCAATGGCATGGCTGCACACACACACATATATATACACACACATACACATGCACGCACAAATTTCCTCTTTCTCTTCCTCAATCAAGGACAGATGGCCTGGAGATTGCATCACGAACCGGTGATGAATGACATTTTTCAACTTCACATCGTTACTCTGTATACGTTTTAGCTCATTCCCATAATGCACTTCCTGTGCAATATTCATGACTCTGAGAGCAAACATACATGACTCCATCGTCAAGGCACCAACACACAACATGACAGGTGCCTCTCTCATATGCACAGACAGCCACATGCAACAACAACAACAAAAAACACACACACACACAAAGTGATCTTGAGGTAAAAATGTCTAAATCATAAGAAACAAAAATAATAAATTCTTACCTTTGTGGTAGGACACCTGCTTGGTTTGCATCGAAAAGGTTCCCATCACAAGACCCATGTTGACTTCTGGCTGCTGACAGGTTGCTTGCGTACTCTTGTGTGCGTGTGTGTGTGTCTGCCCTGCCTCTAATCAAGGTGTGCTGGTGAGTGCGTACAGTAGGTGTGTGTGATGCAATTAAGTTAGTCCATCAGCCAGCTGTATGTGTGGAAGTACAGATATCACTTCTCATGCTGCCTCACACCCACACAGCTCTGCCGCTTCTGCTCGAGGGTGTGTGTGAGTGAGTGAGTGAGTGAGTGAGTGAGTGAGAGAGAGAGAGAGAGAGAGGATGTGTGCGTGTGTGTGTGAGAGAGAGAGAGTGTGAATGAATAGAGGGCGCACATGCACTCTGAAGCTACCTTTGTCTACGCTGTCACCGGAGCTGCCTATTTTACATCCCATCTATCTCCCTCTCCACCGCACACACTCCCGCCCTCCTTCCTCTCTGTTTCCTGCCTCTCTCTCTCTCTCTCTCTGTCCCCTGCCACCAGACTGTCATTCCATCAATTCCTCTGTGCCTCTTTACGTATCTGCCTCTCTCTGTCTCTGCTCCCTCTTTCTGCTCCTATTCGTCTCAGTCGCTCTTTCGCTTTGTCTGTCTGGTGGGGAAAGAGGGATTGCACACTGTTGCACAGGAAAAGACAGAGACGGAGAGAGGGAGAGGGGTGTGAGGGAGAGAGGAGGACAAAGCCCAAGGGAGGGCGAGGGAGAAGAGGAAGGGGGAATGAGAAAATGACGAGAAGAGGGAGAGAGAAGGGACAGAGACAAATTAGGAGGATTCACAAACGGCAGGGGAGGCGAGGAGATAGAGAGAGAAGAAGGGTGCAAGAGGTGAGGGGAGATAAGGGAGGGCTAGACTGATCAGTACCCCTTTGCTATTCAGGAGGCAAACGCTCCGACTGTGCAGAGTGTATTTGCTGCTTTATCTCTACACGCACGAATCTGACAGGTAGCTTGTGTCTGTGCCTGCGTGTGCGTGTAATTACTCTGCTGGCGGGTGGGTCATGGACAAAGCTCTGAACATCTGACACCACTACGTTTGCAGGAACGCCGCCTCGCATATGTCAGCGCCGACGTCAACGCGGTGTATTCGGACATGTTTTTGCACTCGAGCCTAGCTACGCTCACACACACACACACGACAAGGCCACACATAACAGAGTCCACCTCATACGTGTGCTCCTCTTGTCAGTCACGCTTAACCCCTCGCTGCCCTCCATGTAACGCCCCGCTGTCGAGATTGGCAGGCTGCACGGACGCCATCGACCGCAGCCCCCTTATTGAGATTCCTCACGTGGCTTTAGTTAAGAAAACAATTTACAGCCGAGCCATCGCCGTGGCTGAGCTCCGGCCATCAAGGCCAATGATAAAGCCATTAGGCCACGGCATTCATTAAAAGCTACTGGCTGCAGAAGTCTGAGGATCGATGCAGAGTAAAAACAAGAGAGGGGAGGAGGAGGTGTGTGACGCTGAGGTGTGGAGTGGACAAGAGGAAGAAAACGAAGAAGAGAAGAGAGGAAGATAGACAAAGAAAGTGAGAGAAAGCAGCACTGCAGGGAAGGCGTGCGTATGTGTGTTTAAAGGTGAGGGACATTTTTTTGAGTATGCAAGAGCTCACCTCGACACACACACCTCCTCTCACTCCTTTTCTAGCTCTGCAGACAGATCTAACAGCAGCCTCTAATCAAAATCTAACAAACACACTCCACACACACACACACACACAGGCACAAACGCACACAAGCGAGAGTGGTAATATATCAGCAGACAGAAACAGGTTTTTGAATACACACCACAGCAGCCAGCGACACACAAGACATGCTGATTAAACTCTGAAAGCTCGGCTGAATAGACGAGATAAGAGAGCGTGATTTGCTGTAGCGATGATGTTTAACTTCAGTGGAGAGGTTACATACACATCTATCAGTGGAGAGAAAGCCTTTGGTTGATCAAACACTGAATAAACTGAGAGGAAAAAACCTCACGGTGGAGAAGCTGAAAAGCAGGCTGTTTTGATCAGCCTCAGCAAAGTTGACATTTTCTAAATACCAAGGTTTCAAACAGCATTGAATGAACTCATATGAAGGGAGCAGAAATCAATCAGTGACTAAGTACTATAGAATAAAATATAATGACCTTGATAACGGTAGTTCAGAACAGCTGCTAAACTAGAATAACGCTCTTTTTTTCATCCAACATTGATAAGGAGTCCTTCAGAAAGAGGAAACATTAACACAATCTTCTGCGGGGAGAAAAGCTCCAGAACAGCGACTTAATGAGGCTCGTGCTGAGAACTGGAACAAAATAGATTATAGGTTGTTTGCAGTCATGTGTTTGTGATAACGGACGTGAAAAGCAGACTGGGCGAGATGGAGGAAATTTGTGTTGTTATCGTTCCTACATATTGTTCAGTCGCAGGTACAAACTCCAACAAAGGAAAGACAAGAAAAACGATAACTTATGTTACAAAGTAAGGAAAAAGGTCCCCACAAAGTTATGAAGTTACCTTTGAAGAAGTGGTCACTGCACAAATGAGCATTTTCCAGCTATGAGTTTGTGATAAGGCTTCCTATGTATCACCAAGGGACGCTGTGTATCACTTTACATATCACCATGTATCACAAATCACTCCCTGCCTTCCATCTGCAGTTTGCTTCATAGAGGCATTGAGTTCATTGAGTTGATTTTTGAGTCTCATTCCCAACTTGTCAAATACTGACGCTTAGAGTTTCCCATCTCGTCAAACAGTGACACTTTGGGACTGTTAGTCGGGTCGGCTGCCATCCTAAAGTGACAGTATCTGACGAGTTGGGACGTCTTACAAATTGGACATTCAAAGGTTACAGCTGGAAATGAACAAGTTTGCCAATTTCTTGTAACTCAGTGATGCAAATCACCAGTTGTCCACCTCCAAGTGACTGATGCTGTCAGTGGAACGGCACAGTTATTCGATCTATAGAACAGAATCGAACAGATTTCCATTAAAGTTACTCAAAAGTACCGAATCCCAGAACCAAGCAGACGCTCAAAGTGGCTCTTGAGCTTAACTACAAGATATCACTCATATCACTTTATTTTTAGGATAAACAGATAGTTGGATCCTCAGTTAAGTCCGTGTTTCTTAGATTCAAGGCTACTGGCACTTCCGTCAGTGATAGTAAGTTGCATCTCTGCTCAGATCCTAAAGATATTACAGCCCTTGAGAAGAAGACTTGGCTGGTAGAATCACTTGCAATAACGTCTGCTGAGACCACTTCAATGAAATGGGAAAAAACCCGGGGTAACAGAGTGAAAGACTACATCAGCTGTCTGTGAACATCAGACAAAATGAGGTCACAGCATCAGCCAGGAAGGGCTCAAAGTTATCGACCAGGAGTCAGTGGACGGGTGGAGAAAGATCAAGGAGGTAATTTACATTCAAGGTCAGGGACCGTCGTTTAACAGAGACAGTGTTCACAATCTGACACAACATCACCGAATTTCCTTACTTTAGATACATGTTCTGTATGCTGGGAATGACACGTTAATGTTGTCTGACCCTAGAGCACTGCTTTCCGAAACAGTTGGCATTATTGGATCATGGTTTGTATCAACATGACTACTCTTTCAAGGTTAGGGGACCGTCATGGAGAAAATAACAACCACTAGATTAAGGTTAAGGAATGATCCGGATCATCAACACTGACTGTCTGTAGATGTTTAACAGTTTTCTCATGTGTCAAAAACGGACCTGACCTCATCTGTCTGTGGACTTCACAACATCATGTAACGTCCTCCTTTGCTCCCAGACAGTATAGAGTCATGAATTCAGTTCTCACAGGAGGGCTCTGTCTCTTTAACAGTTACAAATGTTGTTTGGGGGAATTTTCTTGGAAGAACATTGTGATTCGGTACTGATTACACTCTGAGATGGCTTATTAAGTTATTTCCGGGAGTTGTGATGACTCAATTGTTGATTTCAAGAGGGATTTCCTTGAAAGGACTGTTCTGTTAACCCAGGTAAATATTTAATGAACATACATTTTTCATTCTTAGATTACAAAACCTGTTTATTTTTCTTTTCTCTTCTCACTGTGTTCATTGTGACCGTTATGCACCAAATTCCTTGCATGTGAAAACCTACTTGGAGCTAAAGACTCAAGTTTATGCTAGCTTAGGATTTGGAATTAATTGAAAGTGCACTGACTGATCACTCTCTGTTTCACTTTTAATTAAAACCAAATTACATGCTTCTTTCCTGGAAACTTATTAGGCATTTTTTATGGATCGGTGGAATCAAGCATCGCAGAGGAAAGAGAGTGAGTTTGGGACATTTCATCACATATATCCACATCTGCTGTAAAAAAAACACATCACCAACATCTACAGTAATCTCTTTAAGGGATGTTATTCGTAAGTCTTTGAGCTACCCAGCCGACAAACGCAAACAGACAAAGTAATTGAAGCATTAACGTCTCTGTGGTTTGGACGGAGGAAACCAAAATAGCTTCGCAGGCCTGCGCTCGCACTGCAATAACACTAAACAGCAACAGGTTCATCACATTAGGCCGAGCGCCAAACTCTTCCAAGACATTAAGCCTGACATCGTCTGTGCTGCTACTCATTCCTGTCCGGGGTGCTGTGGATCATTCTGAGTGCCAGCCTACCTCGCTCTCATCATTTATTAACCATTACACAACGGACCTTTTACTAGATTGAGGTGGCGGCCTGGATGAATGGATGGAGGGTTATGGAAAGGAAAGGATGGGGGTTAGACGACTGTGCAGTAGTCAAAAGCAAAAAAAGTTGATAGCAGAGAGAGAAGGTGTTGACAAGCGCAGGACGTGTGGCGAGAAAATGGTGAATAATAAATCGTCGGTTAGTTGCTGCCCGCTCTTATCAGACGAAGGCTGCATGGAAACTGTCATAGTGATGACCATGCAGAGGAGATGAGGGCAATGTGAGGAGAGAATTGGGAGGAAAGCATGGAGGGAGTGAAAGAAATGAGACATGGGTGCAATAACTGTAGGAAGGGAAGAGAGCAGATGAGAGTGGAGAATTTGGAGGGTGAGATAAACGGGGGGGAGGCGAGGGCGAATCGAATGAGAGCAGAGAATTGGGAGGACAGAGTAGATGGAGGGGACATAGGTGACGAGGGAGGGGGTAGATGGAAGGAGGGAGTGAGGGAGTTAAAAAAAAAGACAGAAACAAGATGGCGGGACAGAAGAGAGGGAGGGAGGGAGGCACAAAACTGCACCTGGCCATTAACTGGCTCAAACGGCTCAGTGTCGTCTGACTCATCAGAGCTAACAGTTTTATTTAATGGAGTGAGGAGTGGAGGAGACGAGCTCAACGATCCGGACAGACGTGGGAATGAGGTGTAACGCTGCTGAGATCAGCCGATCCCTGCCGCAAAAAAAAGGCAATCACATGTCGGTTTTCGTCTCAGAAAGCCAAACATGTGTCAGCTGCTCCACCGTAGACCTCCAGACACAGTCCAGGCTGTGCAACAAGGCCTGACTGCAGTCAATGTGCAGCCAGTGAGTAAACACCAATAAGATCATTTTGCCTCTAGAACGGTTTGATGCAACAAATGCTGATTCATATCATCACCACTTAAAGGATCATTTCACTCAATTTTGACAAAATAAATGGCATCTATTAGTATCACCATGCAGATAGTCTGGGGTAGTTTTGCTTCCGCCTCAGAAAATACAAATGTAATCATCTAGATTTTACACGTAAATATCAAACATGTTTAATATTATTGGGGTGGTCCTGATGACTGTGAGCAGTTCAGGAGGGTTGAGACTGGATCTGTAAACCACTCGTTATAACCGCTCTACTTCATAACCGTCGATGCGAGTGACTAATACACCTGTTATGAACTTTGCCACCTCAGTTCACTTTAACTTTACCTACGTTCACTAAAGGGTTAAATATACAACATTCACTGCCGCTAGCAGTGGCTAGCTACTGTATCAGTCTAATGTAATGCTGAATGGTTGAATGAATAATAATGCATCGTGTGCTATATCTCAGTCAGGAACACTCTCGTCATGGGTTTAGTCATTTATTGCAACAAATGAAATACAGTTATGCTTGTCGCTGATGGCACAGCTGTAAGGATGCTCCCTGAATTGACTAAGCAGCCTTCTAAGCCAAAGCAGGGACCGAAATTCAGGAAAAAAACCTCAGGGTATACAAGAGAGGGCCCAGAGGAAGACAATGAGTACAGTTTTATAATCTTGAGCCCTGATATGACTTTACTAAATTAAAAAAAGGTGGAGGCGGCAAGCTTTCCAGCAGCAGTGGTGTGTGGCAGTTTTTGAGTAGGAGCGGTTATTAGTGAGGAGGGAGCCATATTTAAATGTGGTGAGAATAGCTGTGATTAGTGTGACACTGACTTGAATCATCGTTACCGATTGGCAGGCTGTCAGCTGGTTACAGCTGGGGCTGATGACTTCTGTGTCCTGCATGAACAAACGCTGAGCTTCATTTTTGAACAGCATGTTTGGAGCGGACGCTAGAGGGCCTTTTCTTTTCATTCATGTTTTTAGAAGCCATCGCACAGCAGGGTGAGGCGAGGGGTATTCAGTTGGTTGCAATTTGCAACCTCACCACTAGATGCCACTTCATCCTACACACTGGTCCGTTAAGCCCCTTGTTAATGTAATAAGTGCCAAGAGCTAAATTCCCTCCACATAGATCACAGATCACAGATATATCAAAATCGGGATGAATTAAACCACAACTTTGTGTCTGGCTACATTAAAGGAGAGCGAAAATGTGCTTTTTGATACAGCAACTCGTGTGAGCCTTCTGTTGAGCTGAATTAAAACAAGATGACTGGTGACTTTCTTGTATTGCTGCTCAGGTCTAACAGACTGATCGGTGCTAACAATGTTACACTGAGAAGAACAGCGTCCTGTGTCGGTGAGTCTGTGCTGTCTCGAGCTCTATCTCCGTAACAGCAGTCTATTTCTCTCTTCAAGGCCACGGCTGCTGTTTTTCTGTTCCCACAGGCAATCTCTCGTAAAGATTCACTGTTGTACGCCATCCACATACTTTATGTCACCTGTCAAGATGTGAAAAACTCCCGTTTGCAGCCACCATCCAGCCTGCTCCCTCTGGTCGATACACAGATGACACATTTGGCGGCGGTGCTCTTTAAAAACCAGCTTGCACAGGACATGAACCAGTGAGAAACACACTAACACGAGGCTTTTTATCTATTTATTTTTTCAGCCTGGTTGAAATATTTACTGTTTTTTTTGTTTTTTTTACATAAATGTTTTACAGACGGCATCACCTTGCCTGTGGGTGTGACTGTACTTGAGCTCTCTCGCCCTCGACTATTCCTGGATACAGAAAATATAGCACACGACACACCAGGGTGTTTGTTTCTTTAAAAGTACAAATGGAAATTAAATTTACATTTTTGTTAACTGCAGCAAAAGTCTTATTTCTATACCTTAAGTACCCCGGTGGCTTCTGTGAGCTGAATACAAACACCTCTATTGACTCTCTCGCTCTGAGTCTCCTGTTTCCTCCCTCAGCAGCAGATGAGACTGATGGAAGTGTTAATTGTATGCAGCTCGGGGATTGATTACAGCGTTGGTGGGGGAAGAACGGTGTCTCCTCCCCTGAGAGCCTTTTCCATATGACTTATTATGCATTATATTTTGTATTAAACATGCACTGTGTCCCCTACGGCGCATTAAAAGTGAAGTGACAGCATTTTGGAGGCTAAGCAGCAGTAGGTGTGGAAAGGAAAGCACACACACACTAGTATCCACATCAAAGCCTGTGTGCTTTACCCGTGTGCTTTCTTCACATGTGTGAAGCCATGCACACACACACACACACACACACACACACACACACACACACACACACACACACACACACACACACACACCAATCCTCTCATTTTTCTTTCTTCCCTGCTCTCTGTTCTCATTTGCTCATGCATCCTACTCTCTCTCCTACGCTGAATACAAAAGTGCAGTCAAGTCCCCCTGACTCAAAGAGGGGCGACCTGAAGAGAATATCTGATGGAGAGGAAAAAAAGTAGCTGCTGAATATTTCATTAAGCACTTATGACCGACAGTGTGTGCATGTGAGTCCTCGTGGCCAACGTCGGCGAAACCCTCAGTTTGAAAAATCCACCTCATCATTCATCAAACATCAGAGGAAGAGCTGCTTCATCAGCAGGCACTTTGATACAGTGAATATTTAATGTTTCGTTTGGTTAAGACTCGACTTCACTTTTGTTCTGATTGGCCCTGACAACGTGGGATTACGGTAATTATGAAGAGTAAGGGAGAGGAATCTGACGCCCTCTGCTGGGCAGCCAGACAAACTCACAAATGGAAAGAAAAGAAGCAGAAAATACTGATTTTTGGTAAATAAGTTCTGTTAAAAACTACAGAAGTTAATACTCAAATATCATGAGCCACATTAAATTTGAATGTTTTTTTTTTGCCTTTTGTAAACTCTTCCTTGAGCCGGTAAACAGACAGGAAGAAGGAGGAGGGTGATTAAGATTGCATGTTCCTCCTATTCCCAACAGAAGAGCGCTTTGAAGACTGACAGGAGTCAGCACTTTAACTTTCTTGTTTTGTTCGTCCAGGAAAGTTTCCTCTGAAGGGAGTTTGTTCTTTGATTACTAAAGAACCTCCAGGGGCCAACTCAGAAAAGTGTAAACATCCCCTCCACACATGTATTAAGGAAGGTTTTTTGAAGAAAAAAGTTATAGTTAGCGAGTTAAAACTGTAGGAGCAAAGAAGAAAAGCATTTTTGGACATTAAGTAGATTTGAAGTCATTTTAAAGTAGTGTGAGGTGATAAAACAGACAAACAATCCAGGTGATGAGTTGGAAAAGAAGGGCTTCACTGGTATTTTCCAGCCAAAGACTGTTTTGTTTGTTGATAGCTGCCATCAGGTGCCATCACCTGTGCCCAGACCACCACAGAGCGCACAGCTCTGCATCCAGGCAGGTTGGATTTGTATGCCAGTGGGAAGCACCTGAGGGCAGGCTGCATGGACAGGATAAGTGAAATCATGCAGGCTGTTTAGAGCCTGGCACAGCTTGACAGGATGTTTACAGGGTTTTCAGAGATGACAGGAGGCTGAGGGGAAGTTTAGGGCGAAGGCAGCGCGGAAAGTGACAGACAGTCAGAGAGGAACTAAGAGGGAAACCAAAGTGATGAAAGGGATTTGGTTTAATCAGTCTGCAGAGAGGAGAAAGTGAGCAGGGCCTAGAAGAGGGATGGAAACTCCAGCCTGAGATTTCGGTGAACCAAGAAGAAAACAAATCAGAAATTCAGCTAGTGTGCGTAAGATTATTTACTGAGGCTGACATTTTTCTTTAACACATCGTCGGTAGAGATAAACAGGGAACATGGAGGATTAAATGTTCTGACTACAATGAAACAGGAAGCATCACGGTTATGTTTTAAAGTCTCTAAGCGGAACAACCTCTTGAGGTTTCTTCAACCTGATTTTTGAAACTGATTTTTAAAGAGTTTTTAAAGAGTTTTGTTTACAGGTCTTACAGCTTTGGCTCATAACTAAATAAATATAATAGAACATAATCATATATACAGCTCATGCAGTTCATCCATCACATTTTGCACTGTGAAACTATCCCAAGCTATTTTTGTTTGCTTCCTGTGAAATCTCATTTCTCTGTACAAACTGTCCACCTTGGTCATATTTGTATGTGAAAAGTGAATAGAGCGTTCACTGTCTTTCTGTCTTTCATTAACAGTAGTATTTTATTCTATATTTCTATTATTCTATCGTGTATTCAATCTTTGCTTCGCTTTTATCTTGTTTCACTTTTCTTATCTTCCTGTAAGCTGCTATAACACGTGGATTTTCCCAGTGAGAGATTAATAAAGTCTTATCTTATCGATCTTATCTTTATGGCTATGATCATTTAGTTTTTTTAAACTAGTTAAGCGGCTACACGTAACACCAGTCTGATTGAGGCACATAATGGATCGTTTCCACATCAGCCTGGATTCTGCTGAGCTGCCTGTTGAGATGTAAAGGTCAGATATTCAAGAAGATGTGACGAAAAGATTCACTTTAATCTTCATCCTCTGTACTTTCTTCTTTCTATCTATCTTTCTACATGTTTCTGAGCAGATTAGAAAACACAACATGTGTTTTGAATTTCAAAGTCACCATCCTTGACTTTTTGTTAACTTTACTTCTAAAGCTTGGCAGTTACAAATGCCACTCATCAGGTTTGCATAATGTGTTTGGTTTTTTTTGTCTGTTAATCTGTATTTTCTCAGCTCTACCAGCAGAGGTCAATGCTGCTCTGGTAGTCGTTCTACAAAGAGCTGAATCTGTTGATTATACCTGTATTTGCAGCACACTGAACACACACAGCCTCAGTATTTTCTCCGTCAGTGCTCATGCAGGGCCTGTATAAGGCTCCTGTTGCTACTGAGAGGAGAAGTAAGAAAACTATTCTTCCACCATAATTTATCACTGTAGCTCTTAAACTGTCCTAAAACTCTGACTGTTAAAGGTCATCTGAAAAAAGAAAAGCTGTCAGTAACTTACAGTGAAGTGTGAAAAAGGCAGCCAAGCCTGTCGGCTACAGAGAGAACTGGCCCTGTTTGCCCTTTTATGTCAGCGTCTTACTGAAGAAAAGGATTTGGTAGCTGCGCTATTGAATAGACAGATAGATGGATGTTTAGATGGAAGCATTCATCGAAATGTTTTACTTAAAATTAATAACACATGAACTCTGAAGGGAGGGTTCGCATTTCATATTTGGAGTGAAACTATTGTACTTTGGCCTTTACAGAAGTAGATTCATCATGTTGTGACCTTTGTATTTTTGCCTACAGCTCCTAAAGAGAGCCACATCCATCCTTTTTCAATAGTAAACACAAGACAATCTTTGAATTTTGTAGAAGAGTAATGGTCACAGAGGTATCGCAGCAAACATGGGTCACACAACGTGGTTATGAGGTGTAATGTCAGATGGTGACGCTGTTTCTACGTCCAATAATGGTGCAGTTACACCCTCTCTTACAAAACAAGGAAATATTGATCTTATTATTGCCAGGATAAAAGCAAATGCATGTCTTTGTCTGCCACACTGTGACGTCCACTTCTCTCAAGAAGATGATGTCCACTGTTAAAGATGGCGTCATATTAGCTAACTTCCTGTCCGTTTTGCAGTCAGCAATCCCCTCCCTCTTCTCTATGTCACCACACTTGCATGACTCCTTGATTTCTTTCGAGGCAGCTCTCTTTGCCTCGTATATACCTCCTCTGTCCTGATTGGATAAAGTGGGCAGGGATACCAGAAAAAATGTCTTTTCTCTTTTACAACATGTGCAGGAGGAGGAAGGGAGACATGGGTTACTGACCAACCACTCTAACAGTCATTACAGTTACATTTAACACTTACTTACTACTTTAGACAATAA